>NC_057720.1:19507863-19521284 GCF_004010195.1 Chiloscyllium plagiosum
GATCTATCCTGTCTATACCTGACATATGCTTCCTTCTTTTTCTTAACCAAACCCTCAATTTCTTTAGTCATCCAGCATTCCCTATACCTACCAGCCTTTCCTTTCACCCTAACAGGAATATACTTTCTCTGGACTCTCATTATCTCATTTCTGAAAGTTTCCCATTTTCCAGCCATCCCTTTACCTATGAACATCTGCCCCCAATCAGCTTTTGAAAGTTCTTGCCCAATACCGTCAAAATTGGCCTTTCTCCAATTTAGAACTTCAGCTTTTAGATCTGGTCTGTCTTCTTCCATCATTATTTTAAATCTAATAGAATTATGGTCGCTGGCCCCAAAGTGCTGCACCACTGACACCTCAGTCACCTGCCCTGCCTTATTTCCCAAGAGTAGATCAAGTTTTGCACCTTCTCTAATAGGTACACCCACACACTGAATCAGAAAATTTTCTTGTATATGCTTAACAAACTCCCCTCCATCTAAACCTTTAACACTATGGGAGTCCCAGTCTATTTTTGGAAAATTAAAATCCCCTACCATAACCTCCCTATTATTCTCACAGATAACTGAGATCTCCTTACAAATTTGTTTCTCAATTTCCCACTGACTATTAGATGGTCTACAATACAATTCAATTAGGTGATTATCCCTTTCTTATTTTTCAGTTCCACCCAAATAACTTCCCTGGATGTATTTCCGGGAATATCCTTCCTCAGTACAGCTGTAATGCTATCCCTTATCAAAAACGCCACTCCCCCTCCTCTCTTGCCTCCCTTTCTATCCTTCCTGTAGCATTTGTATCCTGGAACATTAAGCTGCCAGTCCTGTCCATCCCTGAGCTAAGTCTTTGTAATTGTTATGATACCACAGTCCCATCTTCCTAACCATGTCCTGAGTTCATCTGCCTTCCCTATTACACCTCTCGCATTGAAATAAGTGCAGTTTAATTTATCAGTCCTACTTTGTTAATAGAACATAGAACATAGAAAAGTACAGCACAGAACAGGCCCTTTGGCCCACAATGTTGTGTCGAGGATTATTTTTAATCTAAAGTAGAATAACCTAATCTACACACCCCTCAATTCACTGCTGTCCATGTGCATGTCCAGCAGTCGCTTAAATGACCCAATGACTTTGCTTCCACCACGACCACTGGCAAAGCCTACCATGCATTCACAACTCTCTGCGTAAAGAACCTATCTCTGACATCTCCCCTATATCTTTCCCCTAACATCTTAAAACTATGGCACACCCGGTTCCCCCCTCCCCCCTCCCTCCTGTGCCAGTCAATCCTGCCCTGGGGAAAAGTCTCAGGCTATCTACTCTATCCATGCCTCTCATTACCTTGTATACCTCGATCAGGTCACCTCTCTTCTTTCTTCTCTCCAGAGAGAAAAGTCCGAGCTTAGTCAACATCTCTTCATAAGACAAGCCCTCCAGTCCAGGCAGCATCCTGGTGAACCTTCTTTGCACCCTCTCCAAAGCCTCCGTATCTTTCCCATAATAGGGCAACCAAAACTGGACACAATATTCCAAGTGTGGTCTCACCAGGGTCTTGTAGAGCTGCAGCAAAACCTTGCGGCTCCTAAATTTGATCCTTCCAAAATCCTAAGTTTGACCTTCCAAAATGTATCACTTTGCATTTATCCAGGTTGAACTCTATCTGCCATTTCTCAGTCCAGCTCTGCATCCTGTCTATGTCGCGCTGCAGCCTGCAATAGCCCTTGACACTATCAATGGCACCCCCAACCTTTGTGTCATCGGCAAATTTACTAACCCACCCCTCAAGCTCCTCATCCAACTCATTTATAAAAACTACAAAGAGCAGAGGCCCAAGAACAGAGTGCTGCAGAACACCACTCACCACTGACCTCCAGGCAGAATACTTTCCATCTACAACTACTCTCTGCCCTCTGTCAGCCAGCCAATTCTGAATCCAGATAGCTGAATCTCCCTGTATCCCATACCGCCTGACTTTACGAATGAGCCTACCATGGGGAACCTTATCAAATGTCTTGCTGTAGTCCATATACACCACATGCATTGCTCCACCTCCGTCGACCTATCTCATCATCTCCTCAAAGAACTCAATAATATTTGTGAGGCCTGACCTGCCCGTCACAACACCATGCTAACTGCTTTTAATCACGCTATGCTTTTCCAAATAGTCATAAATCCTAAGCCTCAGAATTCTTTCCAAAACCTTGCTAACCACAGACGTAAGACTGACTGGTCTGTGATTGCCGGGGATTTCCCTATTCCCCTTCTTGAAAAGAGAAACAACATTCGCCTACTCCAATTGTCCCGCACAATTCCCGTGGGGAGTGAGGAAGCAAAGAGCTTCGCCAGCAGCTTAGCAACCTCCTTTCTCGCTTCCTGGAGCAACCTTGGATAAATCTGGTCTGGCCCTGGGGCCTTATAAATCTTAATGTTTGCCAAAATTTCCAGCACATCAACTTCATCAATCTTGATCTGTTTAAGCCTGTTTCCTGGCTCTTCAAAGTTCTCATTCACAACTGGGTCCCTTTCCTTAGTGAAAACCGAAGCAAAAAACTCACTTAGGGCATTCCCTATCTGCTCAGACTCCATACACAAGTTCCCCACACTATCCCTGACCAGAGCTGGAAATGTGTTGCTGGAAAAGTGCAGCAGGTCAGGCAGCATCCAGGGAACAGGAGAATCGACGTTTCGGGCATAAGCCCTTCTTCAGGAACCTATCCAGCCCTATCTTCTCCCTGATCATTCTCTTATTCCTCACAAATGAGTTAAATGTCTTTGGGTTCTCCCTAATCCTTCCTGACAAGTCTTTCTCTTGCCCCCTCCTGGCTCTCCTCAGTTCATTTTTGAGCTCCTTTCTAGTTAGCCTGTAATCCTCTAAAGCTGTGTTAGATCCTTGCTTCCTCCACCTTACATAAGCTGCCTTCTTCCTTTGACGAGAAGCTCCTCTGTTCTCATCATCCAAGGTTCCTTAATCTTACCCCTTCTTGCCTGTCTCAGAGGAAAGAATTTGTGCATCACCCGCAATAATTGCTCCTTAAATAGTCTCCACATGTCTGCTGTGCCCTTTCTGTGGAACAATTGCTCCCAATCTGTACTTCCCAACTCTGTCTCATAGCGTCATAGTGTCCTTTTCCCCAATTAAATATCTTCCCTCGGTAACTGCACCTTTCCCTTCCAAGGCTATGATAAATGTGAGGCAGTTGTGATCGCTGTCACCAAAGTGTTCTCCCACCGCAAGATCTGACACCTGTCCTGGCTCATTGCACCAAATCCAAAATGGCCTCTCCCCTCATCAGCCTGTCTACATACTGAGTAAGGAAACCCTCCTGAACACACCTGACAAAAACGGCTCCATCCAAACCATCTGCACTAAGGAGGTTCTAGTCAATATTGGGAAAGTTGAAGTCACTCATAACAATAACTCTGCTAGATCTGCATTTTTCCAAAATCTGCCGGCTTAGGAGTTCTTCAATCTCCCTACTGCTATTAGGGGACCTGTAGAAAATCCTCAACGAGTTGGCTGCTCCCTTGCTGTTCCTAACTTCCAGCCGTACTGACTCAGCAGACAAGCCTTCCTCGACAATCTGCGTTTCTGTAGCTGTGATGCACTCTCTAATTAGCAATGCTACACCCCCTCCTCTTTTTCCACTCTCCCTGTTCTAAACCCTGTTAAACCCACGTCCCCATTATGACCACAACATCTTAGTCCCAAGTACTATTCCATGCTCTAAGTTCATTACTCTTATTTCTGACACTCCTTGCATTAAAGCAGACACACCTTAACCGATCCCTTTGTTTCATCACGTGAAAAACCTTCCCGATAGATTCACTACATCCTGTCACTGCTGCATTACAACTACCCCCCTCTCAGATATGTAGCTGGGATTCCCACATCCTTGCCAAACTAGTTTAAACCCTCTCGAACCACATGAACAAATCTTTCACCCAGGACTTTTGTGCCCCTCCAGTTCAGGCGCAACCTGTCCTTCATGTACAGGTCCCACCTTCTTCAGAAGACATCCTAATGGTCAATCCCAACCCAAACTTTGAGTCCACTACGTGGATGACACCTTCATCATCATAAACGAAACAAATTAGAGGAAACCTTCAAGACCATCAATAATACCCTTACTGGCATAAAATTCACTGAAGAAGAGGAAAACAACAACAAACTGTCATTCCTAGATGTCACAGTAGAGCGAACAGCCAATGGGGAATTTCAAACCAGTGTCTACAGGAAAACAACACATATGGACCAAATATTGAACTACAGAAGCAATCATCCCAACACCCACAAACGAAGCTGCATCAGAAGATTATTTCAACAAGCCAACACACACTGCAGCACAGAGGAACTACGCAGAGCAGAGAAAAATCACCTATATCGTGTATTTAAAACGAATGAGTACCCAATGAACACAGTCCGCCAATTTCTCAGCAACAAATCCCAACCAGCAGACAAAACATGTCCAGAAACCCGAGCGACTCTCCCTTACATCAAAGACATCTCAGAAATGACTGCCAGACTACTCAGACCCCTTGGCATCATGGTAGCCCACAAACCCACCAACACACTAAAACAGCAGCAAATGAACTTGAAAGACCCTAAACAAACAACAAGCAAAACTAATGTCATTTACAAAATACCATGCAAGGATTGTAACAAACACTACATTGGACAAACAGGCAGAAAACTAGCCACCAGGATACAAACTAGTCACAAAAAGACATGACCCTCTCTCACTAGCATCCTTACATGTGGATGAGGAAGGACACCACTTCGACTGGGACAACACATCCATCCTAGGACAAGCTGAACAAAGACACACACAAGAATTCCTAGAAGCATGACATTCCAACCGGAACTCTATCAACAAACACATTGGGTTAGACACCATCTACCACCCCCTGAGAAAAGGAACAGCAAGTGACTTCATCATAGGAAATAATGAAATAACATCACCACAGGAAATGACATCACCAACCCAAAGAAATCGAAAGATATAAATAGAAAGCAGCAATTTTTAGCAGTGCTTTGCCTGAGGCACACTGAAGATGTTACCGAGTAGGGTGATGAAACATCTGGAAATGAACTTTCCAGCTCAGCAAGCAAACCTACATCCAAATCCTCAACCTGACCTACAAATCTTCTCAAAACTCGCTAATCCTAATGGTCTAAATATCTGAAGTCCTCCCTCCTGCACCAGCCTTGCAGACATGTGTTAAGTTGCACTCGTTGACTGTTCCTCACCTCACTGTCTCGTGGCACCATTAGCAAACCTGAGATCACTACTCTACTCGTCCTGCTCTTCAGCTTCCAACCTAGCTCTCTGTAGTCACTTTTCAGATCCTCAAGCCCTTTCCTGGCTATATCATTGGTGCCAATATGTACCACGACTTCTGGCTGTTCACCCTCCCCCTTCAGAATTCTGTAAACCTGATTGGCGACATCCCACATCCCAGCACCGGGAGGCAACATACCTTCCGGGAGTCCCATTCCTGACCACAAAATCTCCTGTCAATCCATCTAACTATTGAGTCCCCTACCACTAGCGCTTTTCTATTCTCCCCCCTTCCTGTCTGAGCCTCAGTGCCTCACTTGCCCTCTGCTTTGTCCCTGCCTGCCCTGACTGTTTGGCTCACTTCTTTTCTCAACTATACCAGTCTCAGATTGATCTCTTTCCTCACTATCACCCTGGGTCCCACCCCTCACCTTACTAGTTTAAATAATCCCGAGCAGCTCTAGCAACCTGGATTTCTTAAAACTTCACGTTCAGTAGTGGGAATTTCTTGGAAAGGCTTTCATCGCAGGCATGGCTAAGTTACTGCTTCCAACTCACTCCACAAAAATGTTCTGAGTCACATATCTCAACCATCCCCAGTCAAACTCTTCAATTTGAAATATAGGTTATAGGAATGTGCAGGCCTGGAATTTTTAAACCTCATTTGGCTAATCAAGTTCAAACTTAAATTCAATTTTACTATAAAGAAGGTGAAGAGGACTCTTCTGACTCACTAGTAATGTCCCTTCCTCTGAGCCAGGGCACTTGAGTCCAACCACAGGCCTCATCTACTCCAGCAGTGTGTAATAAAATCTGTGAACTGATTGATGAGAAAATGTCTCGAGAGAGCAAGGATGTTGTAGAAGTTTTGACAAGAAACTGATGTAAGACCAAAAGCCAACTACATTTTTCAACAATGGAAATTCAGCTTTTGATACCCTCTGTGTTACTGGTGTCAGCGTTTCATCATAACAAAACGTTTGAGTGAACTGCAATCTATTTATAAATGAATTCCAATGAGTTTTGAATGCTATTTCAGCTAAAGAGTCATTAATTTATAGGGTCATAGTATCATTGAGTTGTACGGAAACAGGCCCTGCTGCCCAGTATGTCCATGTCAATCTAAATTTATCTAGTTCCATTTGCCAGCATTTGGTCTACAACTCTCTAAATCCTTCCTGTCCATGTAGCCATTCAGATGCCTTTAAATCATGCAATTGTACCAGCCTCTACCACTTCCTCTAGAGACAAAAAAACTTAGGTTTTGGATTCCAAGGTAGACAAGCAGGAGGCTGGCAGTACACAGCAAGCCAGGAAACATCAGGAGTCTGGAGTCCTGAAGAAGGGAAATACCCGAAACGTTGACTTCTCCACCTCCTGATGCTTCCTGGCATGCTGTGCACTTCCAGCCTCCTGTTTGTCCACTACTTCCTCTGGCAGCCCAATCCACACATGCACCTCCCTCTGCATGAAAATGTTACCCCTTGGGTCCCTTTTTTATCTTTCCCCTCTCAACTTAAACCTATGCCCTCTAGTTTTGGACTCCCCTATCCTGGTAAAAATACCTTGGCTATTCAGCCTATCCATGCTCCTCGTGATTTTATAAACCTCAATACTAAATTGCCCATTACGTTAGGTGCATTAGTCAAAGGGAAATGAGTCTGGGTGGGTTACTCTTCAGAGGGTCGGTGTGGACTTGTTGGGCTGAAGGGTCTGTTTCACACTGTAGGGAATCTAATCTAAATGATAAGGTCACCCCTCAGCCTCTGATGCTCCAGGGAAAATAGCTTCAGCCTATTCAGCCTCTCCCTGTAACTCAAACCCTCCAACCCTGCCAACGTCTTTGCAAATTTTTCCTGACACTCTCAAGCTTAACAACATCCTTCCAATAGCAGGGAAACCATAACAACTTCTCTTGCTTTTTCCACATGAACCAATGGCAGGATACGTTGACCCCATATTTCAATTAGCTAAAGCCAGTACACCAGATTAGAACCTACAGTTCTGAATTCAGACCACCTCAAAAAATCAGTTGCTGTTTTAAAATGGATCACATTCAAAATTCTCAAAATATAAAACATCAACATTACCCGACACGCTCATTGATCAAAGCTTTTGAATGCAGTGGCAAGATATTCTGAATACTTTGTAATTGCCCATATACTCCTCCTTTTACAGAATTGTTTATTGTCCTGTAAATAAAGTGTTTGTAGTGCTTTAAGCCACTAAAATTGCTCTCACACTAATGAGCTAAGCAATAACCTGGGATTTACAAGCTACATAAATGCATTTGCTGTGAGATGGTTACAATAAAATCTGACATCAAATTTACAGCTAAAAATGTCATTATCCCCTGACACTTAGCAATACCAATTGCAATTTGAAATAGCATAAAAATTGAGAGCTCGAGATTCCCATTCTTCTGAGTGATTTTAAGTGATATTTCAACTGCAAAGTTCCGGGTTGAAATTAGCTAATTTGTAGGGCAGAGGAGTGGAATGAATAGTGCCAATTAATACTCAGTACTCTCCCCATACCAACCCCGGGTTAAGAAAAGAAACTCAGATGAGTATGGAGTCAGGTGCAGAGTGGATCAAGTAAGGACAGCAGGTTTCCTTCCCTGCAGATTATTTGTGAACCAGATGGGTTTTTACAAAAATTGTCAATAGTTACACTTGACAGAATTGTAGGCTTGAACGATGAGGGCTATAGGAGCATTTTTGGCAGAAACAGGTGAGAAGGCAGGTGAGGGCATATCTCAACATGGCGATCATCTCGCTATATCTCCTCTAGATTTGCCAAGCAGTAAGGTGAGTTTCTCACTAGGCAGCAGAAAGTTGCATTGAAAAGCTGCTGCAGTAGCATTTTACACAAAGATACAGGGTCCCAGCTCACAGACTGGGCAGGGCTACATCTCAGGGCTGCTCACTGGCTCTCTGAGCACTCATGCACCTGCCTAATTAGCAAGTCACATGACCAGGCAGCTTACCTTACTGGTCAGCACATCCAGCAAGCAAGCAGCAATGCCCTGAAGTCCTCAGCGATGCCCCTGGATGCTCTCGTCAGTCAGGGGGGTCCTGGCACTGGAAGTCAAAGGCAGCCTCCCATGCCAGAGCGTTGGCCACAGTCAAATGTCAGGTGGGGCCATCTCAGTCAAGGGGGTCTGTGCCTGTGTAGTTGGAGGAGTGGGTTAAGGTCAGACCTATGACCCCAAGGAAGGGGTTCGGGCTAATGCCATTGGGGAGATGTACAGCCAGCATTTCTCAGTGAACTGTCCAGTTAGGTTGCTCAAAGAAGCTGTATGTTGTTTGTTGGGTCTGCCCACAGAAACAAAGAGGAGGGGGTTAGGGGTTGGGGGGGAACAGAGGGGCCACTGTTACAATAAAAAGACCCAGGAGCCTATTCTTTGGGATTAGGGACTGCAGACTGCAGAGATGGAGGGATAACGATTGTGAAGGGGATGATAATATCTGTAAGAATGATGGGAAGGGGGAATCATGTGGGAGGGGTGTTTGTCCACAGTCAGGATCACCCTTGCTTCAAGCGGGATGATAGTGTATGACTAAGCCTGACGTTGTCTCCTTGTGTGCCAGGGACTAGTCTGGCATGGGAAAGGTGGGCAGGCTCATGAGGATGGGTTGTGTGGGGACCTGGAGAGGTGCAAAGCCAATGGAGTGCATGGGAAGGACTTTCGGGAAAGGGATATCTGGACGGTCAGGCTCACACTGATATATGAAGGTGGAGGCTGGAAGTTACTGGCCGAAGGGGAGGATATCACTGTCACCATTCATCATGGTGGAAATCGAAAGGACACAGTTGGGGGGAAAATTGCTGTGAGCACACCGGGAGTGGGCAGGGTAAGTGTCTTGACCTCTGAAGGAGGGGGCTTTCAGATCCACCAATGTGAGACGCTATTGAGGGAAGCAGAACCCACACACTCAGACCCATGCCTCTGGACAGGACACAGACCTCTGGGCTCCCCTATCTATGACCATCCTCAAGCATTGGGCAGCTGCAGAGTTGTCACAGTGAGGTGCTCACCACAAGGTGCTCCCACACTTTCCAAAGGAAATGTTCCCACTGGGGAGCCAGAGTCTGGCCTGCGGGTGTGGGGTCCAGTAGGCAGCCTTGCCTCTGATTCATCTGAGGTACTCACATCCTCAGAGGTCAAGAATGGAGCTTCTAATAGAGCAGGTACTTTCATTTGTGTGCAGTATTTGCAAATCAAAAGAGAGAGGAAATGACATGGCTAGTGGTTACAAATGGTGTGCGATGAAAGAGACTGATAGATGATTACTGTGAAGATTGCAGTGGGGTGAAGAGTGGGACCTACTCAGTTAGTGAGACATCCCTACAGGAGACTGGAATAGGTTGGGAGCCATTGTCTTAAGTCCCTACCTCAACAGTGAACCCTTACTGCAACAGTTTTCTAATTCATACCAAGCTACATTTTAAAAATTGTCAATTTGTGCCTATATTACTGTGATCTCTCTCTCTGCTAGGAATTAGCATAAAACTACTGAAACCTTTCACATTTAGCAGCTTTATATTTATGTAAGGGGCTGAAGAGAGGTGGCTCAGTGGTTAGCACTACTGCCTCACAGTACCAGAGTCCTGGGTTCAAATTCAGCCTTGGGTGCCTGTGTGTGTGGAGTTTGTTCTCCTTGTGTCTGTGTGCTCTGGTTTTCTCCCACAGCTGTGCAGGTTAGGTGAATTGGCTGTGCTAAATTGCCTCTAGTGCTCAGGGATGTGTAGGTAGGGTGTATTAGTCGGGGTAAAATGTAGGGGAATGGGTCTGGGTGGGTTACTTTTTGGAGGGTTGGTGGGGACTTGTTGGGCCAAAGGGCCTGGTTCCACACTGTAGGGATTCTATGATTCTAGAGTAGTCCATGACTGAGTAGCCCTGGGGAATTAATGAATGATATTAATTTGTATGCTGCATGCTTTAAGGGACAGGAAAGCACCATGTGGTATCAAAGGTCTTGCAGATATCAATAACAACATTATAATTTAGTTTATTGTTTATTTGACTTAATGGAGTCCAATTGGCGAAATCTGGACCTTTTGTTAAACAGGTGTCCATGTTATATTCCGATATCTGCAGTGCTTGAGAAAGGAACTCTTGTTTTATTCATTAATGTGAGGTGGGCATCATTGGCTAGGCCACCATTTATTGCTCATCCTTCTTGTTCTGGAGACGTTGCCTTCTTGAACCATGACAGTCCATATGGTGTAGGGACACCCATACTGTCATGGGATTTGACACAGTGACAATGAAGAAATGGTGAGATACTTCCAAGTCAGGATGGTGTGTCTTGGAGGGGCGCTTGCAAACTGGTGGTTTCCTTGAATCCACTGCTCTGTTATTCAACATTGTAGAGGTCGCTGGTTTGGAAGGTGTTTCTGAAGGAGCCTTGTTGAGCTACTGCAGCACATTTTGTAGGAGGTATACATTGCTCATGTTGCTGTTCATCCTGGTGAAGTGAATATCCAAGGATATAGTTGCCAATCAATCAGACTGCGTTGTTCTGGATGTCACTGGATGTCAGAGTTGCACCCATCCAGGCAGTCTGGTGACTTTGAAGCAACTAAATTATTGGTCCATCTACATTGGCTCAGGAGTGTCATGCTCAAATATTGTTCTGCTCTTCGTAACATAAGAAATCAAAGCTTCCTTCCTGTCCCCACTCAAATAGACTCCATCGTGTACATGAACTCATTCCCTCTGAATATCCGCTTTAAGGCACTGTATTTTTAACCAACCTGTTCAGGTGTTTTATGACACACCACTAAAGCAGGTGGGACTTGCACCTAGGTCTTGTGGCTCAGAAGTAGAGCCATAGAGTCTTATAGATTTATAGCACAGAAACAGACCCTTCGGCCCAACTTGTCCATGTCGACCAGATATCCTAACCTAATCTAATCTTATTTGCCAGCTCCTGGTCCATATCCCCCCAAACCCTTCCTATTCATATACCCATCCAGATGCCTTTTAAATGTTGTCATTGTACTAGCCTCCACCACTTCCTCTGGCAGCTCATTCCATACACTTACCACTCTCTGCAAGGAAAGTTGCCCGTTAGGTCCATTTTATAACTTTCCCCTCTCACCCTAAACCTATGGCCTCTAGTTCTGGACTCCCCTATCCCAGCGAAAAGACTTTGTCTATTTATCCTATCCATGCCCCCTCATGATTTTATAAACCTCTATAAGGTCACCCCTCAGCCTCCATCGCTCCAGGGAAAACAACCCTAGTATATTCAGCCTCTGCCTATAGCTGAAATCCTCCAAATCTGGCAACATCCTTGTAAATCCTTTCTGAACCCTTTCAAGTTTCACAACATCCTTACAAAATGAAGGAGACCAGAATTGAACACGATATTCCAAAAGTGGCCTAACCAATGTCCTGTACAGCTGCAATATGACCATCCAACTCCTTTACTCAATACTCTGACCAATATAGGGACTCTACCATCATGCCACAATATCTCCGATTATCTGCTTGGATGCCCAGTGGAAATGATAGAAGGAGATAACAATCCATTATTGTCCCGATCCCTTAAGGCTTAACTTTTATTACCCTTTGGGAGAGCACCTTAACACACCTTGCCCTGTCTTTGGTACAATAGCTCTTGTTCCTCCTTGAATTTCAAACTCTGAAAGCTAAAGAAGAAAGGTGTTTTTACAACACCTTTCCCAACCTCAGCACTTCCCAAAGCTCTCTGCAGGTAATGAAGCATGCTTGAAATATAACCACTGTTGTAATGTGATAGATAATTTTGTAGACAGGAAGTTTCTACAAACAGCAATATGAAAACCACCAAGGCATCCTTTTCTTTGTGTTGTCGATTGAGGGATGAATATTAGCCAGGACACTGGAGATGAAATCATATCTTGGGATCTATTGTATCCAACTGAAATGACCTGGGTTTAACATTTCATTTGAAAGGTGGAAGTTAGAACAGTGGAGCACTCTCATTATTGCACTGGAGTGGTAGCCTAGATTGTTGTAGCCAAGTGTGGGTCTTAAACTCACAATTGTCTGACTCAGAGGTGGAAATGCTACTAACTGAGCCTCTGCTTCCTAATTGTATATTAATTGTCTTTCATCATATGGAAGTTGCAGGCACTAACTGGAGATTCACTTTACGTTCTGATAAATAGGTACAGTCTGAAACTGTGCATGTTGGTGAGGAGGTTTATTGCTGTAATATCTATTTAAATGCTTACAACTGTGTACAGATTAGCTGCAGGTCTATGCGTTGCAGCCTGGCTTTCTGAAGCACAACGCAGACTGATACTTAAGTTTAACGAAATAAACAATGATAATTTTAAAATATAAATCATAAAGCAATCCTTCCATTACAAATTTGTCAGTAATCTTGAAAAGAAATGACCTACAATAAATCAAAACCTCTTATTTAGTCTATCAAGAATATCAAGAAGTGTCTTATTTTCCACTCTATATAGCACTGACAATCTGAGATTAGTCTGACTCTGTCTCTGGGCTGTGATGTTTAGCTGTGTGCATGCATGTTACACGTTAAAAACACCATCTCTTTTTTTCTTAGCTTTCAAACACTTAGGGACTACGATGTTGTGGCCATCACGGAAACGTGGATAGAAGAGGGACAGGAATGGTTGTTGGAGGTTTCTGGTTACAGATGTTTCAGTAAGATTAGGGAGGGTGGTAAAAAAGGAGGGGGGTGGCGTTGCTAATTAGAAATGGTATAACGGCTGCAGAAAGGCAGTTCGAGAGGGATCTGCCTTTAGAGTTAGTATGGGCTGAAGTCAGAAATAGGAAAGGTGCAGTCACCTTGTTGGGTGTTTACTATAGGCCCCACAATAGCAGCAGAGATGTGGAGAAACAGATGGGGAAACAGATTTTGGAAAGGTGCAGAAGCCACAGGATAGTAGTCATGGGCGATTTCAACTTCACAAATATTGATTGGAAGCTCTTTAGAACAAGTAGATTGGATGGGGCGGTGTTTGTGCAGTGTATCCAGGAAGCTTTTCTAACTCAGTATGTAGATTGTCCGACCAGAGGGGAGGCCATATTGGATTTGGTACACGGTAATGAACCGGGACAAGTGGTGGGCTTGTTAGTGGGTGAACATTTTGGTGATGATGACCACAATTC
>NC_057720.1:19523195-19543694 GCF_004010195.1 Chiloscyllium plagiosum
GTGCTAGGCCTTTTCTCATTGGAATGGCAAAGGATGAGGGGTGACTTGATAGAGGTTTATAAGATGATCAGAGGAATAGATAGAGTAGACAGTAAGAAACTTTTTCCCCGGGTACAACAGAATGTCACAAGGAGACATAAGTTTAAGGTGAAGGGTGGAAGGTATAGGGGGGATGTCAGGGGTAGGTTCTTTACCCAGAGAGTGATGTGGGCATGGAATGCGCTGCCTGTGGGAGTGGCAGAGTCAGAATCATTGGTGACCTTTAAGCGGCAATTGGATAGTTACATGGATGGGTGCTTAAGCTAGGACAAATGTTCGACACAACATCGTGGGCCGAAAGGCCTGTTCTGTGCTGTATTGTTCTATGTTCTATGTTTATCTAAATTCAGGCACATTCTTTATACAAAGTAATAGTTCATTTTGTTATGAAAGATTAATTTAGATATAGAAACAAGTTGAGACAAATCTTTAAATTTGTCTTGAATTAGTTTGATGTAAGCATCGAAGGAAAAGTTCAGCCAACTGTGTGATTGAATACTGATCATAATTATTGAAATATAAACTGATCCTTCTGAAGATGTACTCCTCTTTGGATCAGGATATAGAATGTGAGGAGACATCATTTATCAGAAATGGCTCTTTACCTGACTGTAACATTGTAAGATGAAGCCCCCATTGGTGGGATCAGTAAACTTGATAACTGCTGAAATATGTGACCAAAGAAGAACTGACACTTCCACATCAGAAAGCATTCTTTGATGATGACCATGCCTAGGGCCAAGGCTGGGTTCATCTTAACACCCTAATCTAGAGGCAAAGTAATCATGTTGGTGCAACCAAAATATTTGTTCTCTTTCCAATTCAATTCCAAGCTAGCTTCAAGCAAATACCTACAATTTCCCTGCCACGTGCAAACATGTTACAACACTCCTGATCCATTTGAATCTCATACTTGTTGTAAATTCAATGATTGTGATCGTTTGTATGCATGTGAATTTTATAGAAATAAGTAAACAAAATAAAAGTTGTACAAGTTAAATTATTTTCAAGACTTCATTTCTTGGCAGATTAATTTCATTCTTGTAAATACAGTTAATCCATTTATAAATTATAGATAGGTGTGAACATTCAGTACACATCCACATAGCGTGCAAACACATATACATGTATAAAGTAAATGTATACACGTTGACACACGTGTATAGGGGTGCTGATGAATGTGATTCTTCTGTCAGCTGTGGCTCAGTTTGTAGTACTGCAGTGGGTTCAATTCTCACATCAAGACTTGAGCGTCAAAATCTATGCTGACATTATGTGGATGTACAACCATGCTATTTTTCAGACAAGCCATTAAAGTGGAATCTTGGCTGCCCTCGAAGGTAAGGGCAAATCATCTCACGGTATGTATTATAGTTGAGAGTGCACTTCATTTTTGATGTGGAGGTGCCAGTATTGGACTGGGGTGGTTGTTCAATTTGGATTTCAGTGTCTGAGGCATACTGACATCAAGAACGGCATATAAATGCAAGTCTTTCTTTTGTTAAGTACAGATTTGGGTAAAATAATGCTCTTTCAAAGGAAAAATAGATTCCCTACAGTGTGGAAACAGGCCCTTCAGCCCAACAAGTCCACATCTACGCTCCAAAGTGTAACCCACCCACTCCCATCTGACTAATGAACCTAACAGTATGGGCAATTTAGTATGGCCATTTCACCTGACCCGCACATTTTTGGACTGTGGGAGGAAACCAGAGCACCTGGAGGAAACCCACACAGACACGGGGAGAATGTGCAAACTCCACACAGTTACCCGAGGGGGGAATTGAACCCGGGTCTCTGTCGCAGTGAGGCAGCAGTGCTAATCACTGTGCCACCGTGCCACCCCACGCCAAGTAGACCACTGGAGAGTCATAACAAGAAGGGGCACTTGTCTTATATAACAAGAGGTAATTTCTGGAATGATGAAATTGGTACAAGTCACATCGATGAGCTAGGGGTAATTACTAAGATTATCAGGAGCCAGAAAAGTCAACTCAGTCTCCAAGGGGATCTTATGCAAAATTGCCTGATAGTCTACACAAAGATTGTATGGCATTATCAAATGCAGTTTCAACATTAACTTTTTCAGAACCACTACCTTATACAACAAATTTCATTGGTACAATCTAATTACAGGGGCCTTGATTTACAAACATCCAATGTATGACTGTTGGTACTCACAAACACAATCCCACACAGGGTGATATTTTAAAGACCCAATGTACCAACATTTCCTGTACTTACAAATAGCTGCTTTACATTAGCTTGCACTGCGCTCTGACTTGTGTACAATCCGACTTGTGAAAGGACTCCAGAACGGAACATCTGTCTGTGTTGAGAAAACAGGCAATCTCCTGTGTGTTCAAATAGGAGCCCACCTTTAACTTAAAGAATCGATAAATGGAATCAAAATCACACAAAATATAATGTTCTCACCAAATTTAAATAGTGTAATTCCCTACTAACATATTGTAACGTTTGTATGTTAACAGTGTGCAGTGCTGCTTACTCCATTCAATAGCTATTACTAAATGCATACGAATCTAAATATTTACACAAGTTGTATGCAGAACATTACCAAGCAGTAACAATGATTGTAAGTTCAAAGAATTATATCAATTCAATATATAAATCCCAAGGAGACACATTGCCATCTATTGCTGGTTTCCCAACATAACTCATGTAAGTCTGTTAATGTCCACGGAACAAACACTCGCACTTAAAACAATGTGTATCTTTAGTTTCATACTCATTTTCAATAGATGTTCCAACAGAATTTAAAGATGGCTTGGATAAATGACAGAGGAAAAATATACTGCCTTGCACCAGACCATGTTATGGCAATCCAGACTGCTTGGTGTGAGTTCACTGATTTGAGCAAGGGCTACTGTTTGCCTTTGTGATAGCAGTCTATGGAGCAGAAAAGCATGAACCAGGTATGCACTGGGGATACTGTCCAGTGACCCCAGTTGAAAAACGCGTGTCTGTGAAAGTTGGATCGTCAGGGACCCTGCTCACAGCAGAGTGGCCTGTCAGCACCGACAGGATTTTACAAATAAAACGGTGTCACTTGGGTGACCCCTGTGCTACTGTATCTCCAGTAACCAGTACCTCTCAGAGAAAAGAACAGAGAAAATATCCAATGACATTAGAAAACAATTTGACTTCTCAATGGAGAGGCTGAACAAATTAGGTTTGTTCTCCTTGGAACAGAAGTGACCAAATAATAACTTCCAGGATGATGAGAGGCTTTAATTTAAGTTTCTGTGATTCTAGAATAAATCAATACATAAAAAAAATTAATGGTCATTAAGGAACAAAATAATTGACAGACTTTATATTAATTCCTTTCTCCCCTCTTGAAAGCACTAGCTTATAAGAGAGGGATCTATGGTTTCCAGTAATACTCTTTGTGGAACCTGGAGGGTGAAGTTTATTGATGAAGCTGACCATGAGAACTTCACTTAGAAAATGTTTTGCTCGCATTTCACCCAGCATGGAAACTATTGTTGGAAACCATCTCCATCACCTCTGAGAAACTGTCACACAAGGGCTGAGAGCTAAGTGCAGTCAAAGAAACTTGGGCAAATACACAGCTCGACACAATCCCCTCAAAGCTCCAGGGAAGGATCGAGTTTAAAAGTTCATTGTTGATCTTTTTAGCCGTGGATCATATTTAACGGTGAAAGGTTTCTTTGCTACCTTAGAAATAATGTCTCAGAATTAGTGTAAGATCCATCACTGTCTTATATACTGTCTATCCCTCTCAGCTGAAAGATGGACTTGAAGGTCAGTCCCCAGGTCCCAAGGGAGCTCCATACATAGTGATAAAAAGCTGGAATTCAAATAGAGCACCATTTAATATCCTTAAGAAATTCTTTACGACATAGAAACTATTGTACTGTGCGTACTCCTTTGTGTGCTTTTAAAGCACTGTGAGGTCAACTCATTGTCTATTCTGCTGCTACGCAGGGATTGTACACACTGAAATGCCAGCACTGATTGTTATATTTAAGAGAAAAGATAATTAAGCCCTATCGAATTTTCCAAATGCCTATTTTACAATGCTTCTTCACGTCAATCACATTCTTTCTCTGAGCTTCATCCCCACTGTATCCTCTGGAGGTATTAGCTCCTTATCTTAGTGAGATCAAGGTGATCCCACTAAGATTTAGAGTTATAGAGATGTACAGCACAGAAACAGACCCTTTGGTCCAACTCATCCACGACGATCAGATATCCTATCCTAATCTAGTCCCATTTGCCAGCACTTGGCCCATATCCCTCATGCTCAACCCAATCTAAACCCCTAATCATCTTGTACCCCTCTATCAAGTCACCCCTAAACCTTCTTTTCTCCAATGAAAACAGCCTTTCCTCATACGATCTTCCTACCATACCAGGCAACATCCTGGTAAACCTCCTCTGCACCTGTTCCAGTGCCTCCACATCCTTCCTATAGTATGGCGACCAAAACTGCACACAATACTCCAGATGCGGCCGCACCAGAGTCTCATACAACTGCAACATGACCTCAGGACTCGGGAACTAATTCCTCCACCAATAAAAGCCAGTACGCCATATGCCTTCTTCACCGCACTATTTACCTGGGTGGCAACTTTCAGAGATTAACATAATATTTAGCAGCAGTAAAGATTCCCTTTACGAAAAAATATGGATTCTGGATTTTCAAACAATGTTTTATGGATTAATGCATTACTTTTATTTCCTTTTAAATACAAACTACTCAGCAATGCTCATGTCATACAGTGAATAATAAAAATAAATTTACTTGGTGAATTAACTGTCCAGCTCTAAACTCCAAAAAGTCATAGCCAGAAGATCAAATTACTCCCCCTTCCAATAGATGGTACAAAACTAGCATTGGTTTCATATGAAGGCAAAACACTGGAAATCTGAAACAAACACAGAGTATATTGGAGAAACTCAACAGGTCTTGACAGCATCTGTGGTGAGACATTTTGAGTCTGGTATAATTATTCATTTTTTAGTTTTGTTTAGGTTGAAAGTATTGACTCACAAATATAAGGTTTTTAGTAAACCATAGTTCATCACAGCACGCAGACTGGGCAGGGATGTCTCAGTGCTAAGTTTGCTGTTCTTTTATGACCAGAAAACATCTCCAATAATGTTAAACTTCTATCTTTGTGCAAGAAGTGAACTGTGCAACTGAGCATTCAACATAGGCAGAATGTGCAGCGCCTATGAAAAGAAATGTTTACTTTAAAGAGATTTAATTAACTTGATTTAGAATAAAAGTCACACAATTAACATCAATGAAGAGATGGACAGAAAACCGTTTGCAGCATCGATTTCAATTCACTTATTAGGTAGCAAACATCAGCTCTTCTTCCAAATCACTGCCTTCATCTCTAGGCCATAAATCACCTTGGTACCATTCTCCCACATTCCCTTCCCATCCCTCAATTGTCTCTCTATCCTTGTTAAAAAAAAAACCCTGAAAAACACTCTTTTTTTTAGCCAGCCTTTAATAACCTTCAACCTCTCTCTTCCGGGTTCCTTGGCTGTCTTTTTGAAAATATTACTGAAATACTTGGGGAGTTCTTGGACCTGAAAGGCGCTTTATAAATGCAGGTTATCATCAATGTTGGAAATTAGGATTAAAGAAAGCATTTCTACAATGCTGTATCCCTCCAAATATTAGAAGGTGTAGTTTTAGTGAATTGGCAGTGCAGGCTGAGATCCTCATGCTATTTGCGTATTTTAAAAATTCAGTGGCAGAGATCAGTGCAGTTGTCTACATGAATAAGACCCAGCTATCACCCATGTTTGCGAACCCTGAGATGTGCTTCATCTATTGGGAGTGAAGGGGTATAACATGAATCTACCCTGGAGTCAGATTAATAGCCGCAATATACTCATACATATTGCAGGGATTTTTGCCTTTCTGACTGTATTTCTTGGAGCTCTTGGTATCTGTGGTTTGCTTAGTGAGGGGCTTATCTCATTTCTTGTCAGTTGTCTAATTATTAATCAGTATAACACTATACCTAAGGGTGGAAGGACGTTAAATAAGGTATAAGTTTTTTCCAGCAGCTTCTGGTTTTGTTTCTGATTTACAGCATCTGCAGTTCTTTCGTTTTTTAAAATAAGTTACTTTGCAGTTCATGTGATATGTGTGGTAATGAAAATTCAGAAGCAAATTCCCTTCAGAGGCAGAGTAACAGCTGGATATCAGTGCCAGATAAATCTGCAGTAATCCTGAATACTGTTAAAGACTGACCAGATTATCACCAGGACTAGGATTCTTTGCATTTTGTTCCGGGTGACTCTGCAAATAATATGCTCATGTTAGACAAGCTGCAGAGCACTGCATTGGCAGGCACATTGCTTGAACACTTTGCATTTATAGGGACTTTTAGGAGTTTGGCACATTTAGTCTACATCTTTTTTGTTCTCTGAGCTGTTGTTGTTCTCTTCCAAAAATATGTCTTATTCATTATAATTGTAAAAAAAATACATTCCAAAATGTTTCAACTTGAATCTTACAGAAGTTGCAAAAATTTAACTATGGCGATTGGATCTGATTGGCTATGAGATCTCTGACTGGGGCTGTTAACCTGGGCTAATCAGGGAGCCCTGGCTGACCAATATAAGCAGGAGATTAGAATCTTCTCAAACAGGTAACTGACTCCAAACAGGCTGTGTACTGTGCACAAAAAAGTATAAACAGGAGATTCAGAGAGATTCCTCATTCTAGGAATGGGTTCTGAGCTAGCTGGTCAGAGGCCAGGTACTGTGCACATGCAAACTCAGGGATGATGATTGAAAAGCTGTGAGCTTCGTTTGCTTTACACAGACTCCTGGAAGTATTGGTCACAGACAATGGGACATCATTTACCAACAGGGATTTCGAGTATTTCTGAAAGTCGAATGGCATTCAGCATGTTCAGGCAGCTCCATACCATCCATTGTCCAATGGTCTGGCTGAAAGAGCAGTCCAAACTTTGAAGGCAGGCTTAAAGAAACAGCCTAAAGTGTCAACTGATACCAAACTGTGCCGGTTCCTGTTTGATTATCGGACATCCCCTCACACAACATGGTTAGCTCCAGCAGAGTTGCCGATGGTGGGAGAAAGCTCTGCACTAGATCAAACCTGGTATTCCCAAACCTTAGGGGCGAGGGTGAAACAGCAGCAGGAAGACTAATGCTGGCTACATGCTTCCTCTAAGCGAGAGAGACAATTTACACCAGGAGGTGGCTTTTGGTGCTGGAGCCAAAGAAATGGCCTGCATGGATAAGAGGAGAGATCGATGCGAGGTCAGGTCCCATAAATTATAAAGTTTGGGTAAGTGAGGCTGGCCTGAGCATGAATGTGGATCAGCTGAAAACTGCTACCTCACAAAACTGGGTGGGAGCAAAAATATACCAGGCCCCTCAGAACAGCCAGAAAGGCCTGTCAGAAACCGTGGGTTCTCCCTCTCCATCTAGTGTTGAGGAAAACTCTGAGTCCAAGGTGGATGCAGCCTCAGTACTGTTACATCTTGAAGACAGAGAGGAAACTCTCCCAAGATGCTCCAGGCAAATGAGATGGGCTACAGTCTGGTACCTGTCACCTGTGTCCATGTCAGAGTTAGAGGAACTGGGTCTGGGGTGAAAAGGTCCCTGGGAAGCTACCAGAGAAAAACCAGGCCTACATCCCCGTGCTCAGGTTGGGGGGGGGGGGAGGGGGGGCATTGGAGGTGATAGGGATGTAGTATTTGGAATGAGAATCAGGTGGATCCTATTGGCTGAGATCCTTGATTGGGGCTGTTAACCTGATCCAATCAGGGAGCTTTGGCTGACAGATATAAACAGGAGATAGACGGAGGGTGGGTAGGCCATTCTGTGAACCTGAAGGTTGGTAGGCTGTCCCAAAAGCCAGAGGGTGGGTAGGCCACCCTGATGCCAGTTGCCCCAAGAGCCAGATGGTGGGTAGGCCTTTCTGAGCACTGTCGTCCAAGAAGGGATAAACGGGATGGGCTGTCCTATAGGTGGTCGAAAGGTGTCAGAGCAGCCGAGAGCCAGAAGGCACGTAGGGGGAGGCTGAGATCCGGAAGGCTTGTGGGCTACCCTGCACGCTGTCATCCCAGGGAAGGGGACAGGCTGTCCTAGAGGTGGCCGGAAATTGTGCCAGGATAGCACACTAGCCAGACAGCGCATCGGGGTGGGTGAGAGCCCAATGGTATGTAGACCGAGACCCAGAAGGTGGTAGCCGTCCTCAGTGCTGTAACCCCGGGCAGGTACTGGGGCAGGCTGTCCTAGAGGTGGTCGAAAGGTGCTGAGGGTGGTTAGTGAAGCCGGAAGGTGGGTAGGCCGTCCTGACCGCTGTCACCCCGGGCGGTTGTCCTCATCTCCCTGTAAGCTGGTTGAACTGTAGGGTTAGGGGCCTGGCTTTGCTGCTCCTTTCCCTTGTAGAATTGCTGTTGTATACAGCTGTAAATGTTAACTGTTTTTTGTTAACTGTTTTTTGTAAACTGTGTTTTGTAATTTGTTTCAGAAAATATTATAAACAGGAGATCCAGAGTCTCTTCTACGTGGGGAACAGGCCTTGAGCTGGCTGGTCAGAGCCTGTGCACTGTGCACGTGTAAATAAAGGGTGACTTGGTGTAAGGATACAGGCCTGTGTGCAGTTATTTCAACAACTCAACTCTATGCAACATGTTCCACTCAAAGCAATCATAATAGCTTAATATTTAATAGAATGTATATTGTAAATTTTTAAGCTATGTCAAATATGTAGCCTATGGGTAAAACACCTGAAATTAGAAATGTTTTCAGTATACATTAGTCCCATGCTGAGGGGCCTAAATACATTTTCAATGCTCTGGACCTTCGCGATCATAGATTCATATATTACAGAGAGGCCCATCAGCCCATTGAGACTGTACTGCCAAAAATATACTCTTATCTACACTAGTCCCACTCATCTGCACTAAGCCCATAGTTTTGAATGTTATGACACTTCAAGTGCTCATCTAAGTATTTACCAAAGGTTGTAGATACCCAATGTGTGTTTTCATTAAGGCTCATATTCTGAGGTTTCCAGCCCCTCAGTGTACTATGGCTGAAAGGCCTTATCCAGTGACTGTGAACACTGCCCTCAGTACATCACCCTGGACCTGGAACTGTGCTGGACTGCATTATTCAGTTGAGGACAACTCTTTGTGTTTTGGGCAGACCAACAAGTAACTTTAGGTGGCACGGTGGCACAGTGGTTAGCACTGCTGCCTCCCAGCGCCAGGGACCTGGGTTCAATTCCTGCCTTGGGCAACTGTCTGTGTGGAGTTTGCACGTTCTCCCCGTGTCTTCGTTGGTTTCCTCCGGGTGCTCCGGTTTCCTCACACAAGGCAAAGATGTGCAGGTTAGGAGATTTGGTCATGCTAGATTGTCCATAGTGTTAGGTGAAGGGGTAAATGTAGGGGAATGGGTCTGGGTGGGTTACTCTTCAGAGGGTACTCTTCAGAGGGTTGGTGTGGACTTGTTGGGCCGAAGGGCCTGCTTCCACACTGTAAGTAATCTATCTAAGTAACTTTGACCAAGTGGATGGTCCTCCAGAAGCTTTCGGATCAACTCTGGAGTCAGGCAGAGTTGACTCCCTCTCCTGCCCTGTACAGAATCCATTATGGACAGAGGAATTCTATCTGTGTGGATTTCTCAGTCGCTTGGTTCAGAGAATGTCAAACTCCTGCTTGCCCTCTGCTCAGAAACTTCTTCAAGCCTATTTATTTGATCTAGCTTCTGATCATATGTCCTGTACTTATTCAGTTCCAACATTTGTTTCATAGCACTCCTGTGAAGTGCCTAGGGCTGTTTGACCACATTAACGGTGATGTTTAAATGCAAGTTGTTGCTGCTAGCCATAATGATAGACTACAGTGAAAATCAGCAACTCTGCCTACCCACAACTAAGACCGGAGCCGGTGCTTACATCATGAGCGGAATCCTGCTAGCATCAGCACAAAAGTTGGTTCAGTTGTAAAGATATACCCAAACAGTTCACAGCACACTGTGACTAGACAGTGCCGCCTGGAACATGACCTCTGCAGCAGTGATTGTCAATCTTATTTAGTTGATATTCATCCTTTTCAAATGGATTAATAAGCATGGACCCCTGAACTAAATTAGGATGCTTTATAATAGTCATCACATGAATGTGCTGCATTTAAGGAGTGGCTTCATAATACATTTAAGGAAACCAGGTTATTTGCAAACATCATTGAGATGAGTGTGCTTGCTTATTATCACTGTGTGGAAACAGGTCATTCAGCCCATCAAGTCTTCAAACAGCATTCCATGCAGACCAATGCCCACATTTCCCATGGTTAATCCACCTAGCCTGTATATCCCTGGATGGCCAATCCATCTAACTGCACATCTTTGGATGGTGGGATGAAACTGGAGCACCCGGAGGAAACCAACGCAGACACGAGGAGCATGTGCAAACTCGAAACAGACTGTGGCCTGAGGGTGGAATTGAACCCAGGTCCCTGATGCTGTGAGGCAGCAGTGCTAACCACTGAGCCACCATGTCACCTGGCTTGCTTCTCGCTGCAATCAGTTTCTGTCTGGACATCATTCCCTCTTCCTTGGTGAGAAACCCAGTCCATTCTACACTCTGCTCCCAGTCCCTGGTTTGCATTTCCTATTACAGTACTTTGCAGATCCTCAGGAGCGTGTGTAAGGAGCCTAGAGAGCTGCAGATCCAGGTTTGAGCACTGAAATAATTTTACTGTGTGCTCTAATTCTGAGTATTTATTCATTCATGCTGGAAATGCTGAAACAATTTCTCATTCATCTTTTTTGCAAGCATGTTGTGTTACTGCTGAACTGGCACACAATCCTAAATAAGCAAGTGGTATCTTAGATTAGATTAGATTACATTACAGTGTGGAAACAGGCCCTTCGGCCCAACAAGTCCACACCGACCCGCCGAAGCGAAACCCACCCATACCCCTACATTTACCCCTTACCTAACACTACGGGCAATTTAGCATGGCCAATTCACCTGACCCTGCACATCTTTTTTGGACTGTGGGAGGAAACCGGAGCACCCGGAGGAAACCCACGCAGACACGGGGAAAACGTGCAAACTCCACACAGTCAGTCGCCTGAGGCGGGAATTGAACCCGGGTCTCAGGCGCTGTGAGGCAGCAGTGCTAACCACTGTGCCACCGTGCCGCCCACAGAAGCTTGAACACTTTCACCAACAGATGTAGGAACAGCTTTTTCCTGGCCGTTATCACCCCGATGAATGACCTCTACAAATTCAAATAAGGCGAATATCCAGCATATCAGCATATACCCAGAGGTCTAATGGGGCATTTTGTAATGTGCTGCACTTTCTATCTGCTAGTCATAGATTTGTAATGGATATTCAGAGAAGAATTCGAGCCAGTGTAGGTCAGGTTGTGCCCTGGTGTGGGGAGGTTTAAAACATTACAAAATGCCAGAGTGGCAGGTAGCCCCTGTTCACTACATTTAACTGGGGCAAACCCAAAACAGACTGGAGAAACTCAGCAAGTCTGACAACATTTGTGGAGAGAGAAACAGAGTTAATGCTTTAAGTCCAGAAGAAGACTTCTTCAGTTCTGAAGAAGAGACGTGAACAGATGCTGCCAGACCTGCTGAGTTCCTCCCGTCTTCTCTCTGTTTCAGATTTGATTTGATTCGATTTATTTATTGTCATGTGTACCTAAGTACAGTGAAAAGCTTTGTTCATAGGCAGTACAGGCAGATCGTAGTAAGTGAGGATATACAGATCATGGGGTAAAAATAACACTTTGGCAGAGGCATACAGTTACGTCACCACAGGGCGTGCTCTGGGCAAGATCAGCATTAGCAAGATTCGCCTTATTTGAATTTGTAGAGGTCATTCATCGGGGTGATAACGGCCAGGAAAAAGCTGTTCCTACATCTGTTGGTGAAAGTGTTCAAGCTTCTGTATCTTCTGCCTGACAGAAGAGGTTGTGGGAGATCAGTATCAGGGTGTGATGAGTCTTTGCTGATGTTGACAGCCTTTCCGTGGCAATGAGCCACGTAAATGGAGTCCCATGGATGGAAGGTTGGTTTCCACGATGGTCTGGGCTGTGCGCACAACCTTCTGTAATTTCTTATGGTCCTGGGCAGAGCAGTTATGTACCAGGCCATTATGCACCTGGACAGTATGTTTTCAATGGTGCATCTGTAAAGGTTGGTGAGGGTCCTTATGGACATGCTGAATTTCCCGAGCCACCTGAGGATTAAGAGGTGTTGTTATGTCTTCTTGACCGTCCTATCTATGTGGGAAGTCCAGGACAGGTTCTCAGTTATTGTCATTCCGAGGAACTTGATGCTGTCAATCCTCTCCACCTCAGCTCCGTTGATGTAGATGGGGGCATGTCCTCCTCCTTCCTTCTTTAGTTTTGCTGATGTTGAAAGAGACTTTGTTCTCATTGCACCATGTCACCAAGCCCTCTATCTCTTTTCTGTATTCTGACTCGTTCTTGTTTGACATCCATCTTACCACAGTGGAGTCATCAGCAAACTTGTAGATGGCGTTTGTTTGGAATTTGGCAACACAGTTGGGGGTGTACAGGGAGTGCAGTAGGGGGCTGAGAACGCATCATTGGGGGCTCTAGTGTTGAGTGTTATTGTGGGGAGCTGCAGTTGTCTGTCTTCACTGATTGGGTCAGAAAGCTGAGGGTCCAGTTGCAGAGGGCAGAGCTGAGACCTAGGTCTTGGAGTTTTGATCAGTCTGGAGGGGATTGTGGTGTTGTTGGCGGAACTGGAATTGATGAGCAGGAGTCTGATGTAGGTGTCCTTTTTATCCAAGTGTTCCAGGGATAAGTGCATGGCTAGGGAAATAGTGTCTGCTGTGGACCTGTTTTGTCAGTAGGCAAATTGTGTGGGATCAAGGATTTCCAGCATCTGCAGGATTTTACTTACATTTAACAGGCATGTGTTTCTAAACACAAGAAAAACCGCTGTGCAATAAGCGATTTAAATCTACCAAAAAAACAACAAACGAATCATGATTTTAAACCTGCGGTTATTCTAATCAATCTGTTCAGGCTTGTTTTGACACACTTCAAGGGTAAGGTGGGATTTGAACTCAAACTGCCTGGCCCAGTGGTAGGACACTACCACTGTATTTAACCCTGCATTTTGGATTAAAGTGGCAGTTTGCAGGCTTCCTGGCAGTCTGAAATTTGCCAGACCCAACAAGGCGAGAACACAAGTGACAAATGTGTAAAGCTGAAGAGGGAACCCTTTAAATACTGAACTGGAGTAGTTGCTTCTTTTCCTGGATGTAAGGTTGTTAGCTCCCAATGTTTGGTCTGCGGGTGTGCTTTCACTACTTTAGAGGTGCTTTCTAAAATTTTGGGAGGTTATTTATCTTTTCATCTTGAGCTTTTTGTTGTGACTTTGATGCTGCTGTCAGCCTTCTTAGCACCACAGGGAGCAGCCTGAGCAGTTTTACCTCGGAACTCTGGCAAGGAACATAATTAACACCATTCAGCATCTGAAGGAACAACACGGTCTTCTCCTGAATCACTTGCTGCTCAACAGGACAGAGGGGAAGCTGGAACACTCTGGAGTACACACAACATTGCCACAGGAGGCTCTGATAATTTTGGCAGCTCATTGCTGCCACCTGCAGCTTTCTGGTGTAAAATGCAGTGAGGAGAAGACATGTACAAAGGAGGCAAGACGTTTCAGAGTGTCAACATGGATACTACCTTTACACATGGGGACACCACCCACCATGTACAGGGTACGTGGCAGGTACTCATGTGATTCGGCCAACATTGTCTATCTCACACACTGCAGGCAAGGATGCCCTGAGGCATGGCACGTTGGTGAGACCAAGCAGAGACTATGGCAACAGGTGAATGAACACCTCACAACAATCAACAGACAGGTGTGTTCACTCCAGTCGGAGAACACTTCAGCGGTCCAGGACACTTGACCTCGGATCTTTGGGTGACTATCCTCCAAGATGGACTTTAGGACAGGCAACAACACAAAGTGGCCAAGCAGAGGCTGATAGCCAAGTTCAGTACCCACGGGGATGGCCTCAACCAGGACCTTGGATTTATGTTACACTACAGGTGACCCCACTGCACCACAAACATACATACTCCCACAGACACGCACACACTCACACAGACCCTCTCTCATACACAGACTCTTGCTCATACACTCACACACACTTATATCCCTTTACATTCACACATACACACACTCTCTCACAGACGCTCATATCCCCTCACACACACACACACACACATATATAAGTTTGTGGGATGAATTTGTACTTGCAGAATTATGTTTTATTTTGCTCCTAAACTGCATGAATTCATGTAAGATTCTGTCAATTCCTTTTTTAGATTAGAATCAGTCTGAACATTGGGGTACAGACAGTCTCACACAGGGCACTTCACACATTTAATGCATTATCTGGGCCAACATGGCACCTATTCTTAGATTAGATTTCCTACAGTGTGGAGACAGGCCCTTCAGCCCAACCAGTCCACACCGACCCTCCGAAGAGTAACCCACCCAGACCCATTTCCCTCTGACTAATACACCTAACACTATGAGCAATTTAGCATGGCCAATTCACCTGACCTGTACATCTTTGGACTGTGGGAGGAAACCGGAGCACCCGGAGGAAACCCACGCACACAGGGGGAGAATGTGCACAGACAGGCTCCTGAGGCTGGAATTGAACCTGGGATCCTGGTGCTGTGAGGCAGCAGTGCTAACCACTGTGCCACCATTATTGTTAAAGGTCACTTGAGAATGCAACTTTAACAAAGTTCTGGAATTTACATACGAATGAACTGAAACCAGCATGCCCATTTTAAACGATGAGAGACTTAACAAACAATCGGGTTTTTTTCAAAATATAATTTCAGTTACACCACACTGTAAACTTTTACTATAAATTCAGTGTCCTACGATCTTATACTCCACAACCACCTGATGAAGGAGCAGAGCTCTGAAAGCTAGTGCTTTCATATAAACCTGTTGGACTATAACCTGGTATTGTGTGATTTTTAAGCATGTACAGGGTATTGATTATTTGTCCAGAAAACTGCAGTGAGGTCAGAACAACACAATACAAATTATGTGAACAAACTCAATTTCAGCTCCTCACAACAGAGGGTCTCCTGGTGGGAATATTGGTGTCACTGTATATGCAGCCATGAGTTTATCCAATTAAAAAGACAAACCCATCTCTGTTCGCACATCAAATCTGTACAGGCATGAACATTCCAGCAGGGGACACTAGATACCACTAGTCGAAGGAATACTAGCTGAGGTCTGCCCAGTGAAGGGGTATTGAGTCCAGTTTATCAGATCCAGCTGAGAGCCCATGTTGCGATTAGCTAATTTGGTACAGAAGAAGAATTATAACAGGAACTTGGCAGTCTATACAGTTTGACAAGGTCATTAGAAGTTTTGCCACTTCAACACACCACCTTGTTCCTTGGCTAATATCTCTGTCTCAGGCTTGCTGCAGTATTCCAGTGAAGTTCAGCTCAAACTCAGTGCCTCAATTTCTGCTTGGGAACTCTACAGCCTTCTGAACTCAGTAGAGTTCAACTATTTTCGGGCTTTCCCCACGCCCACACACCAGGCCTTTTTATGAAGGGCTCTTGCCCGAAACGTTGATTCTCCTGCTCCTCCGATGCTGCCTGACCTGCAGTGCTTTTCTAGCACCACACTCTCGACTTGTTATCACATGGTCTGCTATTACACGCCACCTAGTGTCCAGATCCCATTAGCAGCTATTCATTCTTCAATGCTGACCGTTATCCACTCCTTTGTCTGTCCAACTGTTTTTCTCTCTCGGGCTCTTTATCCACCTATCGTTTACTCCTTAACCCCTCCCTCCACCGTATATTCTGCATAGAAAATGACTTTTTCCTTACTACCATCAATTCTTAAGAAGGGTCACTTGACCCGAAACTTGAAGTGATTTCTCTCCCCAGATCACAAAAATCTTCTGAGATTTTCCAGCAGTTTCTGTTCTTGTATCATTAAAGTTTTTTCTTAAAGTGTAAAGATGTTTGTTATGTTGTAGAAAATATCAAACAAAGAGGTAGAATTGCATAAGCACACACAACAAGGAATTGGCCACTTGGCCTAACAGGTTTATGCTTCACACAAGTCGTCACCTCCCCTCTTCACCTTATCCTAATATCCTAATCTATTCCACGTTCTAACTACCCCATCATCCCTGTGCTCACTAATCTGCATTGACTCCTGGCTAAGCAGTGTCTTAATTTTAAAATTCTCATTCTTGCTTTCACATTCCTCCCTTACTATCTCTGCAAATGCCTCCAAACTTACAATACTCTGAGATATCTGTCCTCCTCCAATTCTGGCCTCTTGAGTCTGCCTGATCTTAATTACTCCACCATTAACACCCATGCTTTTAGCTGTCTGGGCCTTACGCTTTAGAATTCCTTCTCCAACCCTGCCTTCTTACTCTCTATAGTTTTAAGATTCTCCTAAAACCTGCTTTGTTTGATCAAACTTTCTCACCTGTTCTAATATCTCCTTATTTTGGTCAGAGTTAATATTTTGCCTAATAATGCTAATGTGAAGTATTTTGAGTCATTTTGTTGTCAGAAGCACAATATGTTTGTATTATTTCACAGTTGCATTGCTTTCTCTCTTTCACGTGCTTCTCAAATTCCTTTACAGGTTCATTAGTTTGATCCCTGGGATTGGATTATGAAGAGATGTTAAATAGCTTGGGCCTACACTCATGAAGTTTAGGAGAATGTGAAGTGGTTTTATTGAAACAAATAAAAGGTCTTTACTGAGGATGTTTCCCCTTGAGGCACAATCTAGAGCTTAGGGGCAACAATTTCAAAATAAGATGTTTCCCATTTAAGGTGAGGAGGGATTGGTAAAATAGTTAAAAATCACGCAACACTAGGTCATAGTCCAACAGGTTTATTTAGAAGCACTAGTGGAGCGCTGCTCCTTCATCAGGTGGTTGTGGAGAATACGATTGTAAGACACAGAATTTGTAGCAAACGTTTTGAAGGAGCAGCGCTCCAAAAGCTAGTGCTTCCAAAAAAACTTGTTGGACTATAACCTGGTGTTGTGTGATTTTTAACTTTGTCCACCCCAGTCCAATACCGGCATCTCCAAATCATGGTAAAATAGGGCAAAGTCAGCATGGTTTCATCAAGGACAGGTCATGCCTGACAAATCTGTTAGAATACTTTGAGGAGGTAACATGTAGTTTAGACAAAGGAGAGCCAATGGATGTTACCTAGCTGGACTTCCAGAAGGCCTTTGACAAGTTGACACACAAAAGGCTACTGAGTAAGATAAGAGTCCATGGTGTTAGAAGCAAGGTGCTGTACATCTTTGGACTGTGGGAGGAAACTGGAGCACCCGGAGGAAACCCACGCAGACACGGGGAGAACGTGCAAACTCCACACAGTCAGTCGCCTGAGGTGTTAGAAGCTTGGCTGTCTGGCAGAAAGCAGAGAGTGGGGACAAAAGGGTCCTTCTCAGGATGGCAGCCGGTGACAAGTAGTGTTCCATAAGAGTTGGTATTGATTAGATTAGATTACTTACAGTGTGGAAACAGGCCCTTCGGCTCAACAAGTCCACAGCGCCCTGCCAAAGCACAACCCACCCATACCCCTGACCTAACACTACGGGCAATTTAGCATGGCCAATTCACCTGACCTGTACATCTTTGGACTGTGGGAGGAAACCGGAGCACCCGGAGGAAACCCACGCAGACACGGGGAGAACGTGCAAACTCCACACAGTCAGTCGCCTGAGGTAGGAATTGAACCCGGGTCTCTGGCGCTGTGAGGCAGCAGTGCTAACCACTGGGCCACCGTGCCACCTACAAACTTAGATATGATGCAGAGCTGAGCTGAGGAGTGGCAGATGGAGTTCAGCCCTGCCAAGTGTGAGGTTGTCCATTTTGGAAGGACAAATAAGAATGCGGAATACAGGGTTAATGGTAGGGTTCTTAGTAAGGTGGAGGAGCAGAGGGATCTTGGGATCTATGTTCATAGATCTTTGAAAGTTGCCACTCAGGTGGATAGAGCTTGTAAGAAGGCCTATGGTTTATTAGCGTTCATTAGTAGAGGGATTGAATTCAAGAGTCGTGAAGTGATGTTGCAGCTGTACAGGACCTTGGTTAGGCCACATTTGGAGTACTGTGTGCAGTTCTGGTCACCTCACTTTAGGAAAGATGTGGAAGCTTTGGAGAGGGTGCAGAGAAGATTTACCAGGATGTTGCCTGGAATGGAGAATAGGTCATACGAGGATAGGTTGAGCGTGCTAGGGTTTTTCTCATTGGAACGGAGAAGGATGAGGGGTGACTTGATAGAGGTGTATAAGATGATCAGGGGAATAGATAGAGTAGACAATCAGAAACTTTTTCCTCGGGTACAGCAGAGTTTACAAGGGGACATAAATTTAAGGTGAAGGGTGGACGATATAGGGGAGATGTCAGGGGTAGGTTCTTTACCCAGAGAGTGGGGGCATGGAATGCGCTGCCTGTGGGAGTGGCAGAGTCAGAATCATTGGCGAACTTTAAGTGGCAATTGGATAGGTACATGGATGGGTGCTTAAGCTAGGACAAATGTTCGGCACAACATCGTGGGCCGAAGGGCCTGTTCTGTGCTGTATTGTTCTATGTTCTATGCTGGAGGTGCAGCGCTGCTGGAGATGCTGCACTGCTAGAGGTTCTGCACTGCTGGAGGTGCTGCATTGCTGGAGGTGCTGCATTGTTGGAGGTGCTGCTCTCCTAGAGGTGCGACAGTGCTGGAGGTGCTGCACTGCTAGAGGTGCTGCATTTCTGGAGGTGCTGCACTGCTGGAGGTGCTGCACTGCTGGAGGTGCTGCACTGCTGGAGGTGCTGCATTGCTGGAGGTGCTGCACTGCTGGAGGTGCTGCTCTCCTAGAGGTGCGACACTGCTGGAGGTGCTGCACTGCTAGAGGTGCTGCATTGCTGGAGGTGCTGCACTGCTGGAGGTGCTGCATTGCTGGAGGTGCTGTACTGCTGGAGGTGCTGCATTGCTGGAGGTGCTGCACTGCTGGAGGTGCTGCTCTCCTAGAGGTGCGACACTGCTGGAGGTGCTGCACTGCTGAAGGTACTATATTGCTGGAGGTGCGGCACTGCTGCAGGTGCTGCACTGCTGGAGGTGCTGCAATACTGGAGGTGCTCCACTACTGGAGGCGTTGCACTGCTGGTGCTGCGGCGCAGCTGGAGGTGCTGCACCGCTGGAGGGGCTGCACTCCTGGAGGTGCTGCACTGCTGGAGATGCTGCACTGCTGGAGGTGCTGCATTGCTGGGGGTCTGCACTCCTGGAGGTGCTGCATTGCTGCACTGCTGGAGGCGCAGCACTGCTGGAGGTGCTGCATTGCTGGAGGTGCTGCACACTTGTAGGTGCGGCAATGCTGGATGTGCTGCATTGCTAGGGGTGCTGCACTGCTGGAGGTACTGCTTGCTGGAGGTGCTGCACTGCTGGAGGTGCAGCACTGCTGGAGGTGCTGCACACTTGGACTTGTGGCACTGCTGGAGGTGCTGCGCTGTTGGAGTTGTGGCACTGCAGGAGGTGCTGCATTGCTGGAGGTGCGGCACTACTGGAGGCGCTGCACTGCTGGATGTGCAGCACAGCTGGAGGTGCTGCACTGCTGGAGGTTACGTAATGCTGGAGGTGCTGCATTGCTGGAGTTGCGGCACTGCAGGAGGTGCTGCATTGCTGGCGCTGCGGCACTGCTGGAGGTGCTGCACTGCTGTAGCTGCTGCACTACTGGAGGCGCTGCACTGCTGGATGTGCAGCACAGCTGGAGGTGCTGTACTACTGGAGGCGCTGCACTGCTGGAGATGCTGCACTAATGGAGGCGCTGCATTGCTGGAGGTGCTGCATTGTTGGAGGTGCTGCTCTCCTAGAGGTGCGGCACTGCTGGAGGTGCTGCACTGCTAGAGGTGCTGCATTGCTGGAGGTGCTGCACTGCTGGAGGTGCGGCACTGCTGGAGGTGCTGCATTGCTGGAGGTGCGGCACTGCTGGAGGTGCGGCACTGCTGGAGGTGCTGCATTGCTGGAGGTGCTGCACTGCTGGAGGTGCGGCACTATTGCTGGAGGTGCTGCACTGCTGGAGGTGCGGCACTGCTGGCGGTGCTGCATTGCTGGAGGTGCGGCACTGCTGGCGGTGCTGCATTGCTGGAGGTGCTGCACTGCTGGAGGTGCTGCTCTCCTAGAGGTGCGGCACTGCTGGAGGTGCTGCACTGCTAGAGGTGCTGCGCTGCTGAAGGTGCGGCACTGCTGCAGGTGCTGCACTGCTGGAGGTGCTGCATTGCTGGAGGTGCGGCACTGCTGGAGGTGCTGCACTGCTAGAGGTGCTGCATTGCTGGAGGTGCTGCACTGCTGGAGGTGCAGCACTGCTGGAGGTGCTGCA
>NC_057720.1:19543966-19558014 GCF_004010195.1 Chiloscyllium plagiosum
GGCACTGCAGGAGGTGCTGCACTGCTGGAGGTTATGTAATGCTGGAGGTGCTGCATTGCTGGAGTTGCGGCACTGCAGGAGGTGCTGCATTGCTGGCGGTGCGGCACTGCTGGAGGTGCTGCACTGCTGTAGCTGCTGCACTACTGGAGGCGCTGCACTGCTGGATGTGCAGCACAGCTGGAGGTGCTGCACTACTGGAGGCGCTGCACTGCTGGATGTGCAGCACAGCTGGAGATGCTGCACTAATGGAGGCGCTGCATTGCTGGAGGTGCTGTAGTGCTGCCGATGCTGTGATGCTGGAGATGCTGCACTGTTGGAGATGCTGCATTGCTGGAGGGGTTGCACTCCTGGAGGTGCTGCATTGTTGCAGGTGCTGCACTGCTGGAGGTGCTGCACTGCTGGAGGTGCTGCACTGCTGGAGGTGCTGTATTGCTGGAGGTGCTGCATTGCTGAAGAAGCTGTATTACTGGAGGTGGTGCACTGCTGGTGGTGTAGCACTGCTGGACGTGCTGCATTGCTGGAGGTGCTGTACTGTTGGTGGTGCTGCATTTCTGGAGGTGCTGCATTGCTGGAGGTGCTGTAATGTTGGTGGTGCTGCATTTCTGGAGGTGCGGCACTGCTGGAGGTGCTGCATTGCTGGAGATGCTGTACTGCTAGTGGTGCTGCATTGCTGGAGGTGCTGCATTGCTGGAGGTGCTGTGCTGCTGGAGGTGTGACATTGCTGGAGGTGTGACACTGCTGGAAGTGCTGTATTGCTGTAGGTGCTGTACTGCTGGAGGTGCTGCACTGCTGGAGGTGTGACATTGCTGGAGGTGCTGCATTGCTGGAGGTGCTGTGCTGCTGGAAGTGCTGCTCTCCTAGAGGTGCAGCACTGCTGCAGGAGGTGTGACACTGCTGGAAGTGTTATCCTTTGGTGGAGATGATAAGCTGATGTGCTGCCTGTCATCGAAGGTGGATGTAAAATATTTTAAAATTTTGAGAAGGAATAGCAGGGGAGAGCTCCCTGTTATTTTACCGACTCTCCCTGACCCAACATCACTGAAAACATATTACCTGGTCAGTGCTGTTTGTGCAAACTCATTGTGTCCAATTTAGCTGATGTGTTTACCTTACAATCGTCTCAACATGTCAAAAAGGACCTGATTGGGTGTAAAATGCTTTGGGATGTTATGAAAGGCATTATGTAAATACAAGTCTTACAATTAATGATGTTTTCCCTATTTCCTACAGAATTTTATTTTCTATACCCCTTGTCTGCTTTTACTGTCATAGAGATGTATAGCATGGAAACAGATCCTTTGGTCCAACTCGACCATGCCGACCAGATATCCTAAATTAATCTAATCCCATTTGCCAGCATTCGGCCCATATCCCTTTAAACCCTTCCTATTCAGATTCCCATCTAGATGCCTTTTAAATGTTGTCATGGCAGCAGCTTCCGCCACTTTCTCTGGCAGCTCATTCCATACACGCACCACACTCTACATGAAAAAGTTGTTCCTTAGGTCCCTTTTAAATCTTAAACCTATACCCTCTAGTTCTGGACTCCACTACCCTAGAGAAAAGACATTGGATATTCACCCTATGGTTATGAAGTGAATAGATAAGGTAGAAGGAGGGGAGGCTGTTTCCATTAACGGGTGAAAGCAAAACTAGGCGGCATAATGGGGAGCATACCTAGAATTGAAACATAACCAGAAGTTGCTGAGAAACCTCAGCAGGTCTGGCAGCATCTGTGAAGAGAAATCAGAGTTAACCTTTCGGGTCCGGTGACCCTTCCTCAGATCTAGGATTGAGTTGAGGAGGAACTACTTCACCCAAAGGGTTGTGAATCTGTGGAATTCCCTGCCTGGTGAAGCAGTTTAGGCTACCTTGTTGAATCCACAACCACCTGATGAGGGAGCGGCGCTCCGAAAGCTGGTGCTTCCAATTAAACCTATTGGTCTATAACCAGGTGTTGTGTGATTTTTATCTCTGAAGTCAAGGCTTGCTTTGTAATACTGTCTCCAACCTCTACTGTCAGGCAGAAGGTACAGACACACACCAATAGGTTCAAGAGCAGCCTCTTCCTTGCTGTTATTAGTTAAAAATCACACAACACCAGGTTATAGTCCAACAAGTTTAATTGGAAGCACACTAGCTTTCGGAGCGATGCACCTTCATCAGGTGATTGTGGAGGGCTCGATCGTAACACAGAATTTATAGCAAAAATTTACAGTGTGATGTAACTGAAATTATAAATTGAAGAATTGATTGTCTGTTAAGCCTTTCATCTGTTAGAAGTGAAACTATAACTGAAACTTTCATGAAAGAAGTGAAACTATCACTGTATTCTAACAGATTTTTAACTTTGTACACCCCAGTTCAACACCGGCATCTCCGAATCATTGCTGTTATTAGACTGTGGAATGGACCAGGTAAAAACAATGATATAACCTGGTGTTGTGTGATTTTTAACTTTGTACACCCCAGTCAAACACCGGCATCTCCGAATCATTGCTGTTATTAGACTGTGGAATGGACCAGGTAAAAACAATGACTGCAGATGCTGGAAACCAGATTCTGGATTAGTGGTGCTGGAGGAGCACAGCAGTTCAGACCACTCTAATTTCAATCTAATGCTGATCTTACTTTTGTGCACCTCCTGTTCAGTCTCGCCTTACTCTGTGTAAGCAAACTATGAACTGTATGACCTTGTGTTATGATCTGCCTGCACTGCTTACAAAACAAAATTTTTCACTGTACTTAGGTACATAAGACAACAATAAATCAAAGTCTTGATTCAAGGGAAAGGTCTCTGATATAAACTATCAGTGCCATTGCAATTTCAAACAGCCTTTTGTTTCACTTTCCCATTAGTTTTTGAGCTAAAGCTGCAGAGAGAGAAAAGGGACATCTAAAATTAAATGCAACTCTTGGCATCAGCTGAATGCATCTTGTTGCAAAGTAAATCGAGCAGCGATACAGTCAGAATGTTACAATGAATTGTGACATCACATTCTAATTGTGAAAATGAAACTTCTCAGCAGTTTGGTGTCATGTTGAGCTTCGGGGCAAATCCAACAGGTGGCTCCGTGGCGCAATGGATAGCGCATTGGACTTCTAGACTGAAAGCTGTGAGGCATTCAAAGGTTCCGGGTTCGAGTCCCGGCGGAGTCGTTCTCTTTAGTTTTAAAATCTCAAAATAAAAGCTTCGCTTCCAATTCAAACCGGGACCGAGTAACTAGAAACCGAGCGTCGCTTCGGTATTTTAGACGGGGAGAGAAGTCCCTGAGAGTTACTACCCGTTACAGAATCGAAGGCAAATGGCAGCCTGAAAGTTGGGCTGTGGGGGAAAAAGACGTGCGAACGAAACGGCAACAAAACAGCCCTTCGCCCGCTTTGAAATGAAGGTGGTTCGCGAAACCTCACTGTTGGAGACGGTGAATGTTTTCAGAAATCATCGAGCGGATCCTAAACTGTGACTTTGTAAAGCACAAAACCGCCCCTTTTACCAGTTTTACTCTCGCTTGTATTGCAATAAGTCTGGACGAAATCTGATAAATGTAATAACCTGGACATTTCATGGGCACAAAGTTAAAAAGCACACAATTTCATGTGTATGCAGGGCACATTATAAATCTGGCTTCACTGCGGATCCATCACTTACTGTGATGCACATGCCCTGAGGGAACAAATAATGATTTCACTCCGGAAATTGGATCCTCTCCAAATTCCAGTTCCCGGACTGGTGATAGAGCTTATTCCGCTCATCTCTTCCCATTTAGTGAAACAGCCCTAAAATTTCCATTAAATACCTAATTGCTTGTCGGAAAAGGAACCCCTCGGCTGCAAGTTTTGCGAACGATGTGTATAGGACAATTCAATTTATTTAAATTATGCTAATATACCTCAGAGTATAAACAGTGAAGTTTTATTTCCCTTCCACTTTCGGTCGTTTCTAATTTGAAACGTTTTGCCCTCGGGCTGTGCTCCTGAACAGAGATTCATATAGCGCGGAAAAGGCCCTTTGGCCCATCGAGTCTGCACCGACATAACCACCACTGAAAGTACGCTAATCCCAATTTCCTGCATTGTCCCATATCCTTGAACGTTACCATATTTCAAGTGCTCACCCAAATATTGTTCAAAGGCTGTAGGGTTCCCAGCCTCCATTACCATCCCAGACAATACATCCCAGATTCCCACCACCTCCTAGTGCATCACCTCGCACTTTGTTTTATGATTTGGAGATGCAGGTGTTGGACTGGGGTGTACAAAGTTAAAAATCCACACACGACCAGGTTATAGTCTAACAGGTTTAATTGGAAGCACACTAGCTTTCGGAGCGACGCTCCTTCATCACACAATCACCTGATGAAGGAGCGTCGCTCCGAAAGCTAGTGCTTCCAATTAAACCTGTTGGACTATAACCTGGTGTTGTATGATTTTTCACTTTGTTTTAGATTCCCTACATTATGCAGGGTTAAATACCATCTGCCTCTGCTCTCCCTATTTGGCCATCCCACCTATACCTTCTTGTAACCTACAACCATTTTCTTCATTATTAACTACCTCACCAATCTTGATGTCTTCTACAAACTTGCTTAACATTCCCCACACATTTTCATCTATATCGTTGATGTACATAACAATAATGATCTTGGTGTGCGGTATACTGCTGGGTACTAGCCTCCAGTCATTCAAACAGCCTTTGTGTCCTATTACTAAGCCAGTTTCTGATCCAATTCGCCAGATTTCCCTCAATTCTGGTGTGCGGTATACTGCTGGGTACTAGCCTCCAGTCATTCAAACAGCCTTTGTGTCCTATTACTAAGCCAGTTTCTGATCCAACTCGCCAGGTTTCCCTCAATTCCATGTGCTTTAACCTTCTCAATCAATCTAGGGGCCTTGTCACAAGCTCTGCTAAAATCTGTACAAAATGCATCAACTGAACTTCCCTCATCCACACACTTGATCACATTTTCAAAAGATTCTGACAGATTTGTTAGGCATGACCTCCCTCTCACAAAGCCATGCTGACAATCTCTAATTTCCAAATGGGTATTAACACTCTCCTTCAGAATTTTCGCCAGTAGTTTTCCACTGATTATTGTTTACATTTGTATTGAGACACATCTGTAAGGAGATGGATTGAATTTTATTGTAAATTCTGTAAATTCCAAGAGGAAATGTTTTGTACTGGACTTTTAAAGTCTCTTTTATGAATAAAGTATATTTTTGGAGAAAAATTGCTCTATTATTCTCATTGCCACATCTTTTCCTGGAAGTTAATTTTGATTTAAGGAAGGATTTATTGATATTAATTTGAAATGTACTCATCATCAGCTTGACACCTTGTTTTCTTCTCCTACCCTTATAGAATAAGTAATATTTCATATTAAGCATCTCCATTCTCTTAATTGTCTTGTAAATCATATCTCAGATGTCTCCTCTCTGAGCTGAAGAATCAAAGTTTATAAAATCTTCCACCAAAGCTCAGACAGCAGAAATCATCCTTGTGGCACTTCTCTGTAGTGCCTCCAGTGTTTAAATAATTTCCACAAACCAGACTAAACTGGATGTCATACTCAGGGGACACAAAGTTCAATCATATATTCTTTTATCTTTATTTTGTCTGAGGCCTCCTATTCATTTTAATGTTCTTTACTTGTAAATGAGGAGTCAAACATGCTGGTTATCTTAATTACTTATTTTACTTTATGGAGATTATCTCGTCTGAATCAAGATGACTTTCCAGTGGCCTATGCAACCTGACTTTATTTTGTTCCTCCCTTCTACTAGCTTACATGACTAAACTTCCTTTAACGCTCCCCTCACCGCACACTAGCTCATATCTTACTTTAGTTTTGCTTCTATCTCCTTTCCTGGCCACTCTGAGCTCAACTTGCCTATGAAATTCACCTCCTGACACCTTGCTCCTGTTCCTACTGAACTGCTGATCACCCAATTTCCCCTCCTGACACCCATGTTATTTTATATTGGAAGTCATTTTCTCTCTTTGGGCGTTGTCCTTAAGTCTCTCTTTCTTTGAAATCGCTTTAATCAGTCATCACTTTAAAAACCAACCATTGAACTGTATGTCCTTGTAAACTGCCATCTCATAATCCTTTGGGCCGAAGGGCCTGTTTCTATGCTGCATAAACTTTCTTTCCACAAACAAAGAAACAGGCACAGAAAATGCTAGAGAAACTCGTCAGATCTGGCAGTGAAAAGAGAAACAGAGTTGACGCTTTTAGTCCATTAAGTCTTTTCTTAGGAACCGATGGTCAATGTGATGGTGACAAATGTTTCTAATCCCAAATGGCCAACTCTATCTTTAGACTGTGACCGCTGGTTCAGGATTTCCCTGTTCATCAGGAACATCCTTCCTGCATTTACCTTGTCTAACCCTGTTAGAATTTTATATGTTTCTGTGAGATCTTCCCCCCTCACCCCCACTCCAATTCTTCTAAGCTCCATTGGTTGAATGGAGTCCAGTAACTGACATGTGTCTTAACACTTGAACCCTTGAAGCTGAGGAATTGGCAATATTGACGTCAATTACACCAGCACAGCCCATCATCCAGTTGTTTATAATACCTTGATTCATGACCTGTTTCATAAAGATGGCTTCAGCATTTGGAGACTTGGATATATCATGTAAAATGGTACTTCAATGCAGTAGTGAAATAATGTGTTGTTGGAGGTCTCTTTTGAATGAGACAGTAGACCTAATTCCCCTTTGTCCTCTCAAATGGATATAAAAGATCTTGTGGCACAATTTGAAGTACAACAGGACAATATTTATCATCAAAGTAACACCAGCAAAACAGATGGTCTCATCAATAGCTATAATACTGCATACATGATATACCTGAAATAGAAATTCACAACATCTGTGGAGAGTAAAAGATAGTTACCCCTTTAGATCAATGACCTCTCACTAGATTTCCAAGGGGTCCAAGAGTCCAGAGCTAGAGGGCATAGGCCTGGGGTGAGAGAGAATGATTTAAAATGGTTCTAAGGGGCAATGCTTTCATGCAGAAGGTGGTGTGTGTATGGAATGAGTTGCCAGAGGAAGTGTTGGAAGCTGGTATAATTACAACATTTAAAAGCCATCTGGATGGATATATGAATAGGAAGGGTTTGAAGTGATATGGGCCAAGTTCTGGCAAATGGGATCGATTAATTTAGGATATCTGGTTGGCATGGACAAGTTGCTCCAAAGGATCTATTTCCATGCTGAATGTCTCTATAACTATCTATGACTATTATCTGTTTGTTTTTTTTTGCTATTCATAGAATCTTGCTGTGCATAAATTATTACAATACACTTGAAGAGGGTTTGGTCTGCTCCATAAAAAAACATTCCATTACCTACAATCTGTGCACACAAGCAATTTGAGATATTTAAAAAGGATAGCTGAAAAGTGAACTACAAATCTGACATACAACTTGTCAGATCTTTTGACTCACGGCTTCATCCTATTATAGAAGATTCTTATTAATGGAGGTGATGCAAGTTTTGAAGTTTACCAGAACTCAAAACTCATGTGTATTCAGAGTGAAGGTTATTTCCACTTCTACAAGGTAGATACCATCATTGACCAAATACTCATTCTATTTTACACTTCAGCCCATCCATTTTTTTTGTTTTGCTTTCAGAAGTAGGTCAAAGAGCTTGATCAAGATAAATCTTACTCTCTAGAAATTAATGACCGTTAGATTTTTGCATAAATAATTTGAAAATATACTCTAAGTACTCAACTACATTTTATTATACAAAATAACTCAAATGACTGTTGGGTCTGTCGTTTGTCAATTCAGAAACTTTCAGCTTTGCGCAGGTGAATAATGTGGATAAATTGGGATCGATTCTCTCATTGAATGAATAGGAACATTGAGTGTGGTGTACGATCGCAGTAGATCAATAGTGCACAAATTACACCCATATTGCATTTGCACTTACTGCCAATTTCCTGAAAGTGCTAGTGTAGGATACAATGGAAGAGGCTAGAAATGTAATTAGAGGCAGTTACCCATTCCCCACAGGACATATGCCTTGTAGAAAGAACTTAATTTAACTTAGAATTTGAATGGTCAAGGTCAAGCGAACAGAAGAATCTGTATGCTAACTCATTGTACTACCCAGTCCAAAGCATGTTTTCATATTTTGTGAGCTGGATTATCAAAGTCACAGCAAGTTCCATATTAATTCAGCCCTATTGATTTTTATTTTGATTTTGCTGGGGAGGAGAAAGTTAGCCAATTACTGTAGCAAAATATAATGCGATATAAGTGAAAATATTACAGATCAAAAATTTAAAATGGGAAGCATAATTCTTGAAGTTTTGCAGTTCAAAATCATTATTTGCTGACATTCATTTTGTCTTCAATGTGCCATTGTAAAATTGTTCAAGAAATTACTTTTGTATTTCTTTCTTTAAATTCAAGCAACTGTTACAATTCATTATAGTGAACTCCTGGTTTATTGATTCCAATTGCAAGGTTCAATTTTATATTTTCCCAAAGGAAATCAGGCAGACTGCAAAGTACTGAAGCAGAATTGACCTGGATTTTTTTTTCTTTTTTTATTCACTTGTGGGATGTGGGTGTTGCTGACTGGCCAGCATTTTGTATTGCCTGTTCCTACTTGCCCTTCAGAAGATGTGGTGAGCTGCCTTCTTGAACTGTGACAGTCCACATGCTGTAGGATGAGCCACAATGCCCTCCGAGGGAATTCCAGGATTTAGACCTAACGGTGGCATATAACTGAAGGAATGGTAATATATTTCCAAATCAGCATGGTGAGTATCTTGGAGGGTAACTTGCAGGTGGTGGTGTCCCCATGTATCTGCTGTCATTGTCCTTGTAGGTGGAAGTGAACGTGGGTCTGGAAGATGCTGAAAGGACCTTTGGTGAATTTGTACAGAGAATCTTGTAGTACACACTGATGCTACTGAGCCTTGATGGTGGAGGGAGTGGATGCTTGTGAATGTAGTGTCAATCAAATGGGCTGCTTCATCCTAGATGGTCATAGAGATGTACAGTATGGAAACAGGACCAACCCGTCCATGCTGACCAGTTATCCCAACCCAATCTAGTCGCACCTGCCAACACCTGGCCCATATCCCTCCAAACCCTTCCTATTCATATACCCATCCAAATGCCTTTTAAATGTTGCAATTGTACCAGCCTCCACCACTCTTTCTGGCAGCTCATTCCATACACGTACCACTCTCTGTGTGAAAAAGTTTTATATCTTTCCCCTCTCACCCTAAATCTATGTCCTCTAGTTCTGGACTCCCCGACCCCAGGGAAAAGGTTTTGCCTATTTACCCTATCCATGCCCCTCATAATTTTGTAAACCTCTATAAGGCCACCCCTCAGCCTCCGACGCTCCAGGGAAAACAGCCCCAGCCTGTTCAGCCTCTTCCTATAGCTGAAACCCTCCAACCCTGGGAACATCCTTGTAAATCTTTTCTGAACCCTTTCAAGTTTCACAACATCTTTCCGATAGAAAGGAGACCTAGCTTCAAGCTTCTTGAGTGTTTTTGGAGCTCCACTCATCCAGGCAAGTCGGGAGTATTCCATCACACTCCTGATTTGTGCCTTGTAGATGATGGACAGGCTTTGGGGAGACAGGAGTGAGTTACTCACTGCAGGATTCTTAGTTTCTGACCTGTTCCTATTGCAATTGTGTTTATGTGACAAGTCCATTTAAGTTTCTGGTCAATGGTTACCCCAAAGATGTTGGGAGATTCAGTGATGGTAACACCATTGAATGATAAGAGTGGTGGTTAGGTTAGAATTAGAATTAGGTTTATTGTCACATGTACCCAAATACAGGGATACATGAGTACAGTGGAAAGTGCTCAAAGTCACAATTTCCAATGCCATCTTAGGTACAAAGATACCTAGGTACACAAACTTATGTATAAATTAGAAAAAAAAAGAAATAAAGATAAAAGTTCAGCATTATAGCCATTCTAAACCAGGGAGTCCACATGAGACTTCACTCCAAGGCCGAGAGTCCGACCTGGGCTTCCTTGAGCAGATTGTCTCTTATTGGAGGTGGTCATTGCCTGTCAGTGTGTGCCATGAATATTATTTGCCACTTGCCAGTCCAAGCCTTGATATTGTCCAGATCTGGTTACATTTGAACATGGACCTCTTCAATATCTGAGAAGTTGTGAATGGTATGGAACATTGTGTAATCATCGGTGAATATCCCCACTTCTGACCTTAGGATGGAGGGAATGTCAGTGGTTAAGCAGCTGAAGATCGTTGGGCCTTGGACACTATTCTGAGGAACTCCTGCAGAGATGTCCTGGAGCTGAGATGACTGACTTCCAACAACCACAATCATCTTCCTATGCACCTGGTATGACTCTAACCACCGGAGAGTTTGCCCCGATATCCATTGATTCCAGTTATGCTAGCAGTCCTTGATATCACTCTCGGTCGAATATGGCCATGATATCAAGGGCTGTCACTCTCACCTCACCTCCGGAATTCAGGTCTTTAGTCCATGTTTGAACCAAGAGTGTAATGTGGTTAGGAGCTGAGTGACCCTGATGGAACCCAAACTGGGCATCATTGAGCAGGTTATTGCATAGAGTTATACAGCATAGACCCTTCAGTCCAATCATTCCATGCCCAAAATAATCCCAAACCAAACGAGCCCCACCTGCTTGCTCCTGGCTCATATCCCTTCAAACCTTTCCTATGCACGTACTTATCCAAATGTCTTTTAAATTCTGTAATTGTACTTACATCCTCCATTTGCTCATGATGTGTTGGGCTCTTCCATTATTGAGAATGGAGACATTTGTGAAGCATAGAATGATGAAATTTAAGCTGAGGACAATTGAATGACAAGTTGTTGCAAATATCTATTTGTTATATTCATCTATCTACCACCATCTACTCAGAAATTGCAACTAGCAGGAAGAGGTAACTGCAATAAGGCAACACGTTAAGATGGTAAGCAAGAAATTATCTTTAATTCTGTAAACAAGATTTCAAACCATTGATAAACTGGACCGTAAAGGAAAACTGCATACCACAATCTTCCTATCAAAGAACACTATTGCAAACTTTTGCATTGACTGAGATAATCAAGTCTACTACTTGTGCAGGAAGTGCGGAAACTGAAAGCAGATTTCCCCCAACTTACTGCAGCCTCCCTTTCTCTATCAGTGCTCCAGCTAATCTACATCCCTGACCAGTGCATTAATTATTTGCTTCAAATCTTGGTATAGTTAGTTCCTATTGCTGGAGATTGGGTGCGTACAAAGCGTTTTATAAAAAAACCCGTCCAGGTTGTGTATTCTGCAAGCAAAGGTTTTTACATGGTGTGTAAAATATGTGTTCTGATTTGCTTTCAACATGTTGGATGGTCTGCAGAAAATGATGGTCAAAAGAAGTCTGTTAGGAATATGACACATGAATGTGATGAGAGGAATGGGAACTTCAGAAAAAAAGTAACAAGAAACTGTATTTGAAACAAGTCAAGCCCCGATACAGGCATGCATTCATCCAGAATAGCCTAAGAAAATCTCTGGTGACAAGAACGCAAAAGCATTCAGAGCATCCTTATAACGGATGTGTTCAAAAAGATAATCATAACCACAACTGTGTGAAATAATTGGAATTTAGAATCTATTCAGAATAATTAAAAAGATAGAAACAGCACAAACATTATGAATTAATTTAAATTGTTTTTTAAAACATCAGAATAAAATTAGCAAATTATAAATCCTGAATTATGAATCAATAATAACAAATAAAAATAATGAATAACCTGATAAATCAATTTATACTCCTGACCCCATGAGGTTCATGACAGTGAGGTTTAACAGTAGTCATACAGGACAGAAACAGGCCTTTTGGCCCACCATGTCTATAACAACCAACAAACATCAAACTACTCTCATCCCATTCACCTGAGCTTGATTTGAGCCTACTATGCCCCAGCATTCTAAGTGCTCACCCAAATGCTTCTTAAATGTTGCAGCATAGCTGCCTCTATCACCCTCTCAGGCAGCATGTTCCATATATCTACCCTCTGGGTGATTTTATTTTTTCTGATTCTGTCTAAACCACTTATTCCTCACCTTAAACTAATGCTGTCTAGAGTTAGACACATCTGCTATGGGGAAGAGATTCTCACGATGTACTGTTTATGCTTCTCATAATTTTGTATACCTCAATTAGTCTCCTTTACTCCAAGGAAAACAAACTCAGCCTGTCCAGTCCCTCCTCATAACTGAGACTTCTCATCCTAGGCAATATCCTGGTGAATCATCTCTGTAACCTCTCCAGTGGCTGCTCACAGTATTGCATCTGTGGACTAACCAATATTTTATAAAGTTGTAACAAGACTTTGCTTGCTCCTGTATTCTACGCTCTGGCCAATGAAGGCAGTGGAGGCAAAAGACTTCTTCACCATCCTACCCGTGATAACATCTTGAGGGCATCCTGTGGATATATGTGCCAAGATCCCTTTGTTTCTCAGTATACCCCAGGGCCGACGCATCATTGTGCATATCTTTCCCTGATTAAACCTCCCAGAATGCATCACCTTGCACTTATCAGGATTAAATTCCATCTGCCCAATTTACTAGCTGATCAATATCAGACTGTAACCTGAGACCACCCTCCTCACTATCAACACTAACTATTTTTATGTCAGCTGCAAACTTAACAATTAAACCTACATTCACATCCTAGTCATTAATATACATACAACAGGCAAGGGTTACAATATTGATCCCTGTTGTATATCATTGGTCAGAGGTTCCCAATCACAAAAAGAATCTTGTGTCACTCTTGTGTCTCCTATTTGTAAGCCAATTTTAGATGTCATTTTCCAAATTGGACTTGGGTCCAATGGAGTCTTAACTTTTAGATCAGCCTTCCATTTAGGATGTTGTCAAAGGCCTTACTGAAGTTCATGAAAACTACATCACTGCACTACCTTCATCAATATATTTAGTCATGTTTTCAAAAAAGTCAATTAATCAGATTGAATATCCCTTTTGCAAATCCATGTTGACTATCCCTAATCAATCCCTGTCTTTTGAAATGATTAGTCCTCGCCTTCAGAATTTTTTTCCAATAATTTCCTTATCACTGACATCAGACGAATTGGCCTGCAATTACTTGGCCTACCCCAGCTGCTCTTGAACAAAGGAACCACATTTGCCATTCTCCAGCCATCTGGCACTTCACCTGCAGCCAACAAAATATTAAATATCTCTAGTCAGTCATAGAGTCATAGAGATGTACAGCATGGAAACAGACTCTTCGGTCCAACCCGTCCATGCCGACCAGATATCCCAAACCAATCTAGTCTCACCTGCCAGCAACCGGCCCATATCCCTCCAAACCCTTCCTATTCATATACTCATCCAAATGCCTCTTAAATGTTGCAATTGTACCAGCCTCCACCACGTCCTCTGGCAGCTCATTCCATACACGTACCACCCTCTGCGTGAAAAAATTGCCCCGTAGGTCTCTTTTATACCTTTCCTCCTCACTCTAAACCTATGCCCTCTAGTCTGGACTCCACCACCCCAGGGAAAAGACTTTGTCTATTTATCCTATCCATGCCCCTCATAATTTTGTAAACCTCTCAGCTTCCGACGCTCCAGGGAAAACAGCCCCAGCCTGTTCAGCCTCTCCATATAGCTCAAATCCTCCAACCCTGGCAACATCCTTGTAAGTCTTTTCTGAACCCTTTCAAGTATCACAACATCTTTCCGATAGGAAGAACAGAATTGCACACATTACTCCAACAGTGGCCTAACCAATGTCCTGTACAGCTGCAACATGACCTCCCAACTCCTGTACTCAATACTCTGACCAATAAAGGAAAGCTTACCAAACGCCGCCTTCACTATCCTATTTACCTGCAACTGTACTTTCAAGGAGCTATGAACCTGCATTCCAAGGTCTCTTTGTTAAGCAACACTCCTAAGGACCTTACCGTTAAGTGTATAAGTCCTGCTAAGATTTGCTTTCCCAAAATGCAGCACCTTGCATTTATTTGAATTAAACTC
>NC_057720.1:19559379-19598215 GCF_004010195.1 Chiloscyllium plagiosum
TCCTGTCTGAAGGCTTCCCATTTTCCAACCGACTCTTTACCTGCGAACATCTGCCCCAATCAGAATTTGAAAGTTCTTGCCTAATACCATCAAAATTGGCCTTTCCCCAATTTAGAACTTCAACTTTTAGATCTGGTCTATCCTTTTCCATCATTATTTTAAATCTAATAGAATTATGGTCGCTGGCCCCAAAGTGCTCCCCCACTGACATCTCAGTCACCTGCCCTGCCTTATTTCCCAAGAGTAAGTTAAGTTTTTCACCTTCTCTAGTAGGTACATCCACATACTGAATCAGAAAATTGTTTTGTACACACTTAACAAGCTCCAACAATCACCTCCCCGCTTCTTACAGCAGCCTGGGGTACATTTCATCAGGCCCTGAGAATTTATGCACCTGTATGCTTGTTAAAGCATTTGATAGCTCCTCCTTATTAATCTTAACATGTTCTAGAATCTCACCATCTCAACTGACACCCCTGGCTAAGTGTCTTTCTCCTTTGCAAATACAGATAAGAAGTATTGATTTAAGAAGTCACCCACATTGACTCCAAGCACAGGTTACCTCTACGGTTGCTAATAAATCCTACTCTTTTCCTAATAATCATCTTCTTCTTAATATATTTATAAAAAGCCTTGTGGCTTTCGTTGATTCCATCCTTCAGATATTTTGTGGCCCCTCTTTTCCCTCCTATTTTTTTTTAACAACCCCCTGCAATCTCTGTACATTTGAAGGACCTCCCCTGTTTTAGTGCAGTGTACTTGATATTTTCTTTTTATCAAACTCACAATATCCCTTCACATCTAGGGTTCTCTGGACTTGCTGCCCTTACTCTTCATTCTTAGAGTAACATGTTGGCCCTGAATTCTCATTACACTACTCTTTTTTTAAAAGACCCCCACTTACCAAATGTAGACTTACCTGCAGTAGCTGCTCCCAGTTTCATTTGATAAATCCCACTTAATGATATGGAAATTGGCCTTGCCCCAGTTTTGACATTTAAATTCTGCACTATACTTATCCCTTTCCATATGACTTTGAAACTTGCAGTTATGGTCACTATCTCCAAAATGACACCCTATTGAAACTTCAACCACTTATCTTAGAATCCCTAGTGTGGAAACAGGCCATTTGGCCCAAGTCCACACTGACCCTTTGAAGAGTAACCCACCCAAACCCATTCCCCATATCCTATTACTCTACATTTACCCCTGACTAATACACCTAATTGAAACATCCCTGAACAATATGGGCAATTTAGCATTGCCAATTCACCTGATCTTTAGACGGTGGGAGGAAACACACACAGATGTGGGGAGAATATATAAACTCCATACAGTTACCTGAGGCTGGAATTGAACATGGACCCCTGCCGCTGTAAGCCAGCAGTGCTAACCATTGAGCCACTGTGCTGCACTCAGCTGGCTTCATCGTAGGATTAGGTCTAGCACTGCTCCATCTGTAGTGAGACTATCTTTGTGTTGGCACAAAAAGTTCATCTGGATGCACTTAAAAAATTCCACCCCATTTAATCCTTTCACACAAAGATGATCCCAATTAATATTAATGAAGTTGAAATCCTGTTTCTATAACCGTGTTTCTCTCACATCTTTCAATGATTTGCCAACGTATCTGCTCCGCTATCTGCCTCAGACTGTGGTACAATCCTAACAAGGTAATCACCCCATTTTTTATTTCTAAGTGATACTCAGAATGCCTCATTTGAAGACCCTCTAGGATGGCCTCCCTCACTACTTCAGTGATGGTTTCCTTTATCATTAATGTAATGCCCCTACCTCTGCGCCATCATTCCAGCTATTATGCTTGAAACCTCCATACTCTGTATGTTGAGCTGCCAGTCCTGTCCTTCCTTCAGCTTTGATTGTGACTGCAACAATATCATATTCCCACACGCTGATCAACTCTATAAAATCATCCACCTTGTCAGTCAAGGTCCCTGCAGTAAAATAGATGTAATTTATTGTTCTAGACTACCCAGGTGCCTTATCATGCCCATATCTCCTCAGTCTATCCGAGCATTCCTTCTATATCTGACTGGAGCTTGCTCTCAACTATACATCTACTCTGTGTCCCACCAACCCCCGGCAGATCAGTTTTAAAACCTCCTCAACAGCATTAATAAATACCAGCAACACCACTGGTTCCAGTGCTAATATAGGTTCCACCTACCCCAGAAACTGTCCCGAGGATCCAAACATCTACAGCTCTTCCTCCTCCTCCCTTTAGCCACAGGTTCATCTGACTTATCTTCCTAGACATATACTCAATGGCACATGGCACTGAAAGTAATCTGGAGATTACAACCTTAGTAAACTACTTACAATCGAGTTCTCTTATCAGTAGAGCTCTCCCAGCCTGTTTCCTCCACTGCTGTGCACTGGAGCCACCATTGAGCGCTCCCCCCCCCCACCCCCCGGCTAAGTGTCTTTCTCTTTTGCAAATAGAGATGAGAAGTATTCATTTAAGACATCACCCACATCCATTGGCTCCAAGCATAGGCTGACCCTACATGTTTGAGAAAGGAATGACACAGGGATCCCTGTGGTTTGAAGCCTTTAAAAGGAATGTATTTTCTAAAATACAGTGCTGCTCTTTGGCAAAGGAACATTTGAGACATTGAGCATTCTTATTTTGTCTAAACTTATTGATATCAATACTTTCATGACTATACTGTATACATCTTTATTTGTATTTTTCAAAATTGGATTTTCTCTGCAAGGAAGTGGATACATCACTCCGCAGAAAGGAATGGATCCTCTATTTCATAAATATGTATCAATTACGGTATGGAACAGAAAGAAAATGTACAAAACATTGCTTTAACCCTCAATGTTCTGTATCCTTAAACAAATTTGGTTTACTCTAGTTAACTTGATATGTTTTGCTCAAAAAACAATGAAATAATCCAACAGGATGAATGAAGTAATGCTAATAAATCAAGAGGCTAGTTAAACAAGTCCACACATTTGAATTAAGAGTAAATTGAAGACCATAATGAATCTTCCTTGCTCGAAGGTTGCAACTTGATAACATTGTCATTTTTATTTTGCTTGTATAACATAAGTACAAGCATGAGAGAAATAAAGCATAAACCTTTCTTCATGAATGATCAGAGAAATTAAGAGCCCACTTGGTGAAACTTGTGGGTACATCATTTCTTCTAGTGGGTGAGTTCTCATTTAGTTAAAACTAGACATAATTCAGTATATAAATTACAAAGTATTTCCCATCATAGCCTTAGAAACATCACATTTCACCTTTATGAATTTCAGAGGGTGCATCATATAGTATAATAAACAAGCTTTAATTCAAGGTGGGCATAGTATTAATTCAAGCCCAATTCTATAAGGCATTCCTTATTAGCTCAAAAACTGCAATTGCCTGTCTCACAGACAAAGTTCAGGGTTACAGTATGTAAATATTGCAAAGAATCCCATTCTTGCATTCAATATCTAATGAACACAATGTTTGTCATTCTTATGAAATGATAAATAACTATGATTTAATTAAAACAACAAACTGTTTAAATTTATTGCCTTATTGAAGGTGAAATATCTTTCATTGTATTTATCTCAGCACAGCTGAACAGTTCTTTTATCCCCTAAACTGTATTTAGTCAAACAAGGTAATTTGCATTTATGAATAGGGGAGGGCAAGGAAGTTAGTAGCACTTTTTCACTTCTTAAATACATTAGTTGTGACTCTGGGAAAGACTTAAGAATATGGACAAGAGACGCAGGAAAGATGTGAAAAATATTGATTTTAAACAGGGAGTGTTACTGACCCAGAACTCTAAGCCTAAGGGGCTGTGGAAGTAGAGTTGAAAAATGATTTCAATAGGAAGCAGACAGGTCCTTGAAGGAAATTGATTTTCAGGACCATGAGAATGGAGTTGACTGGGTTGCTCAAAGCACTGACTTGCTGAGTCAAACAATCTTCTTCTGTGCTGTTACAACGAGAAACTAGAATATTATCCAGAACAAGGTACTTTGTCAGTCTTGCTTCAGAATTTAATTCTTAAACTTTTTCTTCTTGCGATTCTTTTTGCCTGCAGCAAGAGCTGTTTTTTCTGCAATGATCTGCTGATACTTTCTCTTGTTATACCTGAAACAAGGCAAACACACACTTTGCAATCATTTTTACTAGCAATACAGTTGATAAAAATACTACATTCATAAGTAAACTGGTTATCCAGTTACTTAAGACTTATTAAAGCATTATAAATACACAATAGTGACATAATATTACATATATTTTTAAAAGTATGTTAATGCGACTGTTCAGATAATATAAAGCATATAACAATTGCAGCCAGGAGTACATGACGATTCAAGGTTTGTTGACTCCGACCAACTAGAAATCAGACTGGCATATTATAGTAACCAAAACATTTTAAATTTGACTCCCCTTTGGACGACATAATGGGTATTTAAAGTGACATCTATGCTTTAAACACAAACACAGGAGACTGTAAGAAACCCCCACACAGTTTTACAGCATAATTAACATTATTTTGTAGCTGATTCATAGTTAACATAGCAACCATTTCAAATGTAATCAGTACACAGCTGTGAAAGCCTGCATTACAATCCCCAGGAAGGACTCAGAGGCAGCTACGACAAAGAGAGCTCTCAGTTCAAGGGAAAGGCTTGCATCAGCAATCAACCAGCGTCCTGAGCCAATACAGTCCAGACAATCTGTAAGTGCCACTAGCTGGGACAATGGCCAGGAAGCATGTCCCCTCATCACAACTTGCCAGGAAGTGTGACCCCCGAACCGTGTCTTGCCAGGAATCGTGGGCAGATTTTTGACACTTTGGGAAATATGATCAGGACTGCGACACTCAGACATCAAGGCAACTGGCAACCAGCGAGAATGAAAGAGTCTGCAGAGGAATACAGACAGGCTAAATGAGGGGCAGTTCATTTAAATAGTCATTGGATAGGAATATGGGCAAGAATGGAATAGCATAGGTTAGATGGGCTTCAGATTCGCAGGTCAGCACAACATCGAGGGCCGAAGGGCCTGTACTGCGCTGTAATGTTCTATGTTCTCCTTTCTAAAAAAGGAGCAAGTTTTGCTAAAAATATACATGGCACTAGTCAGATCACAAGAGAAATATTGTGAACAATTTTGGGAAAAATATTTTGGCATTGGAGGCAGTCCAGGAAAGATTTACTAGACTGATACCAGGCATACAGGGAATGTCTTATGAGAAAAGGTTGAGTTTGTACTCATTGGAAGTTACAAAGATCCAAGTCAACCATATTAAAATACACAAGATCGTTAGGGACTTGACAGGGCAGATACCAGGAGGTTGTTTCCATTGTTGTAGAGTCTACAAACAGAAGGTATAATCTCAGATTAACCTTCAACGAGTAAGGCAAAAGATGAGGAAGAATTTCCTCTCTCAGAAGACAGTGAACCTGTGAATTCTTTTTACTATAGAGGGCCACTAAGGTTAGGCATTTAAACGGGCATTAGATAGGCATATGGAGGATAGTGGGTTAGTGTAGGTTAAGTGGGCTTGGATCGGCGCAACATCGAGGGCCACAGGGCCTGTAATGCGCTGTATTTTTCTATGCTCTATGTTCTATATATTCAAGGCAGAAACAGTCAGATTTTTAACCAGTAAATGAATCAAAGGTTTATGGGGAGAAAGCAAGGAAGTAGAGCTGAGGATTAAAATTATTTTCAAAATTGGCTAACATGTCACTAACCTAGTCAGTTTATCTTTGAATGTTACTAACATACTTACTAAGGATTTACATAAATACACAAAAACAGAAAGTGCTGGAAAAGCTCAACAGGTGTGGCAGCATCTGTGGAGAGAAATCAAAGTTAACTTTTCAAGTCCAGTGACCTTTCTCCAGAACAGTTCTGAGGAAGAGTCACTGGACCCAAAATGTTAACTCTGATTTCTCTCCATAGGTGTTGCTAGACTTGCTGAGCTTTTCCAGCAGTTTCTGTTTTTGTTTCTGATTTCCAGCATCCACAGTTCTTTTGGCTCTTATTTACATATGTATTTTGTCCATATGAACTTTCTGAAGATAGTTGATTAGGTTCCACATCAAAAAAATTATTTGTAAAACTGTAAGTGCACAGAACTATAAGAAACTTTGTAATATCGATTAGTAATTTGTTGGGAGCTCAGAGTCAAAAACAAAAGCTCCTCAACTCCAGGGATGTTGTTCCCCAGGGATCTGCAGCAGATATACTAATGAAAAGGCTGAGTGGAGCTTCTCTCTCCAATCTTGCCAATGACACTAACTTAGGACGCACTTTAAATACTTGTGGATTGGAACAGAAATTTACAAAGGGACAGAATTTTGTTTGCTCATTTGTCTAATGTGTAATGGAATTCAATGTGGGGAAGTACGATGCCTTGAGCTCAGGATCTAAAAGGCAATTTGCATATTTTCTTTACAATGAATATTAATGGTATAATAATTTTAATACTTTGGTGGAACAGGGAAATTTAGATGTCCACATACAAGAAACGATAAATACTAGTACCTAGGTAGGTAAGAAGGTTCATTGAATGTTGGCCTTTATCACAAGAGGATTGAAATTTGAAAGTGAGGAAGTACCTCATTCTGATAGAAGGTCATCAACCTGAAACATTAACTCGGTTTCTCCATCCACAAATGCTGCTCGACCTGGTTAGTATTCTAGCATTTCTGTCTTATTTTCAGAGTTCGTAACATTACCCAAGGAAGATGGCACAGAAACCAGACCATTTGTCACAACTATTCATTGAAGCTGGTGTTCATTTTTGCTTATTTAAAATTTAATCTTTATAACCCTCTATTCCCATCTCATTTGCACGCTTGTCTAGCTTCCCTCTAAATGTTCCTATGCTCTTCATTTTAATCACATCTGGTCACAATGATTTCCACATTCTCACGACCTCACTCTGGGTAAAGAGGTCATTTCTGGATTCCCTATTTGATACTGTGATGGCTATCTTGGGTCATATTAATGCTGCCTGGTCTGTTGCGCTTTTCCAGCACCACACTTTTCAACTCTGGTCTCCAGCATCTGCAGTCCTCACTTTCTCCTAATTGATCTTAACCTACTGCGAATCCTCTTGCAAGGAAGCCTACCTTGAAGAAGCTCTCCTCCTCCCTCTACAAGGATCTCAGTGAGTCCCCCTCTCACTGCACACCCAGGTCATCTCCTCTGCCGGATGCTGCCTGGCCTGCTGCGCTTTTCCAGCACCACACTTTTCAACTCTGATCTCCAGCATCTGCAGTCCTCACTTTCTCCTCATATTAATTTTAATCATGCTTTTCCCATAAGAGGAAATTTCTCTGCATATCCATTCCACCAAAACCATTCACAATTTCAAAGACCTCTAACTGGGCAACTTGTTTCAAGAGAGAAGGCTGAAAAACCTCCTGGTCCTATGCAAACAAAAAGGCATACCGTCGGAATTCCGCATCTGCCAGAAGCTCCTCCACCATTGTTCGTTTTCTTTCTTTCTTCGGAACACGAGAATGATAGAAGTCTACTGGATTGTCCAGAATTGTACCAACCTACAAAAAAAGATAGATGAGTGTAATATTACCCTGAAGACTAAGTTTAAAGAAGTTATATTGAAATGAAGCCTGCATGAATTAATAGCATCTAGAAATATGTTGGAACTCTTTGATGAAGAGTATCAACACAAGATTTAATTTTTTCGTGTTGCATTTTTCTAATATAAAGTTGGTTTTGATTGATCTCAGCTTTGTTTTCCGCTACTTCTACCACCGTGGGGAGGATAAAGGAATAATTTCAGAGATTGCTCTCCACAATTAGCAGCACAGGTAGAAACTGGACAACCGGTTAAGGGGATAACATGTATGTTGCTCATATTGAGGATTTAACAGAGGGTCAGGGAAACTATTGCGTCTAGTTGAGGAGTCTTCGATTTAAAATGAGGACGATATGGTAAGTTTCACAAAATCTCTTTTTACAGATGTTTTTGGACTTGGAAATACTTTGTCACACCATGAGCTTGAGACAGGGACCATTGAAAGGCCAGGTAAAGACTGTGGAAATATCACTATCGATTCTGGATGATCTTCATATCCGAGCAAACTTTTCAGAATAGTCACTAGCTAATTAACAGATGCAGAAAGCTATGACTAACTTTCTCCTCCTCTCTAGACTAGAAATTCTGATAGCAATTATAATGTTGGCACAGTGCTAAATTAGACCATTTTACCCAATAAGGATCCAAGCTCAAATCCGTCTGGTGCCTGCAGCTCAGCTCCAGTCTCTGGAGATAGCTTTACCCTAAGGCAACACGATATCAAATTTGAAACCTTGATTATAATTTCCTACATTGCAGCTAATATTGTAATTACAGCCCTCATTTTCGGCATAATCAGTTGTTTCTGAACAGTGTGGGACTCTTTGCTTCAGTGCCCAGCATTAATGTTGACACTGTTTATGCACTGTAGGTAATCTCAGGCTCAATGTCCAGTATCATTGGTTCAAGCTATTCCTCTCTGTATTGCATGCTTACAAATAGACTCATCCTCAAAGAGATAACTGATGCAAAACTAACTTTGCCTCCTAGTGTACTGTCTTCTCAAACTGAGTCAGTGGGTAGAATGATAATCACGTATAGCTACAGAGCTTCCACCATGCTTAATGGTTTAGACGTCTGAGTACTTTGATATATTTTGCAAAAGCAACTTTAATAATTGCTATATATTACAAGCTGGCTTTATTACTGATAAAGCTAGAAGTTCCAAATGCATCACATTATATAGCTGTCCTTACCAGCTAATACATACCTGGAAGTATTTAGGGAAGCCTTCACGGTCATTTTTCTTGTAGAAACGCTTGGGGTTGATTGCTGCCCTCATTTTTAGTGCCTTCAGGTCATTCTTCAATTCGTCAGTTATTTCAGGAGCTTTCATATTGTACCAGCCATCGCCTGCTGTCTTTGCACGTTCTACCTAAAGGAACAAAAGAAAGATTGAAATAAAGACAGGCTATTAAAGGCATAGCAATCTACAGAGATTCGTTTGCATTAATTTGAAGTTTCGATTTTTATTTTAAATCAACCTGTTCACAGATGCTATTGCACACAGCTGGAGCAGGTGGGACTTGAACCTAGGCCTCCTGGTTCAGAGGTATGGATACTATCATTTCACCACTCAGAAGTTTAAGCTTGTTCCTAAATACAGTGATATTATCAGACAGAGACAGAATGAACAAACGATTGCTACATGTTAATTACTAACGCCACAGACTCCGTACCTACCCTGCGTTTTTTCTTCAGTTGACGGGTGGACTCTTTTAAAAGTGGAACACTATCTTGTTTTTCAAATTCTGGTGTCAGGATGGTATTTGCCAACAGCTAAGGAACAGAAATATCAATTTTAAAATAATTCATGCAGAAAATGCTATCATTTATTTGAATATCAAACACATTATGGCATTACTATGCTCTAATTGCTACTCCAGCCAAAAGCTGGCATGTTCCCTAGTGCATATCTTAATGTCCAGTTTAGACAGATACAGAACATTTAAAGAGAAAAGTAAATTATTCCCTCTCCTCTCCTGAAAGTTCCAGAGACTATTCCCTATGGTTCAACCTCCTCTTGTACTTTGTTAAAATGATTTGGAGATGCCGGTGTTGGACTAGGGTGTACAAAGTTAAAAATCACACAACACCAGGTTGTAGTCCAACAGGTTTAATTGGAAGCACACAAGCTTTCGGAGCAATGCTCCTTCATCAGGTGATAGTGGATGGCTCCATCGTAACACAGAATTTATAGCAAAAATTTACAGTGTGATGTAACTGAAATTATACATTGAAAAATTGATTGTCTGTTAAGCCTTTCATCTGTTAGAATACAGTGATAGGTTCACTTCTTTCATGTGTAAATCACAAAACCTTTTTTTAAAAAGTTGCATTCTCGGGTTAGCTGTTAACAATGGTGATAGCTAGACAACATATTGTTTAGCTATCACATTGTTAACAGCTAACCTGAGAATGCAACTTTTTAAAAAAAGGTTTTGTGATTTACACATGAAAGAAGTGAAACTATCACTGTATTCTAACAGATGAAAGGCTTAACAGACAATCAATTCTTCAATGTATAATTTCAGTTACATCACACTGCAAATCTTTGCTATAAATTCTGTGTTACGATCGAGCCCCCCACAATCACCTGATGAAGGAGCGTCGCTCCGAAAGCTAGTGTGCTTCCAATTAAACCTGTTGGACTATAATAGCCCCCGTGTACTCTGTCTATGCCATGATGTTTAGATTGATTCTAATCTAAAAAGTGAGATAACAGAGTTTTACATCAATTCATGCAGTTTTTGAGCTCAGAGTTCTACATGAATGTTTGCAGTTTTTGAGCAAAGTGCAATGTAACTCTGCAAGTACAAATTCACCCCACAAAATATATGTGTGCATGTGGGTCTTTGTCTGTCTGTGTGTGTCTGTCTGTCTGGGGTGGTGGTTGTGAGTGTGTGGGGGAATTAAGCCTAATTCTGACCACGCATCTTTCGAATAAAAGACACCAAGTGGTAAGAGGGTAAATACCCGAAATGAATCATACTAATAAGAAATTGATATTAGCCAATTCCTCTTAGTCTCACTGTACCCCTATAAGTTTATTTATTGTTAACATGCTCAAACCACCTCTCCGTTATGTATAATAACCCTGGCACAACGACTGAAATTAATTCACTTCATTTAGCTGGTGTCAAAACCTCAAAGTTGATGCCATTTCTGTCTTGGCTTCAAACAATGGTTAGAATTGATGAACCAAGTTTTCCAACAAAGGTAAAAATATCGAAAGCATGCTGACTGACCTAAAAGTAACATACACAGACAGTGCTGGAGAAAAACATGTCTAGTAGCATCTGTTGAAAGAAAAACAGAGATTACGTTTCAAGTTATGTCACCCTTCATTAGAACATTGTAAACGAAGGGTCACTTGACTTGAAACATTAACTTGTAAAAATTCCGTCTCGGGACGTGGGAATTGTTGACAGAGTCAGCGTTTACTGTTTATCCCCAATTGTACAGCCTTTTTGACAAAACGTGACTTGTTATAGGTAGTGATTTCCAGGTTGTTATCACTTGCTGTGTAAAAAAATGTTCTTGTGCACATTCCAGCTACATCTCATGCCCAAATCCTTAAATCTAGGCTCCCTCGCCTTGTACCATCAGCTAATGTAAACACCCTTTCCTGGTCTACCTTATCTAAAACCTACCAGAATTTTCCAAATTTTCAATCTCCTCTCAATTTCCTTTGTCCAAGAAGAACAACCCAGTTTCTCCAATGTAAGCCCATAGCTAAAATACCTCAACCTTGGAACCATTCTGGTATATCTCCTCTTCATTCTCTCAAGAACCTCATATTCATTCTAAATTTTGGGGATTAGAAGTCTAGTTGGGATGGAACCAGAGCTTTCTGAATGCTTTATTACTCAATGCCTCTATTTAATCTGACAGTACTGAAGAAGTTTGATAGTATCATTAGGTTGGTTCCGGAGTTGAGAGGGTTGGCTTATGAGGAGAGATTGAGTAGACTGGGACTATAGGAATTTAGAAGAATGAAAGGGGATCTTATAGAAACATAAAAAATATGAAGGGAATAGATAAATATAGAAGGAGGGAGGTTGTTTCCACTGATGGAAGGGGGCATAGCCTCAACATAAGGAGGGAGCAGCTTTAGGACTGAGTTAAGGAGGAACTTCTTCATCCAGAGTTGTGAATCTGTGGAATTCCCTGACAAGTGAAGCAGTTGAGGCTACTTTGTAAAATTTTTTAAGGCTAAGATTGATAAATATTTGAGCAATAAGTGTATTAGGGGCGATAGTGAGCAGGCGGGTAAGTGGAGCTGAGTTCATGAAAAGATCAGCCATGATTTTATTGAATGACAGAGTAGGCTCGACAGGCCAGATGGCCTACTCCTGCTCCTATTTCTTGTGATCTTATGTTGCATTCTTATGTTCTATCCAAGATAAAGCAGCCTGCTTGGCTGGCACCCTAACCTTCACTCTCTCCACCACTGAAACGCAATGACAACATGTGCAGCACCTGAAAGATGCAGTTCAACAACTCACCAAGGGTCATAGAGATGTACAGCACAGAAGCAGACCCCTTGGTCCAACTTGTCCATGCCGACCATATATCCCAACCCAGTATCTTCCAAACACACAACTGTTTCACAAGTAGTACATAGTCAGCAGATACATGGGAACTCTGCCATCTGCAAAGCTCTCTCCAAGCCACTTGTGATCCTGATTTGCAAATATAATGGTGTTCCTTAATTGTTGTTGGTTCAAATTCCCTGAAAACTTCTTCCCTAACAACACAGTGGACATCCCACACCACATGGTCTGCAACAAATCAAGACAGCAGCACCTTCTCAAGGGCAGTTAGGGGTGGGAAATAAATTCAAGCAATGTTCACATCCCATGAATGACTAAAACAAAAATTAAACAGGCATAAATACATATCCTCTGTCAACCATATTCTCAACATGTCCTGCCACCTTTAAAGGTCTGAGCGTATGTACATACACTCCGAGGTCCTCTGCCTCCATACTCTTCAGAACTCTGGCATCAAGCCTTTACTGCCTTACCCTATACCTTCTACCAGTATCATCTTTGTGCACAACATTAGTGAATCATATGAAGGAAAAGAAAAAGACAGAGGGTGGTGGTGGAGGGCTGCTTTTCAGACTGGAGGCCTGTGACCAGCGGTGTACCACAAGGATCGGAGCTGGTCCACCACTTTTTGTCATTTACATAAATGATTTGGATGTGAAGATTCTGTACATTTTGTGTAATTACCTTAAATCATTAGTTCAAATTACTCTAAACACCAGTGACAAAACCTGAAGCCATCAAAATACTTCATAATGGTGTTGCACAGGCCAAAAGGCTCTCTGCAGCCACAGACCGTGGTCAAAAAGAGAGTCTATGCAAAATTACATTGCCCCTGCTTGCTCAGTTTGACACAGCAAAAATGAAAAATTACAAACGCCTGACTTCCTGACGCTGCACTGCCCATAGTGAGTTAATATTAAACCAAGGATGGGATACAGCTCAGAAAGCACCCAGCATCTTACCTCATCACTTTCCTTTTGCTCCTTTAATTTTTTAAAAGCTTTTGCCTTAGGGCCCTGTTTTTCAGGATCGAAGTTTATGTACAGACCACCTAGTTCTGTCAGATTAAGTCCTGGATCAATTTTGTTTGACAATTTGATTCTGAAATATAAAAGAAATTAAACAAGTTCACCAACTTATTCATTAGAAGCTCAGCTGCAAAAGTTAAATAATTCAAACAGAAAATTTGGGCTGAATAGAATGGACTAGTATTGAAGAATAAGGTAATCTTTCACCTGACGAAAGCTTGTGATTTCAAATAAACCTGTTGGACAATAACCTGGTGTCATGTGACTTCTGACTTTAGTCCACCCCAGTCTAACACTGGCATCTCCACATCTTTAATATATCTAACCTAACCTAACCTACACAGGACTACAGCCACTCGCGGTAACGTATTCCACAGATTCACGAACCTCAGAAGAAATTCCTTCTCTTCTCTGACTTGGACAGATGACTGCTTAATCTAAGATTACACCCTCTGGTCCTGGACTCTCCCACAAGACAAAACCATAGGATGTAAGAACAGGAGTAGGCCATTTGGCCCACTGAGTGTGCTCTGCATAAATGAGGGCAGGGCTGATCTGATAATCCTCAACTCCTTGATAGTCTAGTGATGTTATCTCTAGACTATTAATCCAGAGCCTCAAACAATGTTCTGGAAACCCAGTTTCAAATCCCACCATGAAGGTTTGAATTCAATAAAGATCTAGAATTAAAAATCTAACTGCAATACTGTTGTTGATTATCCAGAAAAACAATTCACCATCTGGTTCACTAAAGTCCTTTAGGAAAGAAGCTTTTACCTTTCCTTTGGCTGGCCTACATGTGATTCCAGAACCACAGTAATGGTGTTGACACTTAACTGTCCTCTGGACACTTAGAGATGGGAAATAATTGTAAGCCTGACCAGTGCCACTCACATCCTGCGAATTTTTTAAAATCACCATAATCCTTGACCACCTTACTGATTAAAAAGCCCTGCCTTTAATATACAACCTCTCAGCATCTAATCTGTCAAGTTTCCTAAGAATCTGATGTTTCAATAAGATCGCCTCTCATGATGCATTCAAGACTGTGATGGAATACTCTCTGTGGATTCACAGAGACACTGAAGAAGCTTGACACCATTCAACCTGCTTTGGAATTTACTTCCTCCAGCACAAACACATCTGAACCATCTAGAAAGACAAGGGCACCATCACCTGCAGATGCCCCTCCAAGTCACTCACCATCCTGATATGGAACAATATTGCTGACCTTCAATATTGTAAAACCAAAATTCCAGAATCCCCTTCCAGCAGCACTGTGGAGGTACTCTGTACCATGTAGACCACAGCGATTCAAGAAGGCAGCTCATCATCACCAACTCTCAGGTAATTAGGGATGAGCTACAAATGTTGCAGCAGTGCCCAATCCCACTGAAGAATTTTCAAAAATATTAGTGAATGTAGAAGTATTGCCTCTTCCATACCACTGAGCATTTAGAATGAGTTCACTCATACTTTCTCTGGCTGTGGTGCCTATGTCACCCTTTCCTTGTATATTCAATTGTCTTGTCAATGTAACAAAAGCATAAATTGCTGGAAAAACTCAGCAGGTCTGGCAGCATCTATGGATGTTTAACGTTTCAGGTCCAGTTATGAAGCAGAGTTAACGTTTCAGGTCCAGTTATGAAGGGCCACTAGACTTGAAATGTTAACTCTGCTTTCTCTCCACAGATGCTTGCCAGACCTGTTGAGATTTTCCAGCAACTTCTGCTTTTGTTTCTGATTTATAGCGTCTGCAATTCTTTAAATTTTTCTCGTCATGTGATGTGTTTCCTTCACGTCTGCCATAAACAGCACCTTCCATACCACTATCACCTCAAAAGGACAAAAGCAGCAGATACATTGAGACACTGGCCCCTGCAAATTCCCCTTTAAACCACTCATCACAACCTTGGAATTATGTTGCCATTCCATCACTGTTGCTGGGTCAAAATCCTGGAACTCCCTCCCTCCCTAACAATGTGGTAGATGTACTTAAACCAAATTGACCGCAGGGATTGAAGACAGAAGCTAATCAATTTCAATTAAGGATGTGCAATAATTGCTGGTCCAGTCACTGAAGCCCACATCCTGAGTGAATAAAATAAAACTAAACTATTGACTCTGTTTCTCTCCCCATATGCTATCTGTTCTGCCAAGTATCTCCACCATGGATTGCTTTGAGAAAGTACTTTACAAATGAGTTTGCAAAACTACTGCTTTACTTACAAATTAGAATTTTTCTTCAAAGTATCACTGTGTTCATCTTCATCAAAAAAGTCATCATCGTCTTCCTCTGACTTCCCGTCTCTGTCACCAGCGTCGTCCCCACTTTCAACACTCCCCTCCTTTTCGTCCCCACTTTCACCACTCCCCTCCTTTTCTTCATTCAAGTCCAAGTAATATTGTGTATCCTGATCTGCTCCTGGTCGTTTGTCAATCATAAACAGGTTGCTACCCGTCGCCAAGGGGCTTCCTGCTGTGTCAGGTACAAAGGCAGAGGGTTCAGATGAAACATTAGGTTTGGATGTAACATTTATACTGGATTCTTCCAAAAACGTTCCAGTGCCACCATCCTCCAAAGTGTCTTTGTCTTCATCGCTGCTAAGCTGCAAACTGATAATGGGCGGAGTTGCACTTCGGGTTTTATTATTTAAATTTTTCTCTGTATCCTCCTGTTCCTCAACATTTGCCTCTTCATCAATCAGGTTAATTTCATACACTTCTGTTTTGCTTGGCTTGTCCGCTCCAGTTTCTGCATTATTTTCTCCAATGGTCCTTTCTGAACATTGGTCATTTACTTCCAACTTATCACTACATTCTGTTGGCTGCTCTGGACAAGGCTGCGATGCAGTTTCAATGATCTGTTTCTCTCCAACATTTTCTTGTACTTCAGATTGAGATTCCGTAACTTCGCTCAGAGGTTCAACTCTACTGCGCCTTGTCTTTCTTTGGCTGGCCGGTGTTCTTGATCTAGATTTTGCCTCCTAAATAAAAAAGACAGACATAAATATGTTTATTAACTTTTACAGGAAAGCTGACAGTTGATTTATTGTAAACATTCTTCGGTAATAATTTTCATTTGCACTATTTCGGGAACCTTTCTTCATTATACACATTTTTGCATCTTGCCGGAGACACCATGTTTGCATGTGATTGAGCTGAATAATGAGACTTGCTCCTAAATCTGAAAGTGTAATTGCTGAAACTGTTATTGTTGGGTTGTAAGAGCCAGATTATTGATCAGGAAACTGAGAAGCGAAAAACGTCAACTAACAAAATGGTCAAACCTCTCAGAACGGAATGACCAGAAAGCTGTTTGCAGAACAAGAACATCATGCCATTCACATGAGGGATTCGTGCCTTTATGGCACTAATTCAATTAGCATTTGGGGAGGGCAAACAAGGCAAGGAAAAACCTTAAAAATGGTGGGATAATGAGAAGTGTAACTAGAGGGCAACTTGGCTTGCATCCACAGATCCTGAAGGAAGCAGGTCAGTTAGATCAGCAGATTAAGGAGGCATGTGGGATACTTACACTTATTAGCCACACCACAGAATATAAGAGCAGGTAGGTTATGTTAGAACTGCATAAGACATGAATTAGCATGCAGCGAGAATACAGTTCTGATCGCATTATAGGAAGGATGTAATCACACACGAATGATACAGTGGAGGTTTACAAGGAATATGCCAGGGTTGGAAAGTTTTTAGCTATGAGGGTAGACCAGTTGTTTTCTGTGGAATACAGGAGGTTGAGGGAAAATTTAATTGAGCTGTACAAAATTAGGAGGGGCCTGAATAGAATGAATAGTTTCTCTTAGCAGAGAAGTCAGCAACCAGAATGTATAAGCTTAAAGTGATCAGTGTCTTCCCTCACTAAAGAGGGAAATTAATTAGTAGAAGTGTAACTCTTCTTCAATTCATGACCCTTGCTTTGTGCGGCAGTTGGCTTAGTGTTTAGTGGGCAATTACCAGGCAAGGTTATACATCTGTGGGTTGACAGTTGGGTGGCCATGTTCTGAAACAATTATTGCAACATTAGGTACAGAGTGTAATAACTTTTCATCTGCCCAACATGGCGTCTGGTCTTCATGGAAATGATACAGTGTGTAATAGTGAGGGTTTCATTATAAAGGCATGAAAAAATATCGGTAAGTAAAATCAAGAAAAACCTGAGTTTTTTTTAATAAATACATAAACAGCAAGAGTTAACTGAAGAAAGAGTCCAGCCTATTGCAGACCCAAAGAGTGATGAGATGGAAAACATTGAGAGGATTTTTAAACAATACCTTGCATCTGTTTTCAAAAAGAGAGGGATAATGAAGACCTAGAAATTCAGAAGTGTGAAATATTGGATGGAGTTACTATAAGACTTGGCCGTTCACCTCACTATTGGGAGCCCCAGGATTTAGACTGGGGTGAATGGACTCTGGCTTTAGAGCATGGGAGGGTAAGGGAATCTCCCGGTTAGGAGATTTATTCGAGGGAGAGGTCTTGATATCTTTCAACCAATTAAGTCAGAAATACAGGATTCCTAATAGGGACCTTTTCCAATACTTCTAGGTTAGGGATCATATACAGGCACAAAATATTAAAATGTAAACACTTCGACTCATACAAACATCTGGCAACCATTACTGTTTGCTGGATGTAGGTTTGCTCACTGAGCTGGAAGGCACATTTTCAGATGTTTCATCACTAGGTAACATCTTCAGTGAGCCTCAAATAAAGTACTGGCGGTGTAGCCTGCTTTCTATTTATATGTTTGGGTTTCCTTGGGGTGGTGATGTCATTTCCTGTAGTGACATCATTTCCTGCAGTGATGTCATTTCGTGTTCTTTTTCTCAGGGTGGTAAATGGGATCTAAGGTTAATTGTGTTTGTTGATGGAGTTCCGGTTGGATTGCCAAGCTTTTAGGAATTCTCGTGCGTGTCTCCTTTTGGCTTGTCCTAGGATAGGTGTGTTGTCCCAAAGTGGTCAGGTAGGCAAAAGTGAGGACTGCAGATGCTGGCAATCAGAGTCTAGATTAGAGTGGTGCTGGAAAAGCACAACAGGTCAGGCAGCATCTGAGGAGCAGGAAAATCGACATCTCAGGCAAAAGCCCTTCATCAGTGAGCAAACCTGCTGTGCTTTTCCAGCACCACTCTAATCTAGACCCAGTCAAAGTGGTGTCCTTCCTCATCTGTAAGTAAGGATGCTACACCACCAGTGCTTCATTTGGAGGCTCACTGAAGATGTTACGTAGTATGGTGACAAAATGTATGAAAATGAACCTTACAGCTCAGTGAGCAAACCTACATCCAGGACCTCAACCTGAGCTACAAATCTTCTCAAAATTCATTACTGTTTGCTTCCAGCATCTGAGCCAATTTTTTTATCTAACTTACTGCTTTGTCTTAGCTCCCATGGGCTTTCACTTTCAGGACTGGTCTGTCATATCAGACCTTATCAAAACCTTCGCCAAAATTCATTTGGATTACATCAAATTCATTAATCACATTGACAATTTTCTTCCACTCAGGTGTTGAGATGACCGAGGTGACTAAACAGCTGGTCACTGGTGAGGCAGGTGGTGTAGAATTTGGGGGGTGGGGGGGGAAAGAGAGTGCAATGCTGGGATTTTCCCACACTTCTCCTCCTGTTTGTGCTTGACTTCTATCTGGGTTTGTCAAAGATAGTCGAAACAGTTGGCCCCTTCATTGATGTATCTTCTGTAACACAGGCAGTTTTGGGGTGAATGAATGATACTCATAAGTTGGTGAGATAATTGCTGTTTTTTTTAAAAAGAGTCTTTGAGTCCTTTTTCTTGCCTTCTTTGTACCTTGTTGCTGTACTGATATTCAGAACAGAGAGCCTGTTTTTGGGAGTATTATGTTAGATTATATTGCCAGACTAACTTAGCAACCAGTGTGTTTACTGAGGTTGCTGGCCTGAGAAACATCACTGATATTGCAGTGTCTTTCCTGCCAGTGGGTTTGCAGCATTCTGCAGAGGTATTGCTGGTAATATTTCTCAAGGGATTTGAGGTGTTTGCTGTACATTGCCTGTCGCTGATGGAGGGCTGGTAACTCTACTGCCTTGAAGATCATGAGCTTGGTATCAGTTTTCAGCCTTTGTTACCAAACACACTGTTAGTCAGATTGTCTCCTGTGTGCAACTTCTGACCATGTGGAATTTAATTGATTTCTATTCTCACTGAGAGGAATGGGAATTAACACACATTGTCTAGTGGCTTGGTGTGGATCTTGTTAGCTGTGGTACATGGTGGATCTTTATTTTCTGCATATTTAATCTAAGGATATTTTATCTAAGGCTCATTCTCTCATATGTCTCAGTGAGTGACTGGTTGATGGTTTGGAGCTTGACCTGGGTGCGTGCTCCTACAAGTGCAGCCTGCATACCACAGCTTGACAATGGCATGCTTTTGGTTCTGGACTTGATGTGATGCAGGTTGAACAGTTTTCTGTTTGCTTTGTAGCTTAGCAGCACACCTGTGGGTAGCTTCATGAATATGGGACAGAAGAGAATCTTGTCTGATCCTAATTACTGGACGAGGCAATGAGCAGAACAGTGTCCAAATTGAATTCCATTTGCCAATGTGTGGCATGATAATGAATGCTGTTGGTAAATGTTAACATAATAAGAGAATACACAGTGAATGACTGACTGGGTACTAAGGAGGATCGAGAAACAGAGCAATCTTGGAGTACACATTCACAAATTCCAGAAAGTGGTAAGGAAAGAATATGTAATACTCTCCTTTATTAGCAAAAGCACAGAAGAGGAACTGGGAGGTTACACTAGAATTGTACAAACCATTGACTAGACCACCAGTAGAGCATTGCACGCACTTCTAATCACTGCATTTGAGGAAACATATGAATGTACTACAGCAGTAAAGAATTCAAAAGGATATTGCCTGAACTACAGTTTTATTTACAAGAAAAACTTCATAAATTCAGGTTTATTCCTTGGAAACAGAGGTGATTGAACAGAATGTGATGTAGGTGTGTTATACTGGAGGAGCTGGCAAATTATAAATGTAGTTTATGAAAGAAGTGGAGGTGTGCACCAGCATGAATGTTTTACGATAGATAGGAAAGTGTTGTGAAGGAACAAGGAGATTGCAGATAGATAGATATAGTAGGTTAGGTGAGTGGACAAAAAATTGGGAGATGGAGTTTAATTTTGAAAAAATATAAAGTTGTTCACTTTGGCAAGAAGAATAATAAAGCAAAGTATTAGTTCAATAAAAATCAACTGCAAAATTCCAAGGTGCTGAGGGTTACAGATGTTCTAATGCCCGAGGCACAAAATATTAAAATGTAGATCGAGCAAAATATACATGATTCTGAACAGGCCTGACCAAGGTGGATGTGAAGGTAGCAGCCAAGGAGCAGGAAAATTGACGTTCCGGGCAAAAGCCCTTCATCAGGAATACAGGCAGAGTGCCTAAAGGGCAGAGAGATAAATGAGAGGAGGGTAGGGGCAGTGAGAAAGTAGCATAGAATACAATAGGTGAATGGGGTTGGGGATGAAGGTGATTGGTCAGGGAGGAGGGTGGGGGAAGGTAGCAAAGAGTACAATGGGTGGATGGGATGAAGGTGATAGGTCAGAGAGGAGGGTGGAGTGGATAGGTGGAAAGGAAGATAGGCAGGTAGAACAAGTCATGGGGACAGTGCTGAGCTGGAAGTTTGGAACCGGGGTGAGGTGGGGGAAAGGAAAATGAGGAAACTGGTGAAGTCCACATTGACGCCCTGGGGTTGAAGTGTTTAAACATTAGGGGATGTCCTTTCAGGACAGAGACAAGGAGATTTTTTTTCTCTCTTGCTCACTGGATTGTATGACTTTGGAACACTCAAGAGGCAGGGTCATTGAACATTTTAAGGCCAAGGTAGATGGATTCTTGTTAGAGAAGGGAATCAAAGGTTATGGGTGGGTAGACCGAAATGTGGTAATCAAAACACAAATCAACCATTATTTAATTGAATGGCCATCTCCTGCTCCTAATTCATATTTCATGCTGATTGGGACACAATGGAACAAATGGCCTCCATTCCATGCTATACATTCCTATGATTCTAGAGTTTCTCTCATCTGTACTAGTCCTATACAGCATGTTTTGTTTCCATTTGCATTAAACATTTTAGCTACCACTTTGGTTCCAAGCCTGTTACTTCTATGATTTTTCTATCCCATCAGGCTTTCCTTTCCTCCAAATTCAATCCTTAGTCCAACGTCCATGAATGTTATGCTTCTACCAACCTTTAACTCTAAATCCACAGTATGCTCGATGCTTCTCAAGGAAATTTTAGCATCCTCTTCTTTCCACCAGGGTGGTAGAGATGGAAGGGAAGGTGGAGGGAGAGGGAGAGACAGATACTTGGCAACTCTGACGCAACGCTGGACCAGTGGGTCAATTAGCATCCCAAAGTGGAGTTGCAGGTAGTTGGGATGGTAAAGAAGGCATTGATACGTTTGTCTTCACTGGTCAGTGCATTGAGTATTTGAGTTGGAATGTCATGTTGCCACTATACAGGACATTGGTGAGATCTCTTTTAGAATACTGTGTTCATTTCTGATCTCCCTGCTATAGGAAAGATGTTGTGAAACTTGAAACCAGAAAAGATTTACAAGGATGGAGGGTTTGAGTTATAGGGAGAGACTGAATAGACTGGGGCTATTTCTCCTGGAGTGTTGGGGGCTGAGGAGATGACCTTATAGAGGTTTATAAAATCATGAGGCATGGATAGAGTGAACACCCAAGATCTTTTACCCAGGGTATGGGAGTACAAAAGTAGAGGGCAGAGGTTTAAGGTGACAGGGGAAATAGTTTAATAAGATTGGAGGGGTAGCTTTTTCTCACACAGGGTGGTACATGTTGGAATAAGCTGCCAGAGGAAGTGTGGAGGCATAATTTACAACATTTAAGAGGCAGCTGGATGGGAGGATTTAGAGGGATATGGGCCAAATGCTAGCAAATGGGACTAGGTCAGTTTAGGAGATCTGGTTGGTGTGCATAAGTTAGACTGAAGGATCTGTTTCCGTGCTTTGTATCTGTCTGACTCGATATCCCTTTAAAAAAATACTGTTCACTTGCAAACACCCCCATATTGTCATCCACAGTGGCCAAAGAGTGGACGATTACACTTGTAAGCTGTTGCTGGCTTGGACTGAACAAGACTCAGATGGCAACAGCTCAGTTTGGATCAAATCCTTCTTGGATAACTACATCTTCCACCAACTGTCTTGGCTCTCCTTGCCACTGGCTCACACGTCTCTTTCTCTGTCCTAATCCTCTTGTCCTGAGGGTTTTCCAACCCTCTCACCCCTTTCCTTTAAAATTCTCGAATAAAGTCCTCCACCGTTTTTGACCTTTCAGCATCTGCATTGCGTGTTTCCAGGAGACAGTGAGGACTGCAGATGCTGGAGATCAGAGTCGTGTGTGTGTGTGTGTTGCTGGCAGCATCCGAGGAGCCTGACCTACTGTGCTTTTCCAGCAACACACTCTCAACATTGTGTTTCCATACCCCTGAACTCTCTCATCATTTGCTCTAACTTCCTGATGCTGCGTCCTTCCAGCCTCCTGCTCGTCTACCTTGGATTCCAGCATCTGCTGTTATTTGTGTGTGTGTGTGTGTCTCAGGCTGTGGATGAGGGACAGAGGGCCCCTCGCCTCAGTCTCTGACCAGACCTTCTCCCCCCCCACGTGCCCCAAGGATGAGACGCTTTAACCCCATTCCCGGCTCCACCGTCCCTGTCCTCTCAGCCACCCCCACCCCGAGCTCTCCCCCTCGGGAGAAGGTTACCTTCCCGGTCACGGTGCGCCGTCCACTCCTGGTCTGCACCATGCCGCCGTCCCTGCGCGCACCACTTCCGCCCGGTGCTCCACTGAGACCTTCCCCCGGGCACTTCCGCCCGGTGTTGCCTCGAACCGGCCACCACCGCCTTCGCATCGCACTGAGACCAAACAGACAGTCCGCACTTCCTCAGCAGACCAGCCCAGCCCAGAGAGGATGAGCAGCGTTCACAGATGTAAATTATATATAATTCCTGACTTTGGTTGCTAAGAGTTACATGCTCAGCAATGTTTCAGACCTCTCCATTCAATAGTACATCATTCTCCAGGCCCCACTGCCGCTCTCTGTATGAATATTGGCTTCAGCCTCTGCAAAAAGGTGGTACAGACCTAGACTGGCACTTCTCTCCTGCAGACGTATTGATTTGACGCAGTCTCCATCCTTTCTTGGATCAAATTTGTAACAATTTGGTTTTTACCCTTCGATTTTTATTGGTGTAAAATTTATCAGTGCAACACAGTAATAATCTAGGTGATGGGGTCAATTTCAGGTCTGCTGCTTAAACCCATCTTGTTACAATGGCCTAGGCATTCATCAGGTGGGGTTATGGAAGGAAATGGCAGAGGAGTGAAACAAATATATTGCTTCACTTTTTTTAAAAACAGTGTAAGATACTACAAACATTCCATTAATATTAAAGATGATGGGGAGGAATTAAGTACCATCACCAAAGAAGTGGTATGAGAAAAAACTAATGAGGCTAAAGGCAGAACCGTCCCTTGGCTCAGATGGCTTGCATCTGAAGACTTTAAAAAAAAGGCAGCTGCTGAGATGACGGATGAATTGGTTGTAATTTTCCAAAAATCCTTTGATTCCGCAGAAGTTCCAGAGGACTACAAAACTACTAATACTTCACTAGTTTCCTCATTTCCCCTCCCCCATCTTACTCCAGTTCCAACCTTCCAGCTCAGCACTGCCAATCTCCCTTCCCATGTATCCACTCCAACCTCCTCTCTGACCTATCACCTTCACCCCATCCCCATTCCCCTCTTGTACTCTTTGCTACCTTCTCCCCAGCACCACCCCCCACATATTTCTCTCCACCCTGGACGCTCCTTGCCTCTATTCCTGATGAAGGGCTTTTGCCCAAAACATAAGATTTTCCTGCTCCTCTGATGCCACCTGACCTGCTGTGCTTTTCCAGCACCACTCTAATCTATACTCTGGTTTCCAGCATCTGCAGTCCTCACTTTGCCCTACTAATACGACACCCCTATTCAAAAAAGGAGACAAAAACAAGTCTTTGGCTGAACTATAGTTAGGCTTAACTGTAAGCCAGAGTGGAGAGAGAGGAACAAGTAGATGAATTGTATTTGGACTTCGAGCTGTTCAACAAGACCTCTCTCAAAATGTTATGAGCCCACAATGTTTGAGCTGGTATATTTGCATCACAGATAACTGGCTCATGGACAGGAAACAGCAAGTAGGTAATAAGGGGTTCTTTTACAGGTTGGCAACCTGTAACCAGTGGGATTCCACAGGGATCAGTGCAGGGGCCACAACTACTTACTACATATATATTGATGACTTGGAAGAAGTGAACCTACTGTAGCCAAATTTATAGATTACACTGAAAGAGGTGGAAAGGCAGATTGCGAAAGAGATACAAACAATTAAGAGAGAGACATTGATAGATTAAATAATTTGGCAAATGGAATATAGTGTGGGGAAAATGTGAAGAGGTTCATTTTGAAAGGGAGAACAGAATATTATTTAAATGGAGAAAAATTACAAAAGGTTGCAGGATAGTGGGACTTGGGCTACTTGTGTATACACCTTGGGTTCATGTCACACTACAGGTGACCCCCACTACACAATACACTCTCACAAAGGACACATACGCACACTCTCTCAGACACACACACTTTCTTCTTCACAAGCTTATACTCCATCACACTCTACCAAACACACATATGCAAACAAACTCACTCACTTTCCCCATCACATGCAGACAGACACACACACACAGTTTAGGGGTTGAATTTGCATTTGCAGATACATTCTATTTTGTTCAAAAAGCACACAATCTGCAGGCAGGCAGATATTTTATAAATTCCTACTTTGGAAGTAGAACTAGTCTGACCCAAGATTGGGATACAGATAGACTCTAACCTCACACCTTTAATGCATTACCTGAGCTGTGATGTCACTTATTTTATAAACCTTAAATTATCTCGAATGCGACTTGAAAGAAGTTCTGGGATTTACAAAGTCTGCAATCCACCCTAAAAGATGAAGACTTAACAGCAATCTGGGTTTGTTCAATACATTGTATCGGTTGCATGACACTGATTTTGCTATAAATTCTGTCTTATGATCAAATTTGTAACAATTTGCTTTTTACCCTTCGATTTTTATTGGTGTAAAATTTATCAGTGCAACACAGTAATAATCTAGGTGATGGGGTCAATTTCAGGTCTGCTGATTAAACCCTACTCCACAGCCACCTGATGAAGAAGCAGCACTCCAAAAGCTAGTACTTCCAAATAAACCTGAGAGACTATAATCTGGTGTTGTCTGATTTTTAACTATGAAACACAAAGCTAGCACAGAGGTACATCAGGTAATTACGAAGGCTAATAGAATATTGGCTCTTATTTCAAGAGGTTTGGAATACAAGAGAAATTCTTTTTGACATTAACTTTTTCAGAATTTTTAATCTGCTCCTCAGTCAAGAACCTTGAGCATATTTTGAAGTTCTGTCTGTATCTGTTATATAAGTTTGAAACAAACGAACAATCAAGTCATGTCTTCGTGGATTTACTGACCCAACAAGAGATGTCTATTTATAATTTCAAACTTGAGTCTTCACCCAATTTAACTGTACAGAACTTTACCAGTGAAGAAATAGGGAAAAGCAATTTGTTTTAGATTCCACAGGAAGCCTTAGACAAAATAGCAGTGTGTCATGTTGAAATATTTTGCAAAACAACATGAAGAGCGTAAATTTCAGATGGCTCAAGTACAGATGATTAAGTATTATTTATCCAATTGTAAAGCCTGCTTGACAATCTCCACATCAAACAACTGAAAACCCCACTTGTTAATCTGTCAAAGAACACACCCTTCAGATCAGTGTGTGCAACACTGCAGATCAGCAGCAAGCATACAAAGGTTCCTTTTAAAAATGACAGTTTCTGAACATAATACAAAACATAGCATCAGAGGTATTTAGATCACAATTTTAATGTGCAAATCACCTCAAATCCATTACATAGCCAAGTAAACAAAATATAACATTTCATCATAAATTCACTATTTCCAGATATGTATAATTTCATTAGAACTACTATACATTCAAGCTTATACAGTACTTCAGCCTAAACATGTTAAGCACAAAGTTGATAGTTTAAAAAAACCAATAAGTTATGGCCAAACGTGGCTCCAAGTTACAATTTCAATCAACATTTGTGAAGGATAATGCTCCAGAGTGGCATCCCCATGATTTATGGTCAAGACCTTCTTCAAGAACAGCCAGTAGATGAAGATGTAGGATGAATATTATTTTGTGGTTTAATTAAATGGATTTTTCTTCAAAAGCCCCTGCTCACCAAATTCACATACTCTCATGCATACAGAATGACAGTGTATTATAATGTCACCATTCCACCAAAATCAAGTGGACAGCAGCACTGCACTTAACCCAACAAAAAGGAGCCCTCAGAGAATCCCTTGATGTAACTGTTCTGTCCTACTCTGTGTAGCACTTGATAACTAACTTTGCTCTGTTCTCCACCGCTTCATTATGTTCACCTCAACAAACCTAGACAGGAAACTCCAAATATCAAATGACTGCTACGTGGCAGGGAATGTTTTGTGATGGCATGTTCCCACGTTCTAAAGCAATATGACGTCTTAATTTTTAAAATTAAACAAACATTAGTAATGCATTGGCATTTGTTAAATACACAAAGAGTTGACAATTTGCTGAAAACCAACAAGACTGTGCTGTTGTTATTCTGTGGGCTTATTTCAGCAGGGTCCACTTGCTATTCTCTACATGCCACTGATATTCAACTTCAAACACAAATCTCTTCATGGCTGATCTGGAGTGTGTGGAAAATGACAGGCTGGTGGGAGGAAGTTGGAAATGTTCACTCCATCACAAATATCAGTAACTGTACATCAAGCCTTTCTTGACACACAGCAGCAAATCTTCAAAAAATTATTTTCTTAAAACATTAACTTTAAATTTCATAATGTTAGACAATGTAGCATCAATTCAGTACCTGGGAAAATTATTTCAATGACAACTATTTGCAAATGGGAAAGGTTTAGCTGCATAAGTAAAAATGACTTTGGCATTTGCCAAACATATGTAACCTACCAAGGAATGAGCCAGAAGCTTACCCAGATAAGTTGTGGACCACAAATGTGCATCTGTTTAAGATTTTTATTAGTTGTTAGTGTCTTTTGAACAAGTATGCATATCTTGTTCCCCCAAAAAATGAACTAAAAGTAATTGCAAATCTTCAATACATACATCTTTAAACCAAAAATACCTAAAGAAAAAAAATTTAACAGAACAGCCAGTTAAATCAACAGGTGTAAATAGTGCAGTCCGCAAAACACAATCGGATTTTACAATGCAATCTTTTCAAATCAGAAGTTACATCTTTCTTAAATTCATCTTGGACCCAGTAATAAATCAAAAAAGATCAAAAGGCATTTGGTCAGTAGTGCAGTTTCTAAGATTTCTTCCTTTTGCATATCATACATAAATTCCTTTATAAAAGTGCTATTCCAATCAGCTGGTCTCTCAAAGATGATCCTAATATCGAATTCTTTTCGCGTATACCAGGTAGCCCTTTGATTTAATAATTCCTCTGCTTTTAACAATTACTGAATAGCGCAGAACCCACTTTGTTATCCATTCATACGCCAGATTGTCTTGAATGCTGGCTATCACAGCTTCTTGGAAACTTAACATGGGTATCAGTTCTTAAGGAAAAGAGAAATGGGACATTTACTAAAAATTTTTTTGTAAAACTTAAAAAGCATTGCAAACAACTCAACTTCCAAATAATTAAATCACGACATTTCAAAGTAACGTGGTGGCTTACATTACTTATGTAGCAATTGCCCTTGAGAAAGTGGTGAGTATTGTGCATAGCAATATTCCATAAATAGGATGCAGTAAATAAATGATGAAGTATTTTTTCGTGGTTTTGCTGGGACGTCAGGAAAACTGAATTCTTTCTTTGCAGCATGCATTTTGAAATGCACCTGAATTATTAGAACATGCAATCCAACACCATATCTGAAAGGGGATTTTTCCAATATTCTCTGGTGAGAATATTCTCTCACAATTCCTGCTTAAAACATCTTGATGCTAGCTTAGAAAAGATCTGGGTTCAGCTGTGGTGCTCCTAACACTGAAATGCTCTACCGAGACAGTATGCAGCTCACGTGATTATTTAGTCAAATCTAGAGAATACCAGAAGAAAGATATCCCTCTAGAATTAACAACCACAGAACAGAACAGGAGAAGCACCAGTGGAGAGAGAAACTATGCAGCAGAACTCCACACTTCAAGGGCAAGCTACAACCAGTCCCCATTTCTCTCAATTTATTACAAAGATTCTTATACACCCATCTCACCTTTAGGGTCACTGTGAGTCAGTAACTGTATGTCATATTCTTTAGCAAAGGCAGTAAGCTCTGGTGGCATCACACAACAGGAAGCTAAATTTACCTGGTTGCTGCTAGGTTTTACCTATACATGGAGGTAAAAAATGAACATTAGATAAACACATTGACAATTTATATTTCAGTGCACTAAACTATTTGCCAATGAATTGCATTGACTATAATTAGTAATCAAAACCAAAATATAATCTAAATATAGCAGTAAAGATCAGAAAACAGGAGTATGAATACAGCATTTATAAGTAACTGAAGAACAAATGGGTAATATTTTTGTACGATCTCTACTCTCCCCCTTCTGAAGGGTGGAGCAATTCCAAACCATTTCTTGTTAGGAAGTGTCACTCTCCAGCATGAGCCCAATGAATTAGAAGTTTTTCATTTGGAGGTATCATGGGCAAGTTTGATCTTATCTATGAACACATCTTCCAGCACAAGGTATTGGATAGCTATCCAGAAGCAGAACGAATCTTGGCCACTTTTCCCTCCTGCTCTATGGTCTCAGGACACTGAGGTCAATGGCAGCTCATTCACTGGTATCCCAATTTTTTAAAAAATCAATATGCTCACTCAGATTAAGGGTTAAACCAGGGAGAATTGAGCTAAGCTGAGATATTTCCAGCAGGGATCACTGGATAGAAAACAAGGATGAGGAAACATGACTAGTTTCCCTAATTCAACACAGTGCATTCACTTTGTACAATTTTAATGTCAAGCACAATCATAAAAGCAGGAAGAACACAGCCAGAGGGTTGTTTCTAATAATCAAATCAGTTACAATTAAAAAAACAACCAATCTATATTAGCTTTCATGCATACAAACATATGAATGAAGAGGCCTTTCAACCCCTCGAGCCTGCTCAATTATTTGACATTGTCATTCACATCTATACCCAGAACCAATATTCACTAATTTTTCCTTGTTGTGCATGACCTTGCACAGCGCAGCACATTCCAAATTGCTTATGGCTGCACATCCAATCAGGGTAAAGGAACAGAACTTTATCTGAGAATATCTCAACCTATTACCTGAGCCCACTGATAGAGTTGCTCTAAAAGTACTTTATCCAAATCAGATGTACCAATTGCTACAATGCTTTGACTTTGAACAAGAGTTTCCAGTTCCTCCCAATATGGCTGCAGGTGAGAGAGAGAAAGGCTAGTGCCATCTTCAAGTGGAGGTGGAGCAATAATCACAGAGTCCAGCTGTGAAACTGCAAGTGCCGAACAAGCTGCATTAAATACAAAATTCAGGTTACTCCTTCGCATAACTTAAATCTTCAATGTTAATTAGTACCTTTTTCTACCACTTAAAAGCTGATTACTTAAAAAAATGCAGCGTTTGAGAAACATTTTAATAGAATAAACATTGAGGAAATGTGTTTTATTTATAAATAACTTTAAACTAGCACTAGTCCCTGGACAGGGAATAAGATCCCAATGTCAAGATGCTGCAAGCTTTGACAATAGTAGAAAATAAAACTACAGGACACTTAACATTTCCCTGTATATTTGCAGTTTAGCAGAGCCGAATGAAAATGTAATAATATTAGACACTTTTTACATTTGGGCGGTCTTTTGGAAATGCAATAAAAACTAACTACTATATATATATCTTTACGGCATTAAATATAATATTTTTCAAGAGACTGACCCTGATGTATTTTCTATTGTGCAAACACTATGGTCACTCATTCATTAAAAGTCACGTTTACCCTGAATTTTAGGAAAACTAGCGGATTCAAATAGAAGGCATGGGAACTGAGTGGCTGATTGGTAAGCTGGTAAGTGAAATTGTGCATATGAACACAAGGCTAATTTAGAATTAACTTCTAAACAAGAAGGGATTGCAAACCACGAGAAACCAAGAAAATCACAGTCAAGCTGTTCACAAAAAAGACAACTATGACAAATGAATATTACAGGAACAAATAAACCATTTATAAATACATAGAAATTAATCAGTCCAAGAGCTTGCTAGCCTTGTCCTTGTAATCTGCTAACATAATATATTAGGAATTAACCATGTCTGTTACAATATTACCTATTAGCAGTGTCGCCATCCTAAAAGAGATTGATTCCGTCCTTCAATAAAATTTTTCAAAAGACCCTATATATGAGGCAACTCCTCAATTAGACAAATTGTTTACATTTACTCCCAGGCTCAGTATCAAATTGTTATTTATAGAAAATGCACTCAGACTATGTAGTGATTGTAACAAGATGAGCCAGGTGGCCCTCAGAATATGAATTCCCTGATTGGACCATGTTAACAGCCCCAATTAGGGAGCCCTCACTAACAGATCTAAACAGGAGTGTCAGAGGTTCTGTTGACAGAGCTGGTTCTGAGGAAGCCAGACCTGTGTCAAGTACTACGCACAAGTAAATAAAGGGTGATTTGGTGACAGAATACCAGCCTCTGTGGAATTATTTCAGACTATATTAATGACTTAAGGATACCAAAAAACAAATTATTTGGAATGACCTCAGCATCAACACAACCATTTGGGATTTGAATACTCCTGTGCTAGGTTTAGTGGCTACACTAAACACAAAAACACCTATATTTGCAACTGGTAACAGTACTGAACTAATACAGAATAATATTACAGACAAAATGTCAAAGACAAATATTTAAACACTACAATCACCTCATTTTAATAAACGTAAATTAACACAGAACAAATACTACAGGTGCTGGAAATTTGAAATAAAACTGAAAATGCTGGAAAAACTCAGATCTGCCAACATCTAAGTTTTTGTTTCTGTTGAAAAGTCAGCAACCTGAAATATTATCTAATTGTCTTTCCAATACCACTGTACCATCAATGCTTACCTTATGTAATCTACCCTGTCAAGTTTCAATAAACAGACAAATTCCCTCAAAAAATTACAGATAGACCATGAGAAATCAAAATGGGCATGAAAATCCCCACCTTTATTCTATCATCTTCAATTTTGATGTAAAGCAGTCGATTTGTGTTAAACTGCACAGTGTTCAAGGCCAAGTACAGCATGCAGGTCCAGCACTCAGATGTGTGAGAATCATTGAGCATGAAATTTCATTACCTCATTGCTGGGACAGACTCTGCTAGGTAAAAACGAGGACTGCAAATGCTGGAAACCCGAGTCTGAATTAGAGTGGTGCTGGAAAAGCACAGCAGGTCAGGCAGCATCCAAGAAGCAGAAAAATCAACGTTGCGGGCAAAAAGCTCTTCATCAGTGTTCCTGATGAAGGGCTTTTTGCCCGAAACATCGATTTCTCTGCTCCTTGAATGCTGCCTGACCTGCTGTGCTTTCCCAGCACCACTCTAATTCAGACACTGCTCGTTGAGGCAATTGGAACTGGCTGCTTTAGTCTTCAAATTTCATTTTTTGTGGGGAGGGGTCCTTGTATTGTTGTATCATCTATTCAAAAGCAGGTTGTGTTAGATGGTGTACGGTTAGATTCTCTTCTCATTGCTAGTTGAATAACTCCCTTCACTTTGATCTTTGGAAGCTGCAGGAGAGAGCTACGTGTTAACAAAGCAAGTCTTGAGCTTCTGGGAAGCTATGCAGCAGACATGGTGCAGGTTGTCTTACATGTTACAACACTGGGACACGTTGCCAGAGATGTTGCTTCAACTATTTCTGAAATACTCATTGCAGTTTCACAGCATTCTTCTGATGCTAGTTGAATCGGTACTCAAAGACAGTTCAGCATGTTAATGCTTTCTATGGCCGCAGGAACCTTGTACAAGGTCAAAGAAAACTACTACACGAAGAACGTATGTTAAACTTGCAGATTTGGTGACACACTATTCCAAATAGAATGACTAACTATTGGCACAACATGACTCTTCATTTCACTTGGGGGTGCAGCATCCCAAAAATAGAATATCTGGTCAATTTCCGCTCGTGGGAGCTTTTCAATCATAAATTGGCATCACAGTTAGAAAACGGAGAAAAGAGCCCCTGGAAACCATAAAGCTACACTTAAAAATAGACGCATTCAAGTTTAACCATTTTTCTTTCCCACAAAGAGCATTTTTTAAAAAAAACTCCTGAACTGATGTTAAACCAAAATGGTTATTCAAGAGGTTATATGTTTATTATTTTAAAAGATATTCCTTCACAGCAATAGATTTAGGCCATGGGGTATATGTCTGTGTCATGTAATCAATTATTCACATTGAAATAGCCATGGCAAGTTTTCATATTACTTTAAAAGAAGTAAAATTCAATCTGGAGATTGGCCAACAGAACAACGAAAGCTGCTCTCAGCCCACATGCTTATGAGTAATCCCATCTACAGCAAAAAGTTATTGCCTAAAAGCATAACTAATAGCATCAAGCATGGCATATGGATAAATACTCACTGAATAACATTGCAGCTCATTAGATTATCTCTAAATAACTGAAGATGCATTTAAAATGAATGCACATATAATAAAGTATGAAGAGCAAACCAAAAACAAAACCTCAGTTTTAGCATTTACCTTTTTTCACAGCATCCTTGATGCCCGAGGAGTCAGGGTCACTGAGAAAAAGCTTTGCTGCATATAGAAAATATTGAGAGAGACTGACTGACGTGAACAGATAAATAAAAAAGTTATTAGAAAACTTAAGTTTACAAAAGCTTCGGAGGTAACAAATTAAAGTACTAAAAGTACCTCAGCAGCAAAACAGTAAAGAACTTGATTAAAAATATTTTAATTGCAAACAATATTATATAGATCACAGCTTCTTTGTCAAGAACCTGAACATGTAATAGTTTTTCATGTTCTACTTTTGCTACAGATGAAACTGTTTGGGGCACCGGAAGTCAGAATCTATTAATAATTGCAAATTCGGACAAGCAAACTACATTTTTGCTGTGAAGGTAACGGAGTGCTCAATGTTATTGAAAAGAACAAATAACACAATTATACCCTCGGTATTAAAAAAACTCAATGAAATGAAGAACAGAGGTTCAAGGATGTAGGTACTATTGAAAGCTGCAAACCATGAAATGGAAGAGTATTGAATCAGAGGTATTGCGTGTTAAAGCAATGAAGTGATGATGAATCTGTTGATATATTGATTTGGGCACTTAAGTAATCAGTTCATAGAAACAGATTCACTCGATGATCATCAAAATATAGCTTATAAGGACACTTGAAAACCTAGAACTGCATTATTTAGATTAGATTAGATTAGATTAGATTAGAGTGTGGAAACAGGCCCTTCGGCCCAACAAGTCCACACCGACCCGCTGAAGTGCAACCCACCCATACTCCTACAGTTACCCCTTACCTAACACTACGGGCAATTTAGCATGGCCAATTCACCTGACCTGCACATTTTTGGACTGTGGGAGGAAACCAGAGCACCCGGAGGAAACCCACGCAGACACAGGGAGAACGTGCAAACTCCACACAGTCAGTCGCCTGAGGCGGGAATTGAACCTGGGTCTCAGGCGCTGTGAGGCAGCAGTGCTAACCACTGTGCCACCGTGCCGCCCAGTGATGTTGCAAGTGAATCAAAATCAAGAGTTAAAAAATTATGATAAAGCTTAAGTAAATACTTTGAATAAAAAGTTACTACCTGTCAGCAAATTAGTAATGAGGAATACAAGTTTAGGATTAACACTGGAAGGGTAATTAATGTTTCTGCCTCAGCCAGATGTTCCCATTCCACAGCTTGTTAGACACAGAGAATCCAGCGAATGGTGTAGACAAGCCAAAGTGTATCTATGCCAGTCCCAACCTGGTTAAATGGAGAGGTTTAGCAAGAGGTTGGGCATTCAGCTGTAAAATCACCCACCAAAGCCAAAAAAAGATGGTTAATATGTAGGGTGACCAACTGGCCTTGCAGTGACCACATGAAACATGAGAAAAGGCAAACAGAGAAAGGAAGCACCGAGATCTAGGAGATGTTGTGTATTTCTCTCAAATTGCACAGATCATATCATTCTATTCAACAACAATATACTCATATTTATGTTCCATGCAAGTCTCATTCCACCAGCTCTGTCAGTACACCCGATTGTTCCTTTCTCCCTCACGTTACTCTGACTTCCCCTTTAATGAATGAATAGTTTCAGAGTATGAATACATCAGAATTGAAATAAATAGTCATTGTTGAAGTTGCTCCCTCAGTGATTCCTTGTGTTTATATTATCTAATAAATCTGGCAGGCTCAGCCATACCACTCTTTTATTAAGATGGAACAGTCCAGTGAAAGAAAATCAAACTGAGGAGGGAGGAGCAGGTCAGAAATGAGCACATGAGAGAGTGCAACAAGGCAAGATCACGGAGGGAATGAAGTGCAATTAATCGGTCAACGAAATGATGCAATCTGACCCCAACCTATCATTAGATTAGATTCCCTACAGCATGGAACAGCTCCTTCAGCCCAACAAGTCCACACCGACCCTCCAAAAAGCAACTCACCCAGACCCATTCCCCTACATTTACCCCTGACTAATGTACCTAACACTATGGGCAATTTAGCACGGTCAATTCACCTGACCTGCACATCTTTGGATGGTTGGAAGAAACCGGAGCACCCGGAGGAAACCTAAGAAGACACGGGGAGAATGTGCAAACTCCACACAGACAGTCACCCAAGGTGGGAATCAAACCCAGGTCCATGGCACTGAGAGGCAGCAGTGCTAACCACTGAGCCGCCATGCCAGCCAGCTTAATTCCAGTTTAACCATAATATCTTTGGGGCTGTTGTGTGACATGCTCTGAAGAGATGGGTTACTGTTTTAATATGCAAATGAGGCTGCAACCTTTTCATCTAAATGGAAGTCAAATCTATTGACTATGGGTTGAATTTCCCAGGACTTGAGATACCTAAAGGTAGGACGCAGCTGCTAGATCAAATATGTAAAGGCTTTCTCAGCACTGTTCAGAATTCAGCTTGCCTCCCCTTGAGACCCCCAAACGTTGCACCAGTTCCCAATATTCCCACAATCTCTTTCAGATCAAGCACTGCTCACTGATTTTCATCCTTCTTGATGACTGGGGAAGTTTCAGCAGCTGCCTTATATTGCAGACTTTACCACCTGGCAGCCTCTTAGATCAAGTTGGCTGTGGGGCAAGAAACAGAATTTTAAAAATTTCAAATGTTGAATTCAGCAGGATCTTCGCATTCCAAAACACTGACGTGTGCTTCTCAAACCTCCCTTAAATATTGGACTCTGCTTCATTACCTGACACTTTTACTTCCTCTCTTTCCTCCGGACTTATCGAGTCCACATCCTGAGTTATGGTACATTCTAGAGTAGCAGGTGGTTCCTGCAACAAATCAAAAAGGGAGAGATTGAAGTTGCAATATTGGACACACCCAGGAAATAACGTTGCTGCTGATGCAACGATATATCGACTAAAGATGATAAACTGCCCAAAGTCCTTACAATCTTTTCCTGGAACAGGTGAAGGACACACATTGCAGCTACTTACACAAGGACATAGATATCTACATAAATATGCACTTTTACATCTCCTACAATGTCAAGGGGAACGATACAGTGCCAGGTAATTTAAAAATGAGCCATAGCCTACAGAAGGACCATTCTTTCTCTATGAGAGAGAACTGATTACTTAATTTGAGGGGTACCATTCCGCGTGAAGCATGGAGCAAAAAAGATATTCCCCCATGAACTATCACAATTGGCATCAGTGTTACTCTGCACCATATTCTTACCATCAAAGCAACTGAGTGGACCCATCTCAGGTTCACCGTTCATGCTTGGATCAAAGATGCTGTTTTTTAAATGTAAGCTGACAGGTCATGCAGCATCATGACAGATATTAACTTTTTAGAGTTTTCACTTCAACATGGTCCATTTATAGCAAGAAATTCAACTTGATTTAAGCAGTTGCACTCAGCGAGCAATAACCACTAAATTTTACACAAATTGACTTTTTGAAAATGAGCAGAATCTATACGTACAAACATGAAATGAAATCAGTGCAGCAGTATTTTGCATGCATATATTCAACTGCATGGATATAATCCATCTTAATCAGAGCAGTGGAACAAATGCCCATTACAAATTGAAGTTTGTCAGGTTCTGTGATAATCACTCCCATAAATACATGTCCATTTTACATCTGTATGATTTGAATAACATTTTCCTGGATCTATTTTTTCCACAAAAGAACACTGGAGGGATGAAGGTGATGACTCAAGCTTAACACCGGAAAAGGTGAGCCAGTCCCTGAGTCACATTGAACCAAAGCTTGAAACAAGTCCTGTTTCAGTAAAAGCTATCTTTGCAGAATGGTACAAAACAAAGAACACAGCACATTTGGCACTATGCCACTGATTCACCACAGCAAAGGTACACAGCATTGTGCATGTACAATATGCATCACAAATACTCATCAAGGATCCTCCAAAAACAATGTTTACTGACTAGAATAAGAGCAACAGGCACATGGGAACAGCACCACTAAAATGATCCCTTCAAGTTACACACCAACCTGAAGTAGAAACTTAGTACTTCCATATTTTGCTTTTTATAAATGTGAAGTAAAAACAGGAAATGCTATAAATGCTCAGCAAACCTGGTAGCGTCTGTGGAGAGAAAATCAGAGTTAATGTTTCATGTCTGTGATCTTTCATCACATTTCTCTCTCCACTGTGCTAATAGGCCTTTTTTTTTAAAAAGAATTTTACTCAAGTTTTTTCATTATGATTGGCTTAAAATCCTGGAACATTTTCCCCAACAGTACTCCGGACAGCTGGAACTCAACTGCACAGACTGCAATGTTTCAAGAATTTGGATAGGACAATTAGGGAATGACAATGAATACTGACCTTGCCAGCAAACAATAAAAGAAATTCCTGGAGCAAGTTGTCTTACTGGACATCAATATTCTCCAGTTGTGTCTTACGTATTTCCAACCTAAATCCATTTAAAGTTTAGATAACAGCTCTGCATGCCACATGAATGAAGTAGCAAGTTACCAATTTTACACAGAACATACCACTTGCATCAGGTTTGACGAGCAAAAATGAAGGGGGAAACAACTTCAAGACAAAAGTGCTAAACAAAAATCACTGTAGCAATCCACCTATCAACTCTGATTTTAACACAAGACTGTAACTCAGTGAACATTTCTTCAGGCAATTCACAAATAAAGATGCTAAAGCATGCAAAGCATCAACAATGGAAAATAATCCACAACCATTGCAACATATTAATAAGTTAAACTGCATTTATTTAAATGCAAAGGGCCTAACAGAGAAGGCAGATGAACTCAGGGCATGGTTAGGAACATGGGACTGGGATATCATAGCAATTACGGAAGGAATGTGCAGGGATACAAATGCTACAGGAAGGATAGAAAGGGAGGCAAGAGAGGAGGGGGAGCGGCATTTTTGAAAAGGGATAGCATTACAGCTGTGCTGAGGGAGGATTTTCTCGGAAATACATCCAGGGAAGTTATTTGGGTGGAACTGAGAAATAAGAAAGGGATGATCACCTTATTGGGATTGTATTATAAACCCCCAATAGTCAGAGGGAAACTGAGAAACAAACTTGTAAGGAGATCACAGCTATCTGTAAGAATTATAGGGTAGTTATGGTAGGGGATTTTAACTTTCCAAACATCGACTGGAATGGAGAGGAATTTAAGTGCGTACAAGACAATTTTCTGATTCAGTATGTGGATGCACCTACTAGAGAAGGTGCAAAATTTGACCTACTCTTGGGAAATAAGGCAGCGCAAGTGACTGAGGTAGTCTCCAATTTAGAACTTCAACTTTTAGATCTGGTCTATCCTTTTCCATCACTTTGGGGCCAGCGACCATAATTCTATTTGTTCTAAAACAGTGATGGAAAAGGATAGACCAGATCTAAAAGTTGAAGTTCTAAATTGGAGAGAGCCCAATTTTGACTGTATTAGGCAAGAACTTTCGAAAGCTGATTGGAGGCAGATGTTCGCAGGTAAAGGGACGGCTGGAAAATGGGAAGCCTTCAGAAATGAGATACCAAGAATCCAGAGAAAGTATATTCCTGTCAGGATGAAACGGAAGGCTGGTAGGAATACGGAATGCTGGATGACTAAAGAAATTGAGGTGAAAAATGTGTTGCTGGAAAAGCGCAGCAGGTCAGGCAGCATCCAAGGAGCAGGAGAATCGACGTTTCGGGCATAAGCCCTTCTTCA
>NC_057720.1:19599214-19629694 GCF_004010195.1 Chiloscyllium plagiosum
TTCACGCAGATGGTGGTACGTGTATGGAATGAGCTGCCAGAGGATGTGCTGGAGGCTGGTACAATTGCAACATTTAAGAGGCATTTGGATGGGTATATGAATAGGAAGGGTTTGGAGGGATATGGGCCGGGTGCTGGCAGGTGGGACTAGATTGGGTTGGGATATCTGGTCAGCATGGACGGGTTGGACCGAAGGATCTGTTTCCATGTTGTACGTCTCTATGACTCTACTTGGATATAAATACCAGTGCATTAATTATTCAATGCATGGGCGAACAATTGGAATATAGCAGAACATAGGAATTAAAAGCTACTACATTCAGAATTTCAGGCAGCTCAAGACTGAATAAAAGTGGCCGCAGGTCCCCACCACAAAGGAAACAAAAAAACAAATTTAAAAATCAGGCTTCCTCTACCATTCAATATCTGATTTTAAAAAGTTCTGAATAGGACGAGCAACAGTAGCCTCTTTTGCAACAAGTGAACAACCCCAAGACTTGTTTTTCAGACTGCAATAAGCAGAGGATCTAGACTTGCATAGATTTACAAATATACTTCTACCTGCTGCCTGATTGTCACAGACGAAGAGTTTTGGAAGGAATGTATAGTGATGGCACCTGGCAGGGAAGATTACATCAGAATTGTACATCAGAACACTAAGATTTCTAATAGTTTGTAACCTGATAACACCTCCAACTTCCTCAGTAATGCACTGGAATGTCAGCCTTGATCTGGATTGAAACTTTCAACAACTTCCTGACAGAGGCAGGTGCTACCAACTTAGCCACTGCTGACAAGTCAGGATCTGCGTCTTCTGCTGGTTTACTGAAATCATGGTCTTCATCACAATTATTACGATCAATTGGTCAATTGCAGAGACAGCTGATCTCACTGCATGCCTGTGTTTCCATGCTATGCACACATCAATCACCACATGGCTTCCACTTCCAGAAGCCACATACTTTAAATTATTTTTCAGTTTGATTCAGATGAACTATTGTTGCAGAGTAAAGTAAATTTTGCAGCATCAATGCAAACAAACTTGAAATATATTTGGAACTCATGCAAAGCCAGTATGTTACAGATTAGAAACATAGGAGGCTAGTCAGCCCATCATGTCCACGTGAACTTGCTGCAAAAGCATCTCAGCAAGTCTGTTCTGCTCTCGACCTACAGGATGTTCTCTTCAGTTGTTTATCTAATAGATCCATGAAGGGCAAAGAGTTAGAGAACACTGCTGAGCCCCACATCCAATACCTGACTAAAGAAAGCCAACACTATGTTTCCCAAGCTGTAACCATCCCTGCACAACTGAAATCAGCCAGCAACATTCAATGTTATAGAGCTGTAATTCCAGACTGACGTTGCAACAACCATACTTGGCACAAGTGCAGATTTTGCTGAACTGGTCCTGATTTTCCCTCTTTTGTCAATTACCACAGTCAAATCCACCTGCTAGCGTTAGTAAATACATTTATGGAGCTTTCATGCAACGAAAGTTAAGATAGTAAACTTAATTTAGAACAGAGCCCTTTTATTTAAATCTTTACTCAATGAATTCAATACTACAAATGGTGAATTAACCTCACATCAACACAGGGCATTAAGTCAAGAGAAGGTCCTGCAAAGATCTTTAAAACTGATGCTTAAAATGATCACTCTTCTTAAATGAAGGAATGAAGTGTTTAAGTGAGCTGACAGACAATGTTGCTCAACTTTGGATTTCTTACAACGTGAAAAAAAAAGAATAAATTGAACTGTAACCAGCAGGGAAAGGACTAACTTAGCACATATGCCCCCATCCTTTGAATGCATTCCAAATGAAATTGAATGTAGTCCTACCAATCAAAAAAAAATGCTTCAACACTTCAGAATCTGGTCAGAATGCTAGAAAAGAAATCAGACAATAGAATGGCCCTATCCAGAAACTATACGTCAATGCCTGAAGAGGTTTACCGAAGAATTAGACGCAATGGAACAAATTGTCACATTTGCCTCAAATACAATCCTTCGAGTAGATATCGATTGGATGGCTACCAAATATACTTGCCATATGAGTTACAAAGTAGTGGAGTTGATAAGGAGGTAATTAATATTCAAAGTTATACTGAACTGAATGTCCGATTTGTGGGAAGCTCATAAACGAAGAAAAATATTCACTCCTATCGTTGTGCACTTTTAAAATGAAGGCTTCCTTTGACATCAAATTTCTCTTGAAACAACAGTCTCCCAAGTGAATTCAACAAAGGCTAAGCATCACACTTGCCTCCTGAATACCTATTTGATCAGCTGTACATGTCTCAAACTTCAAAGAACTGGCAGATAATGTGCAGTCACAGGTGTCACATAAATTTGGTGAGTAGAGGACTAAGTGAATAATTATATATGCATGATTTTAGATTTATATAAGCTGTATAAAAATAAACACTTCATTCTGTTTTCTTTGCAGTAGATTGACTTGCACTTGAATTCAAAAGTGATCTTGTGTTTAAAGAGGTTGGAGACTACTGATCTGACAAATCCCAAGTGCTACATCTTTGAAGCAGGTAAATGACCATGAGTGGATCAAACTGGATTGTCCCTTCAAAATGCATATACACACACCCCGACTGGTTTTCTTTTGTGTTGGATCATGTTCTGCAAGACGTTGTTTCACTGACTACCTCTTCTCCAAAGCAGGTGAGAACTTGGAGTATAGGAGTTGGAATGTCATGTTGTGGGCTATACAGGAAACTGGTAAGGCCACTTTTGGAATACTGTGTACAATTCTGGTCACCCTTCTATAAGATAGGTGTCGTTAAACTTGAGAGGGTGCAGACAAGATTTGTAAGTACGTTGCTGGGACTAGAGAGTTTGAGTCATAGGGAGTGATTGAACAGGCTGGGGCTATATTCCCTGGAGTATCAGTGTCTGAGGGGTAACCTTGTAGACATTTATAAAATCATGAGGGAAATAGGGTGAATAGCAAAGGATTTTCTTCCCCCAACAAAGAGTCATCCAAAACTAGCAGGCATAGGTTTAAGGTGAGAGGGGAAAGGTTTAAAAGGGAGCTAAGGGGTATTTTGTTTTCTCAGAGGGTAGTGCATGCATGGAATGAGCTACCAGAGGAATTGGTGGAAACTGGTGCAATTACAACATTTAAGACATAATAGAGGTGTATAGGCCAAATGCTGGCGAATGGGACTAGGTCAGATTGGGATATCTGGTAGGCATTGTCGAGATGGAGTGAAGGGTCTGTTTCCACTCTGTATGACTCTATGACCCCGTCAGTACCAGCTATTATAAAGTCACGGCTCACTCACCTTTAGCAGCTCGGGGCTGACCTGAGAGCACCATTTCTCCAGAGTCTCCCGAATACAATCCTGTAACTGCAAAAGACACAGAGAGAGAGAGAGAGAAGGGCAGTGAGTGCGGCTCAGGGCCTGCCAGGAGCTCTGACAGCAGCGCAGACCCCAGAGGGATACCCGCCACGACCTAAGGTACTTCACCTCCTCGCTCGGCGAGGTTGGACATTTCTTCTTTAGCCGGCTCCAGTTGACGATGTTGCCGGTGTGAATGGAGACAGCTGAGGCCTGAGCGAATAGCTGCTTGCCGCCCTCCATCTGCATTCCACAGCCCGACATGGCGGAGACCACCGACCGGACCGGCACGAACCGCCTCTACCGGCCCCGCCCCTCAACAACGTCATCGAAGCACCGCCCTCAGTTGACGTCACGGACCCCGCCCCCACACCGAAAGTCACCCGGCCGCCATTACCCAAACGTCATCCAGGCTCAGGACCCGCCCCCTCCCCGGGGATTCCTCCGCCCCGCCAGTCCCTGAAAGACGCACCCTGGCCCCGCCCTTTCAGAGCGTCACCGTCGACCCCGCCCCTACACTTCATGTCTGCTTCTCAGTCTCGCTCACACCCACACGTCATTTCTCCACGAACGTCAACCCGCCCGCCTCTACCCCGAACGTTGTCCCGTCCTTCCTCCCCCAAAACGTCCCCTCCCTGAATGCCAGCCCCTGTAAGTCACCGCCCATCAATAGGTTCCGCTCCTGAACGTAACCCTATCTACGTCATCACGCTACCCGATCAAGACCACGCCCCCTTACGTGACATCACGTCTGCGTCCTCAGTGCGGCCCCTCGCTCTGGCTCCGCCCCTTCATTTCCAGCTCGGGGCTGCTTCCACTAGCCACGCCCCTGAACAAAACGTCCCGCCCAAAGCCGCTAATCCCCGCCTACCGTCAGAGTTCCCGCCCCCAGCACAGAGCTTCAGTGCAAACCTGTTGGACTATAACTTGGTGTGTGATTTTTAACTTTGTACACCCCAGCCCAACACCGGCATCTCCAAATCATGACTGCTATACACTGATACTCTCCTCCATCTTCAATACAGTACCCCAACTCGTTGGGAAACTGTTTAACTTCAACTGTCGCCTCTATTCCAAAGAGAAAGTGAGGTCTGCAGATGCTGGAGATCAGAGCTGAAAATGTGTTGCTGGAAAAAGCGCAGCAGGTCAGACAGCATCCAAGGAGCATAACATGTCAAAATTTCAGATGATCTTGGTTTTGGACTAGCGCAGCAGGTCAGGCAGCATCCAAGGAGCAGGAGAATCGACGTTTCGGGCAAGAGCCCTTCTCCTGCTCCTTGGATGCTGTCTGACCTGCTGCGCTAGTCCAAAACCAAGATCATCTGAAATTTTGACATGTTATGCAGACTGTAACTGTAGATGTTCAGAGTTTGAGACTGAGCTCCAAATCGTCACTGTTATGTTTAGAGAATGGGCCTTAGGCCAAACATCCAGCTCCCACTGCACAATACCTCCCTGGATCCTCAAGATCCACAGTGAGTCTCTCTACAACATGAACTTACTCTTACATTGATAGCACCATTAGCCATTGTCCTGCCCAGCTGCTTTTAGGCCATAAACTGGGATGAGGCAAGGCACTAACTTTTTTTTAAGATTCCCTATAGCGTGGAAACAGGCCCTTCGGCCCAACAAGTCCACACCAACCCTCCGAACAGTAACCCACTCAGTCTCATTTCCCTCTGACAAATGCACCTAACATTACGGGCAATTTATCATGGCCAATTCACCTAACCTGCACATCTTTGGGCTGTGGGAGGAAACCGGAGCACCCGGAGAAAACCCACGCATTCGTGGGGAGAATGTGCAAACCACACAGACATTTGCCCAAGACGGGAATTGAACCCGTCCCTGGCGCTGTGAGGCAGCAGGGCTAATCACTAAGTCACCGTGCCGCCCCCCCACTGAGCCACCGTGCCACCCACTGTTGTAACATGAAGCCTTCCGCTGGTGTGTGGCTAATCTACAGGCCGAGCAGAAACTGTTCAGCCTGCGTCACCTCGAATCCTGCCACGGCAAATGGTAGAATTTGAATTTAATAAGAAAGAATATATGGAATTAAGAACCCACTCTTGACCATAAAACCATTATTGATTGTCAGAAAAATGAATCTGGCTCACCAAAGTCCTTGACGGAAAGAAATCACAGTTCATTCTGGAAAGAAATTACCATCTTTACCTGGCCTGGCTCACATGTGACTCCAAAGCAATGTTGTTGACTGTCAACTACCCTCTGGGCAACTAGGGATGGGCAATGAATACCCTCATCCTGTGAATGAATTTTAAAAACGCTGAGACTCACTAACCCTGTCCTTCTAATCAGCCTGCTCCAAAACATACTTCAGGAGCCTTTTGTCAGTAAAGGCAGACATCAATAATGTAATTCAATTGCGCCTTCAATGTGCCTAAACAATAGAGTTTTAAGTGACAAACGCTTCAAACCTGATAAGTTCAAGGTCTACACAACAGTAGTGTTACCTGCCCCCTCGGGGGACATGGACAATGTACAGCAAACAATGGAAAGAACTGGAAAACACCCAAGAAGCATCAAACTCACCCACCGCTTCAAACCCCACCTGCGTCACCTGTAGCAGGGTGTGCGGATCCAGCATTGGACTGTTCCGTCACCTCTCGTTGCATAATTCAGGAGTGGACACAAGTGATGCTCTATCTCAGAGACTGGTACGTTAGCATTGGCAGCAGATCCTTAATTAACACAGCTAATTCCCTGTCCTAGTGACAGTTTAATATCCCTGTTCTGGTTTTGGAGAACATTTCATGTGACCTGCAGTGTTTGTAGTCACCTTCCAAAATCACCCTGGCAGATTGTTAGGTCATTAAGGAGCAGCTTTAATGTAACATAAGCTTTCACAGGATTCTTGGACCTATTGGTAGAAATAGTAGAGCAAAGGTTGTTCCAAGATACTGATAGAATAACATCTCTGTGCAGATTAATCTACTGTGCCATAAATCATGTTGCCAGCTTAATGACATTTACATGGTTATGTTTCATGATGGTGTGCAGAACAACTGAAGGCAGCTTATGTCCAACTTGGTAACAAACCTTGGCTCTCTTAAGGCTATATGACTTTGAAGTGACCTAAAACATTAATACTCAAATGAAATCCAGAACATCTAGGGACCAAAATAATCCAACAAATTGTGAATGATTGTTTCATTATCTGTTTATGTGGTATAAGGAGATGAGTGTTAGAGAAAGAGGTTGAAAGGCCTCTGATTTTGGCCCTTTTTATGGTCGTGTTAAAACTTGTAAGAAGATAAAGATCTGTTATTTTACAGCACATCATATTAAACAAAACAACTACACATTTTATTGATGCAATCATACTCATCCAACTTATAAATGAGAATCTGTGTAGGAGAAAGTAAGGACTTCAGATGCTGGAGATCAGAGTCGAGAATGTGGTGCTAGAAAGGCGCAGCAGGTCAGGTGGCATCTGAGGAGCAGGAGAATCGACATTTCGGGCATAAGCCTTTCATCACAAATGACTGATGAAGGACTTATGCTCAAAACATCGATTCTCCTGCTCCTTGGATGCTGCCTGACCTGCTGTGTGTTTTCAGCACCACACTCTCAACAAAGAATCTGTGTAGCCTATTTCCTACTTCGTACCAGTGACAAAACTCTACCTTGCTCCTTGCTGCTGCTGCTGAATTCCTCATCCATGCCTTTATTGCCTCTGGACCAAGTTATTCCAATGCACTTCTGGCAGGGCTCCCACATTTTTGCCTTCATATGTTTAACACCATGTAACCTCTGCTATCATTCAAATAAGTACAATGCCCTGTTCACCCATCCCATCTGTTCCTGATAATTTCCTGTTCATCCATCAAGCCTATTCTCAATGACTTACTAGAAATCCTGTTTAAGCAAATATCGATTTTTAAATTCTCATTCTTGTTTTCAATCTCTTAATGGCTTCACCCCTCCCTATCTCTGCATACCCTAAAGCCTTCAATCCAACACAATATCTGTAATCTTCCATTTCTGATTTCTTCATTCTCAATTTTAATCTTTCTAATGCTACAGGCTGCACCTACACTTGTCAAGTCCCTAGTTTCTGGAAATCCGTCCCCAATTATCTCCAACTTTTTCTATATGAGTTTTCCTCCTTTCATATTCTCTTTAGAACCCTTCAACCAAACTTGGGGCTATCTCTCCAAGTATTACTTTATGTGGTTTGATGGCCAAGTTTTGTTTGATAACTCAGTTGTGAAGTGTATTGGGGTGTTTCACCATGTTGAAGATGCTATATGAATACAAGTTGTTTATTGATTAGCCAATTAGAATCCCAGATTGAATATTCAATTCTAATGTTATCAAGTAAACTTGCACTTGAGAAGTGGGTCAATTATCAATGTTGCTGCGACATTAATGTAAGCTGACACTTACATAGAATCAGAGTATCATAGAATCCCTACAGTGTGGAAACAGGCCCTTCAGCCCAATTAGTCTACACCAACCCTCCAAAGAGTAACCCACCAGGACCCATTCCCCTACCCTATTATCCTATATTTACCTCCAACTCATGCACCTTACACATCCCTGAACACCATGGGCAATTTAGCATGGCTAATTCATCTAATTGCACATCTTTGGATGTTCTCATGAAATTTGGGCGATACAGTGGCTCAGTGGTCAGCACAGTGCCAGGCACCCAGGTTCAATTCCAGCCTCGGGTGACTGTTTATGTGGAGTTTGCACATTCTCCCCATGTATGCATGGGTTTCCTCGAGGTGCTCAGGTTTCCTCCCACGATTCACTGTCGGGATTCTATTCTATTGTAAAAGTCGAAAGATATGCAAGTTAGGTGAATTGGCATGCTAAATTGCTCATAGTGATCAAGGATATGTAAGTTTGCCATGAGGAATTCAGGGTTAGGAGAATGGGTCTAGGTGAGATGATCTTTGGAGGGTTGGTGTGGACTTGTTGGACCAAATGGCCTGTTTCCACACTGTAGGGATTCTATTCTATCATGTTTAAAGAATTTCCTACACATTATAATTTGAGTGGACCCTTGTAGAAAAATGTTTAGTTATAGACATAGACATAGAACATTACAGTGCAGTACAGGCCCTTCGGCCCTCGATGTTGCGCCGACCTGTCATATCAATCTGAAATCCATCTAACCTACACTATTCCATGTACGTGCATATGCTTGTCCAATGATGACTTAAACGTACTTAGAGTTGGCGAATCTACTACCATTGCAAGGCAAAGCATTCCATACTCTTACTATTCTCTGAGTAAAGAAACTGCCTCTGACATCTATCCTATATCTATCACCCCTCAATTTAAAGCTATGCCCCCTCGTGCTCGCCATCATTATACTTGGAAAAAGGCTCTCCCTGTCCACCCTATCCAGCCCTCTGATTAACTTCTATGTCTCTATTAAGTCACCTCTCAACCTTCTCTCTATCAAAAACAGCCTCAAGTCCCTCAGCCTTTCCTTGTAAGACCTTCCCTGCAAACAGGCAACATCCTAGTAAATCTCCTCTGCACCCTTTCCAAAGCTTCCACATCCTTCTTATAGGAGAAAGTGAGGACTGCAGATGCTGGAGATCAGAGCTGAAAAATGTGTTGCTGGAAAAGCACAGCAGGTCAGGCAGCATCCAAGGAGCAGGAATCGACGTTTCAGGCATAAGCCCTTCTTCAGGAATGAGGAGGGTGTGCCAAGCAGGCTAAGATAAAAAGTAGGGAGGAGGGACCTGGGGGAGGGGCGTTGGGAATGCGATAGGTGGTAGGATGTTGGAGTTAAAGTGTTCAGCCACGGGGCAGTTGGGTTGGTTGGTCCGGTTGGTGGGATGGTAGGTGAGGACCAGTGGGGTTCTGTCCTGGTGGTGATTGGAAGGGTGGGGCTCAAGGGTGGAGGAGCGGGAAGTGGAGGAGATGCGGTGGAGAGCATCGTCAACCACGTCTGAGGGGAAATTGCGGTCTTTGATGAAGGAGACCATCTGGGTTGTTCGGTATTGGAATTGGTCCTCCTGGGAGCAGATGCGGCAGAGGCGAAGGAATTGGGAATATGGGATGGCGTTTTTACAGGGGGCAGGGTGGGAGGAAGTGTAATCTAGGTAGCCGTGGGAGTCGGTCGGTTAATAGTGAATGTCCGTGTTGAGTCGGTCGCCTGAGATAGAAATGGAGAGGTCTAGGAAGGGGAGGGAGGAGTCTGAGATGGTCCAGGTAAATTTGGGGTCGGAGTGGAAGGTGTTAGTAAAGTGGATGAACTGTTCAACCTCCTTGTGGGAGCACGTGGTAGCGCCGATACAGTCATTGATGTAGTGGAGGAAAAGATGGGGAGTGGTGCCAGTGTAGCTGCGGAAGATGGACTGTTCAACACATCCTTCTTATAATGCGGTGACCAGAGCTGTATACAATACTCCAAGGGCGGCTATGCCAAAGTTTTGTACAGCTGCAGCATAACCTCATGGTCCCGGAACTCGATCCCTCTATTAATAAAAGCTAAAACACTGTATGCCTTCTTGACAACCCTATCAACCTGAGTGGCAACTTTCAAGGATCTGTGTACATGGACACTGAGGTCTCTCCGCTCATCTACACTACCAAGAATCCTACCTTTAGCCCAGTACTTTGCATTCCGGTTACTCCAACCAAAGTGAATCACCTCACACTTGTCTGCATTAAACTCCATTTGCCACCTCTCAGCCCAGCTCTGCAGCTTATCTATGTCTCTCTGTAACCTACAACATCCTTCATCACTAGCCACAACTCCACCGATCTTAGTGTTGTCTGCAAATTTACTAACCCACCCTTCTACGCCCTCATCCAGGTCTTTATAAAAATGACGAAGAACAGTGGACCCAACCCCGACCTTTGTGGTACACCACTGGTAACCGGACTCCAGGATGAACATTTCCCATCAACCACCACTCTGTCTTCTTTCGGCAAGCCAGTTACTGATCCAAACTGCTATATCTCCCACAATCCCATTCCTCCACATTTTGTACAATAGCCTACTGTGGGGAATCTTATCGAACGCCTTGCTGAAATCCATATACACCACATCAACCGGTTTACTCTCATCTACCTGTTTGGTCACCTTCTCAAAGAATTCAATAAGGTTTGTGAGGCACAACCTACCCTTCACAAACCGTGCTGACTATCCCTAATCAAATGATTCTGTTCTAGATGATTATAAATCCTATCTCTTATAACCTTTTCCAACACTTTACCAACAACTGAAGTTAGGCTCACTGGTCTATAAATACCGGGGTTGTCTCTACACCCCTTCTTGAACAGGGGAACCACATTTGCTATCCTCCAGTCTTCTGGCACTATTCCTGTAGACAATGACGATTTAAAGATCAATGCCAAAGGCTCGGCAATCTCCTCCCTGGCTTCCCAGAGATTCCTAGGATAAATCCCATCCGGCCCAGGATTTCTAATACCTCTTCCTTGTGAACCTCAATCCCATCCAGTCTAGTAGCCTGTATCTCAGTATATTCTCCTCGACAACATTGTCGTTTTCTAGAGTGAATACTGTCGAAAAATATTCATTTAGTGCTTCCCCTCTCTCCTCTGACTCCACACACAACTTCCCACTACTATCCTTGATTGGCCCTAATCTTACTCTTGTCATTCTTTTATTTCTTAAATACCTATAGAAAGCCTTAGGGTTTACCCTGATCCTATCCGCCAACAACTTCTCATGTCTCCTCCTGGCTCTTCTGAGCTCGTTCTTTAGGTCTTTCCTGGCTACCTTGTAACCCTCAACTGAGCCTTCACATCTCATCTTAACATAAGCCTTCTTCCTCCTCTTGACCAGAGATTCCACTTCCTTCGTAAACCACGGCTCCTGTGCTCTACAGCTTCCTCCTTGCCTGACAGGTACATACTTATCAAGGACACACAGGAACTTTTCCTTGAATAAGCTCCACATTTCAAATGTGCCCATCCCCTGCAGTTTCCTTCCCCATCCTATGCTTCCTAAATCTTGCCTAATCGCATCGTAATTGCCTTTCCCCCAGCTGTAACTCTTGCCCAGTGGTATACACCTATCCCTTTCTATCACTAAAGTAAACATATACAGAATTGTGATCACTATCACCAAAGTGCTCACCTATTTCCAAGTCTAACACCTGGCCGGGCTCATTACCTAGTACCAAATCTAATGTGTCTTCACCCCTTGTTGGCCTGTCTACATACTGTGTCAGGAAGCTCCCCTGCACACACTGGACAAAAATGACCCTTCTATAGTACTCGTACTATAGTGTTCCCAGTCTGTTTTGTGTTTGTAACATATCACTCAGGATAACATCTTTTTTAAAGTCTTCTATACTTTTAAAAGGAGTTTAAAAGTCTTTCGTAAGACCATAAGATATCGAAGCGTTTGCTAGGATCCTAGAAACATCAGGCTAATGTTCCAGGGATATGGGTTTGAATTCTGCCATGGCACATGGTTAAATCTGAATTCGATAATTATCTGAAATTTCGACAAAATAGCTAGCCAAATGATGACCATGCAACCACTGTTGATTGTCATAAAACCCATCTGGTTCACCATCATCATTTATTGAAGGAAACTGCCATTCTTACCTGGTCTAGCCTACATGTAACTCTTAACTGCAAGAAAGAGTTAATCAATGCCCGCATCCCATGAATAAAATAAATAAAAATAAGTATAAATGAGAAAGATCATCCTGTCCCAATTTAGCTAATCTAGCTAGGGAAAAAAATCACTCCCCACCATTGCCCCATCAAGTTTTGTCTCAGACAATATTCCAGCACAGAAACAGACCCTTCGATCCAATCAGTCCATGCTGAACATAATCCCAAACTAAACTAGTCCCATCTGCCTGCTCCTAGCGAAATCCCTCCAAACCTTTCCTAATCATCTACTTAGAATCATAGAGTCAAAGAGATGTACACGACGGAAACAAACCCTTCAGTCCAACTCATCCATGATGACCAGATATCCCAACCCAATCTAGTCCCACCTGCCAGCACCCGGCCCATATCTGTCCAAACCCTTCCTATTCATCTACCCATCCAGATGCCTTTTAAATGTTGCAATTGTACTAGCCTCCACCACTTCCTCTGTCAGCTCATTCCATACACGTACCACCCTCTGAGTGAAAATGTTGCCTCTAGGTCTCTTTTATATCTTTCCCCTCTCACCTATGCCCTCTAGTTCTGGATTCCCCAACCCCAGGGGAAAAAAACCCTTTGTCTATTTATCCTATCCATGCTCCTCATGATTTTATAAACCTCTGTAAGGTCACCCCTGAATCTCCGACACTCCAGGGAAAACAGCCCCAGCCTATTCAGCCTCTCCCATAGCTCAAATCCTCCAACCTTCGCAACATCCTTGTAAACCTTTTCTGAACCCTTTCAAGTTTCACAACATCTTTCCGATAGGAAGGCGACTAGAATTGCTCGCAATATTCCAACAGTAGCCTAACCAATGTCCTGTACAGCTGCAACAAGACCTCCCAACCCCTGTACTCAATACTCTGACCAATAAAGGAAAGCATACCAAACACCTTCTTCACTATCCTATCTACCTGCAACTTCACTTTCAAGGAGCTATGAACGTGCACTCCAAGGTCTTTTTGTTCAGCAACACTCTCTAGGACTTTACCATTAAGTGTATAAGTCCTGCTAAGATTTGCTTTCCCAAAATGCAGCACCACACATTTATCTGAATTAAACTCCATCTGCCACTTCTTGGCCCATTGGTCCATCTGATCAAGATCCCGTTCTAATCTGAGGTAACCCTCTTCACTGTCCACTACATCTCCAAATTTGGTGTCATCTACAAACTTACTAACTATACCTCTTATGCTCACATCCAAATCATTTATATAAATGTTGAAAAGTAATGGACCCAGCACCGATCCTTATGGCACTCCACTGGTCACAGGCCTCCAGTCTGAAAATCAACCCTCCACCACCACCCTCTATCTTCTACCTTTGAACCAGTTCTGTATCCAAATGGCGAGTTCTCCTTGCATTCCATGAGATCTAACCTTGCTCACCAGTCTCCCATGGGAAACTTTGTAGAATGCCTTACTGAACTCCATATAGATCACATCTACTGCTCTGCCCTCATCAATTCTCTTTGTTACTTCTTCAAAAAACTCAATCAAGTTTGTGAGACATGATTTCCCACGCATAAGCCCTGTTGACTATCTCTAATCAGTCCTTGCCTTTCCAAATACATGTACATTCTGTCCCTCAGGATTCCCTCCACCAATTTGCCCACCACTGACATCAGGCTCACTGGTCTGTAGTTCCCTGGCTTATCTTTACCACCTTCTTAAACAGTGGCACCACGTTAGCCAACCTCCAGTCTTCCGGCACCTTATCTGTGACTATTGATGATATAAATATATCAGTAAGAGGCCCAGCAATCACTTCCCTTGCTTCCCACAGAGTTCTGATCAGGTCCGAGGGATTTATCCACTTTTATGCATTTCAAGACATCCAGCACTTCCTTCTCTGTAATATGGACATTTTTCAAAATGTTATCATCTATTTCCCTGCATTCTATATCTTCCATGTCCTTTTCCACAGTAAATACTGATGCAAAATACTCATTTAGTATCTGCTCCATCTCCTGCGGCTCCACACAAAGGCTGCCTTGCTGATCTTTGAGGGGCCCTATTCTCTCCCTCATTACCCTTTTGTCCTTACTGTATTTGTAAAGCCCCTTTGGATTCTCCTTAATTCTATTTGTCAAAGCTATTTCATGTGCTCTTTTCGCCCTCCTGATTTCTCTCTTAAGTATAAGCCTACTGCCTTTATACTCTTCAAAGGATTCACTCAGTCCATCCTGTCTATACCTGACATATGCTTCCTTCTTTTTCTTAACCAAACCCTCAATTTCCTTCGTCATCAGCATTCCCTGTACCTACCAGCATTTCCTTTCACCCTAACAGGAATATACTTTCCCTTGACTGTTGTTACCTCATTTCGGAAGGCTTCCCATTTTCCAGCTGTCCCTTTACCCTGCGAACATCTGTGCCCAATCAGCTTTTGAAAGTTCTTGCCTAATACCGTCAAAATTGGCCTCTCTCCAATTTAGAACTTCAACTTTTAGATCTGGTCTATCCTTTTCCAATACTATTTTAAAACTAATAGAATTATGGTCACTAGCCCCAAAGTGCTCCCCCACTGACACCTCAGTCACCTGCTCTGCCTTATTTCCCAAGAGTAAGTCAAGTTTTGCACCTTCTCTAGTAGGTACATCCGCGTACTGAATCAGAAAATTTTCTTGTACACACTTAACAAATTCCTCTCCATCTAAACCCATAACGCTATGGCAGTCCCAGTCTATGTTTGGAAAGTTAAATTCCCCTACCATAACCACCCTATTATTCTTACAGATAACTGAGATCTCCTTACAAATTTGCTTCTCAATTTTCCTCTGACTATTAGTGGGTCTATAATACAATCCCAATAAGGTGATCATCTCTTTCTTATTTCTCAGTTCCACCCAAATAACTTACCTGGATATATTTCCTGGAATATCCTCCCTAAGTACAGTTGTAATGCTATCCCTTATCAAAAATGGTACTCCCTCTCCTCTCTTGCTTCCATTTCTGTCCTTCCTGTCATATCTGTATCCTGGAACATTAAGCTGCCAGTCCTGTCCATCCCTGAGCCACGTTTCTGTAATTGCTATGGTATCCAATCCCATGTTCCTAACCATGCCCTAAGTTAATCTGCCTTCTCTGTTAGGCCTCTTGCATTGAAATACTGGTAAATGCAGTTTAATTTATCAGTCCTACCTTGTTCTCTGCTTTGTCCCTGCCTGCCCTGACTTATTTGACTTGCCTTTGTTCTCAACTGTACCAGTCTCAGATTGAAATCTTTCCTCACTATCTCCCTGGGTCCCACCCTACCAGATAACTAGTTTAAATCCTCCCGAGCAGCTCTAGCAAATCTCCCTGCCAGTATATTAGCCCCCTTGCAATTTAGGTGCAATCCGTCCTTCTTGTACAGGTCACGTCTACCCCAAAACAGCTTCCAATGATCCAAAAGTGTGAATCCTTCTCCTGTACACCAACCCCTCAGCCATGCATTCATCTGCTCTATCCTCCTGTACTTGCCCTCATTATCTTGTAGCATCGGGAGTAATCCAATATTACTACTCTCAAGGACCTCCTTTTTAAATTCCTGCCTACTTAGAAAAGTGTCTTTTATATATTGTAACTGTGCCCACATCCACTACTGATTGAGGAAGTTCATTCTACATGCAAAGCACCATACTTTGAATTAATCTGAGGTTTACATCCTTCAATACCCTACCTGAAAGGCTATGTGAAGAGGTTCTTCCTCATATTATTCCTCATACGTTATACATTTCTCAGTTTCACCTTGTTTTAATGTTATGTCTTATGCTTAAATTATCTTCACTTTCCTCATCAAGAACCTCTATGATTTAACCTTCAAGGAAAGGATTCTGGTTTCTCCAATCTTTAGTCTTCACTCGGTTTTTGAATACCTGACATGAATCTTCTAGGTCTTTTCAGTGCATCTCTACAACTTGATAGTTTCTCTGCCACTTTGGGGATCAAAATTGAATATAATACTGAAAATGGAGTCTCACCAAAGCACAATTACAATTTAACTTGCTTCTCCTCATTGGTTGCTGATGGAGCAATATCATTTAATACTCTGTTTAAAGTGTTTTGCATACTCGTGCAGAAATCTGAGATGCTCAGTGCCACATTTATGATTGCATCAGAAATATTTCATCTCCATTACTGTGGAACTCAAGTATAGCAAGTACAAATAGATAATTATATACAAATACTTTGCATAGTTTAGTATTTAGAATATAACAACTTGTAATATTGGATGAACAACCAAAGTTATTTGCTCCATCTAAGTAACATTGTGTGAAAGGAATATGATTTTCAATCTGGTCCTTCTCAATAGCTTAAGCAATAAAATATCATATTCAGGCAGGATACAGGGTTAGAAGTTAGCAGGTGACTTGGGGGAACTACAACTGTGGGTCAGAAGTTAGGAATATGTCAACGAGTAGCTCACCTTCTGACGGTCTGAAGCCTGTCCACCATCTACAAGGCATGAGGCAAGACTGTGATGGAACGTTCCCTAATTTTCCAAATGAGTGTTGCTTCAAAATGCTTGAAGAGCTTGATACCATCCAGAATAAAGCAGCCCGCTTGATTGGCATCACATCTGAAAGCATCCACTCCTTCCACCACTGATGCTCAGGAGCAGCAATGTGTACAATCTACAAGATACACTGCAGAAATTCTCCAAAGGTTCTGAGACAGCACCTTGCAAATCCATGACCAGTTCCATCGAGAAGGACAAAGGCACAGACACATGGAAACATCTCCACCTGCAAGTTCCCCTCCAAGTCACTCATCATCCTGACTTGGAAATATATCACTGTTCCAGTAGTGTCACTGGGTCAAAATCAAGGAATTTCCTCCTAAAACACATTAAACCTATAGCATGTGGACTGCAGCGGTTCAAGAAGGCAGATCATCACTACCTTCTCAAAGGCAGCAAAAGGCAGGCAATTAAAAGGCAGGCCCAGTTAGCGATGCCCACGTCCCATGAGTGAATAAAAAAAAATGTTGGAACCATTGTGAAGGTCAGTCTGAAAGTAGGAGTATGAGCTAACTGTTTGCTCTCCCATATTTATCTCCCTATTGTGCAAGGAGGAGGGAAGGGAAACTATTCCATTCATCTACAGATCGATGGTGACATTTTATCTATGGCACATGCTTGGGCTAATGACTTAATGAACGTGCATAATATTGTCACAGTTGCAGTTTAAACATATGATGATATAAACAAATGACACCTGGCAGCACATTTACCAACCCCAGGAAGACCCAATTAAAAACGCAGATGTTTTTCTGTCTCCCTGAGTAAACTACAGTTTGATTTTAATGTGGTTATAACCTACGTGAGGTCTGTATAGCCTGCAGCTGAAAAGGGAGACAAAGGAAGAAAGGATGAAAAAAAGAGATAAAGAGGAGAGAAGTAAAAGAAAGAAAAAAGGACAGCAGGAGAGGGAGAAAGAAAGAAATACATTTAAAGTAGTTTTTAAGACCATCAGATATCTTTTACCGTATTAAGCCAAATAAGTTTTTGTGAAGTATTGCTGAAACAAACATTTTGAGAAAGCTTTTCATCTTGCACTCGTTAGGATAATTCACAAGAAATCCCAAAGTAAAGGAAAAATAACATTGATCCTGGCCAACGAAGCAGAAAATGGCCAACGCCAATTTCGTAGCATTGAAACAGGTGCAGTATTCACTTCTGAAAGCAATGCTGTGGTTGATCAGAGGCAATCTGCCTTGTTTAATGTTTAAACAACAGTCAACAGTTTTCTGTCAGTCATCATTAACTGGTGCATTTTCCACAGTAACATCTCAATGAATCAGAGTCCACCTACCAACCAATCAGCACTCTCCTCTAAGGCAGTATAAATGTTATTTTCCCTTTACTTTGGTGAATTATAATGAGTAAGTGGGGTAGCCATGGGTACATGCTTGGGACCCAGCTATGCCTGTCTCTTCACTGGGTACATGGAACAGTCCCTCTTCTGCAACCATGTCCCACCTTTTTCTCCGCTACTTTAATGACTGTATTGGCACCACCTCTTGCTCCCATGAGGAGGTTGAACAGTTAATCAACTTCACCAGCACTTTCCCCCCTAGCCTCAAATTCACATGGACCATCTCGGACATCTCCCTCCTGTTCCTGGACCTCTCCGGCGACCGACTCAACACAGACATCTATTTCAAACTACCAACTCCCATAGCTATCTGAACTCCACTTCCTCCCAGCCCCAGTCCTGTAAAAGTGCAATCCCTTACTCCCAATTCCTATGCTTCTGCCGTATCTACTCCAAGGAGGAGTAATTCCACTCCAAGACATCCCAGACACCCTCCTATTTCAAGCAATTTCCCCTCCCACGGGATTAACAATCCCCCCCATCGAATCTCCTCCACTTCCCACACCTCTGCCCTCCAATGCGACTCCCCAACAAGCAAGGATAGAACCCCCCTCCCACACTCCTCACATGCCATCCCATGAATCTTCAGATATAGCACATTATTCTTCACCATTTTTGCCACCTATATTCAGACCCCACCACCAAAAATATATTTCCCTCCCACCCTTATCTGCATTCTGCAGAGGTCATACCTTCCACGACTCCCTCATTAGGTCAATGCTCCCACCAACCCAATCAGCTGGCACTTTCCCCTGCTGCCACACGAGGTGCAAAATCTGTGCTGACACCTTCCCCCTCACCTCCATCCAAAGCCTCAAATGATTGTTTCAAATCCAGTAGTGATTTTCCTGCACATCTTCCCACCTCATTTCCTGCATCCATTGCTCTCGATGTAGTCTTCCCTACATCGGGGAGACAGAGTGCCAACTTGTAAAAGGGTTCAGGGAACATCTCTGGGACACACGCACCAAACAACCCCATCACCCTGTGGCTGACCACTTCAACTTCCTCTCACATTCCCCTAAGGACATGGAAATCCTGGGCCTCCTCCACCGCCAAATCGAAACCACCCACCAACTGGAGGAAGAACGCCTCATCTTCCGTCTCGGGACCCAAAATCACACAGCATCCTGGGGAGTAAACCGACCCCTTGGAGCTACACAGTTGCTATTGGAACTAACCAATGGAAAGAACCCGTTCCTACCACTTGCCCCAGGACGTGGAGTAATGGGAATCGAAGACGGCGCTAAATTCCCGTGGAGTCATTGAGACGTTGGTGTTGGAGAGGGGGGGGGGGGGGGGGAGACACTCCCATTCTTGGTCACATTTCGGTCTTAGCTCCACCCTTGGATAGAGTTTCCCAGAGCCCAAAGGGGAGATGGCTGAGCGTCCGCTCCACTGCCAAACAGCTCCAGCCTTGCTGAGCCTCTGAACTGCTGTAACAGCATCGGAGCTGCTCCTGTGAAGCTGCACAGTGTGTACACCCGGAGGGAAATCCGGCGCTGACACTCGCTATCTCTTGCAGCAATGAGCCGGGCCACTTTCTTCGAGGTAAGAGGATAACGGAGGGGCAAAACGTCAAACCGGTAAGACTGCAAACAGACCTGCACCCAGAGGACCTCCGCTCATAACCCATGTAAAGGGCGATCCTGCTGAGGCAAAAAAAAACCCCACTAGAAGTTGCTGGAAAAGCTCAGCAGGTCTGGCAGCACCAGACTGCAAACAGACCTGCACCCAGAGGACCTCCGCTCATAACCCATGTAAAGGGCGATCCTGCTGAGGCAAAAAAAAACCCCCACTAGAAGTTGCTGGAAAAGCTCAGCAGGTCTGGCAGCACCTGTGCAGAGTTACGATTTCGGGACGAAACGTTAACTTTGATTTCGCTTCACAGATGCTGCCAGACCTGCGGAGCTTTTCCAGCAACCTTTCCCCCCTGATTTACAGCATTCGTTCGATTTTTATCTATTGCTGAGGAATCGGTTTTCATGGTGTGTCTGAAAGTAGTCAGCGGTGTATCTTGGTGCTCTGCCGGACTCCAGCGAGAATCATTTGCCCCTCTACTGCAGGGCATAGGCGTGCAAAAAGTCAAAATATGGTGAGCCTCTGAACTGCTTGGAGCGTGGTCGGTGTTTTACGCCTTCAGTGAACTGCAATTGCTCGTGCTGTTACAGTACTTGGTGTCAATATTCGTGTGTAAGTAAGTGTAGATGCAGCACTCCTGGTTCTCACTCATTCTGAATTGCACTGAAAACTCTTGGGATAGGACGAGGTTGGAACTGGATAATGGTAGGTGTTAGATTGTGTTGTTAACAGGAGAGATGCACCCGTACCGGATGTTCGCAAACGTCAAGGGGATTCATTGGTTTTTCACTGCACCGTGAGACTCCCAGGATATTGGGAAGCAAGCATTACAGCAAAAGAATTGAGAGCTGGAGGATGCCACAGGCCCCTCCAGCTTGCTTAGCCATTCAATACAATCATGAGTGATCAGATTGTAACCTCAAATCCCCTTTCCTGTCTCTCTCCATAATCTTCCACTCCCCTACAATTCCAAAATCCTTAAATTTATCCGTAAATATATCCAGTGACGGGGCTTCCACTGCTTTCCATGGGTAGAAAATTCCAAAATATCACCACCCTCTAAGTAGATATGCTCGTTTTCTTAAAAGGTTCTAGATTTCCCCCTTGGTTCTAGATTTTCCCATGAGGGATAATATCCTCTCAATATTTACTCTGTCAAGCCCTATCTGAACCTTATTTGGTCCAGCTGCTTGAATCATGGAATGGCTACAGCAGAGTAGGAGGCCATTTGGTCCATCATATTTGTGTCATCTCTCTGGAAGTGCAATTCATCCATTGCCCCTCCTTCATAGTCTTGTACATTTATTTCACTTTAGATAATGATCCACATTCTCAGATGGTGGATCCCAAATCCTAATCACTTGCTGCTTAAGGTACTAAGAGTCATAGTCATAGTCGTGGAAGTCTACAGCACAGAGAAAGGCCCATTGTGTCCATGCCTGTCTGAAACACCCACCTAACTATTGTAATATCATTTTCCAACACTTGGCCCATAACTTCTTATGCCTTGGCCTCACAAGTGCACATCTAAATACCTTCTGAAATGTTATGGAGGTTTCTGCCTCTATCACAGTTACAGGGAGTGAATTCCAGATTCCACCACCGTCTGGATGAAAAGATTTTCCTCACATCACCATTAAACCCTTGGCTCCTCTTGTTCCTCAAGTTGCTTTTGATTCTTTCGCCATCATCGGTTCATGACCTTTCTGTGAGTAACAAGTTTCTCCCCATTTGCTCTGTCTAGACTCCACATGATTTTGAAACTCTCTACCAAATTCCCTCTGCTCCAATCTCTCTTTATGGACAACAACCCAATCTTTCCAATCTATCCGTGTAGCTGAAGTTCCTGATAACTGGAGACATCGCTTGAATTTTTTTTTGCATCCCTTAACTGCCTTCACAGCTTTTCATGTCAAAGTCTGATGCTTAGAACTGGACACAAAACACCAGGTGAGGCTGAACCAAGATTTTAAACAGGTTTATCACACTTCTTTGTTTTTGTAATCTGTACTCTTATTTATAAAGTCCAGGATCCAGTTTAATTGATCAACCACTTTCTCAGCTTTGCATACTACCTAAATGACTTGTGCACATATCACTGCAGGACCCTCTGCATTTGCACCTCCTTTAGAATTGTATCTTCCTATCAGAATGAATCATTTCAGACATCATTCTTCATTTTTCTAAATTCCATTGATTATACGCCCAACCTGATCGACTTTAACACGTAAGACAATCCATTCATTCCATGAATCTGTGAACTTGCTATGAACTACCGCCAATGCAAATAAAACTCTCTTTAAATAAGGAGTCCAAAACTGTACACAGAACTGCATTTTAACTGTCAGCAAAACCTTCAAGATTGAATTACAGTGTTTAACTCTCATTTGGACTTCAGACAAAATATGTAATTAATTCCAATTGCTATCTCCCATATCCTGATTCTACAAACAAAATATGCGTAGTTTTGTAAAATGTATTGACGAGTGTGCATTTTTAGTCAATTACATAAATTGGCAGGGGATGGCCCAGTGGGATTATCACTTGACCTGATATTCCACTAGACCTATTAATGTTCTGGGGATCTGGGTACAAATCACACTATAGCAGTTAGAGGAATTTAAATTCAGCAAAAATCTGGGATTAAAAGTCTCCTGATGATCATGAAAACTATTACTAATTGTTGGGGAAAAACCCATTCATCGGTTCACAATGTCTATTAGGCAAGGAAACTGTCATTCTTACCTGGTCTGGCCTATGTGAGACATTAGAATCTCTGGGCAATGAGTGCTGGCCTTGCCAGCAATGCCCACATCCTGTGAATAAATGAAAAAAAAAACACTTATTGACACTGGTGGATTGTAAAGTTGATGGTTTATAAATTAATAATATCTCACATGTGAACGAAATCTAAAACTCTGTTATGATGGAATTCCCATCACCTTCACCACATGAGTTTAAGAAGTTTAGCACCTTTGTTCTAAAATAAACAATTTTGTCTTAGACGAGTGAAAATGAAAAATGCTGGAAATAGAGTCATAGAGTCATAGAGGTGTGACAGTGGGTCAGGCAACATCCATGGAGAGAACAAGTTAACGTTTTGAGTCTAGATGACTCTTCACCAGATCAATTAGATAATCTATATTTTTCCATAATTTATGAAACCATCAATGAAATTACTCCTTAACCTGCCAAGCAAGCAGACCAGGGATACAACTGAATATCATGATGTCTCTTGTTGTACTTCAACATTACAAAATGGAATCCAAGAATCATTTTATTCTTTTTAGGCCAAAGTGGGTGACCTCAAATTCATCTAAATTAAAATTTACAATGTACAGATATTTTCTTCTTTATTCTTTCATGGGATTTGGACATCACTGGCACCACCCCCATTTACTGCTCAATCCTTAGTTCTCTTGAATTGGTGACCTGCTAGGCCATTTCAGAGGGCAGTTAAGAAACAACTACATTCCTGCAGATCTGGTGTCACATGGAGGCCAAAGTAGTTAATGTGGCAGATTTCCTTCCCTAAAGGGATTGCTGACAGTCTCAGTAATTAGATTAGATTACTTACAGTGTGGAAACAGGCCCTTCGACCCAACAAGTCCACACCGACCCACCGAAGCGCAACCCACCCAGACCCATTCCCCTACATTTACACCTTCACCTAACACTACGGGCAATTTAGCATGGCCAATTTACCTAACCTGCACATCTTTGGACTGTGGGAGGAAACCGGAGCACCCAAAGGAAACCCACGCAGACACGGGGAGAATGTGCAAACACCATACAGTCGCCTGAGGCGGGAATTGAACCCGGGTCTCTGGCGCTGTGAGGCAGCAGTGCTAACCACTGTACCACCGTGCCGCCCACAAATGGTGACTGTGAAACTAGCTTTCAATTCCAGATTTTATCCATTAGTTTAAACCCCAGAAGTTGGCATGGTGGAATTTGAGCCCATGTCTCCAGAACATTAACCTGGGTCTCTGGGTTATTATTCCAATGAAATTTTTATCACACCATTGTCTTCCCTACTCAGCTGCTTCTGCATTACCTTCTAATGTAGGCACAGCATCAGTACATGAGATGATGGCTACAAGTGTTAGATCAAATGACAAGGTTTCCTTCTCATCAAATTTTGATTTCTGTTGGACCAAATCTTATATCACGTCTTCATCAGTTGGCAGTTCTTGATTAAAGCAAAAAATGCATACTTACACCATCTGCAGCTTGTAAATCAGGAAAAGAATAGTGGGGTGATGGAGACGCAGGATTTGAGAACACGGGTTAGAATGAAGATGTTGCTATCTTCCATAGTTTCTGCTCCATCACTGGTCGCCAGTCTGGCTGCTCCAATAATGGAGGGAACTGTCTCCTGTGTTGGCATGACAACATACAACCTTCAGGTATCACTGCCTCCAGTTTTATAGGACACTTTTCTGTGAGAGACGGAGAGAAAAGTCTGTCAATCAGTTTGCAATATGTTTGTGTGATGTATTCATCATATTTGAGTATATATCAGTGCAGGTAAACTGAGCAGTGCTGAGTGTATGGAAATGAAATGATGCTGTGACTGTGAGGTATGAGCCATGCTTGATGGAGAATATTGGTAAATGAGTGAAAGGGATATGCTGAATGGAGCAGTGCATGAGGATAATAATTCGTTCACAAACCTTAACCATTCATGTGAGTCACTAAACATCTTCCTGCAGTATGTTCAGGTCCTTGATGCCAGAATACTACCATTGAATGCAATGGCAAGCCAATCTCACTGCATTGTCAGTGTCAGTCTGGACGGTTTTCCTGGTACCATGAGGAAGAGAGCCCAACCTGAGCAAAGGTCTCCACTGCTACATCACAGAACCTGGGAGCATGCTTTCCATTCTGTTCTCCTATTTAGAACATAGAACAATACAGCACAGGGATAGGCCCTTTGACCCACCATGTCTGTACTGATCAAGATGCTATTCTAAACTAATCCCATCTGTCTGCATGTGATCCATGTCTCCCTACTCTCTGCATATTTAGTGTGTCTGTCTAAATGCCTGTTAAATGTTGCTATCGTATCTACTTGTACTACATCCCCTGGCAGCACATTCCAGGCAGGTACATCTCCCTTAAACTTCTTCCCTCTCACCTTAAACCTATGCCCCCTTGTATTTGATATTTCCACTCTAGGAAAAAGACTTTGACTATTCACCCTATCTATGCCTCTCATAATTTTATATACTTCTATCAGGTCGCCCGTTAGTCTCCAATGCTCTAATGAAAACAATCCAAGTTTGACCAATCTCTTCATATAGCTAATACATGCTAATTAAAACTTGACCTTTCTCTCAAGAGGATTGCAGTTCAAAGAGATATAGAATGCTGGTCAGACCTCACCTGGACTACATAAGAGCACATGAACAGAAGTGGGCCATTCAACCCATTGAGTTTGCCCCTCCATTCGATATGATCATGGATGATTGAAAACATCAATGCCTTCTGCCCACAAAATCCTCATAACCTTTACATTATTGATAATCAGAAAGTTATCGACCTCTACTGTAAACAAAATCAAAGACTGGATTTCAACAGCTATCTGAGGTAGAGAATTCCAAACGAGCCACCACCCTCTGAGTGAAATCATTTCTCCTCATTTTGGTTCTAAATGGCTTCCCCATTATTTTGAAATTGTTTCCCTTGGTTCTAGTCTCCCCCACCAGGGGAACATTTTAACTACATCTGCCCTGTTCATCCCTTTGATTATTTTGTAGGTTTCAAAGAGATCATCTCTCATTCTTCAAAACTCTAGAGAATACAGAATCAGTTTGCCCAAACTGTCTTCAGAGGACACTAGCACCACCCTGAGAACCAGCCTCCTCAATGTACATTGTGCACTGTCTGGTAACAATGAGCTAGATTTTCCAGGCAGAATCCTTGTTGTAGCACAGTCTGAAGGAAGGTCTGGGAAATTCCTCAATGCCTGGAACCCTCCAAAAGTCTCCATAAGAGTCGGAAACTTTGAATGGTTCAGATGAAATGCACTGAAATAGTTACTCAGGAGCAATTAGAGAGTTAATTTCAAAACTAGAGAGCATAATTTTATGGTGAGAGGATACAGATTTAAATGGGATCTGAGGGACAACTTTTTCACACAATTGGTTGTTCCTATATGGAATGAACTACCAGAGGAAGCGGTAGATGCAGTTATAGTTCCAACATTTAAAAGAAATTTGGTACACGTGTAGAAAATGTTTAGAAGGATATGGGCCATATACAGGTACATGGGACTAGTTTAGATTGGGAAACTTTTTCATCATGGAAGAGTTGGACCGAAGAATCTGTTCCATGCTGTAAGACTCTACGTAGTTTAACTGCTGAGGAACTAATTAAGAGACTCCAAACTTACCTCACACCCCTCTCTAGAACCTTTACCCACCCCACTCCTCAAACCGAGGGACTCCAGCAAAGTGCCAATCCATGGACCCCAATAACTCCCCCACGCTGGTATCCGACACAACCCACTGCAGGTCTTGATGCCTCTCACCAGAACCTGAAACAACTCCTCTCCCCATTCCCTTACTAGACTCAATTTCTCCCTCCCCTCAACCCCTGCCACAGTGGCTAGAGCTGACACTCTGCCTAACCTCTCCCCAGCTGGCACCCTACTTACCATGCACTCTGACACCGCGCTCTCCCAGCACCCTGATATCACCCTGGCCTTATAGTTGTTAGGACCTTTAAATTTCAGACTATGGCCACTAACTGCTGTGAAAAGGGCGTGTGGTTTACTGACCCTGTTCTATGAAAAAACCGTCAAAGTGGAAATATGCTTCTACATTACTGGAATCTCCTCTCAGAAGTGCAGAGCTCCCTTTTTTCATTGAACAAAGGGGGAGTGTTGTCACTCGCCAAAAATCTGGTTTAATACCTTTCCTGAGATAAGGGCAAATGATTTGTTTTTTTTTCAGGGAAAGGGAATGTGGGGCAACTTTCCTCACCTGTTGGGAAGGCAGATAATTGGGCAGACAATGAGTGGATGCCATTAAAGTGGCTGTAAATTGATTATTGTATTGCCCTATTTGGTGGCAAGTAAAAAGGGTCTCCTATAGAATAAAGTTTTCGTACAATGGCGTCTTTTTACTGTGTCATTACACATACACACACAACCACAGGTACTGCTGGTGCCCCTTTGGATGCAGAGATAGTTTTAGGGAAATTAAAAAAAACCAGGAGATTCAGAGATTCTCCTCATTCTAGGGACTGGCTCTGAGCTAGCTAGTCAAAAGTAAATACAAGGTGACTTGGTGACAGTATACCGGCCTCTGTGGAGTCATTTCACTTACCCCTCCCACTCCTAAAAAGAAGAAGGGTCTCCATGTATTTCTCGTCCAGAACTTAACTGTTGAGGTGGCAAGTTTCTCTCTGAGGCCAATTCCCTCAATTATTTGCCCTTCTCGCCAGCATCCTCACCAACTCCGGGAGTGCAGTGCAAATTCACAAGAATGATTTTGGTTCAAAAAATATAAAATTTTGAGAACTTCGAATACAGTGTTATATTCTTTTGAGAATGCCAGATTAAAAAATGATTCACTGAAGGATTAATGAGGAATGGATTAAAAGGGTAGGTGAGGACAGTCAACAACAAGGAGGCACGACCTTCAAGTTAAACCAGTGCTGTTCAGGGGTGGTGTCAGAAAGCACTTATTGATTTTACTTGCTCAGAAATCTAACTTCAGGCATAGCAGATAAAAGGACAACTTGTGAAGGAGGCAGTTAATGCAGGACTGAGGGTGTTGTACTTAAATGCAGGAAGTATATGAACAAATGAGCTTGCAGTGAAGATTGAAATTCGAAGGTATGATGTTGTGGGTATCTCCGAGATGTGTCTGCAAAAGGATCGGGGCTGGGAACTGAATATCCAAGGACACAGGTTCTAGGGATAGCATTACAGCTGTACTGAGGGAGGATATTCCCAAAAGTACATCCAGGGAAGTTATTTGGGTGGAACTGAGAAATAGAAAACGGATGATCACCTTATTGGGATTGAATTTTAGACCCCGTAATAGTCAGAGGGAAATTGAGAAACAAATTTGTAAGATCTCAGCTTTCTGTAAGAATTATAGGGTGGTTATGATAGGGGATTTAACTTTCCAAACATAGATTGGGACTGCCATAGAGTTAAGGGGTTAGATGGAGAGAAATTTGTTAAGTGTGTACAAGAAAATTTTCTGAATCAGTACATGGATGTACCCATTGGAGAAGATGCAAAACTTGACCTACTCTTGGGAAATAAGGCAGGGCAGGTGACTGAGGTGTCAGTGGGGAAGCACTTTGGGGCCAGTGACCATAATTCTATTAGTTTTAAAATAGTGATGGAAAAGATAGACCAGATCTAAAATTTGAAGTTCTAAATTGGAGAAAGGCCAATTTTGACGGTATTAGGCAAGAACTTTCAAATGGGAAGCCTTCCGAAATGAGGTAACGAGAGTCAAGTGAAAGTATATTCCTGTTAGGGTGAAAGGAAATGCTGTTAGGTATAGGGAATGCTGGATGACTAAGTAAATTGAGGGTTTAGTTAAGAAAAAGAAGGAAGCATAGGTCAGGTATAGACAGGATAGATCGAGTGAATCCTTAGAAAAGTATAAAGGCAGTAGGTGTATACTTAAGAGGGAAATCAGGAGGGCAAAAAGGGGACATGAGATAGCTTTGGCATATAGAGTGAAGGAGAATCCAAAGAGTTTTTACAAATACATTAGGGACAAAAGAGTAACTAGGGATAAAATTGGGCCCCTCAAAGATCAGCAAGGCGGCCTTTATGTGGAGCCGCAGGAGATGGGGGAGATGCTAATTGAGTATTTTGTGTCAGTGCTAACTGTGGAAAAGGACATGGAAGATACCTCAGTGGTTAGCACTGCTGCCTCACAGCATCAGGGTCCCAGGTTCGATTCCAGCCTCGGGGTTACTGTCTGTGTGGAGTTTGCACATTCTCCCTGTGTCTGCGTGGGTTTCCACTGGGTACTCCGGTTTCCTTCCACAGTCCAAAGATGTGCAGGTCAGGTGAATTGGCCATGCTAAATTGCCCATAGTGTTAGGTGCGTTAGTCAGAGGGAAATGGGTCTGGGTGGGTTACTCTTCGGAGGGTTGGTGTGGACTGGTTGGGCCGAAGGGCCTGTTTCCACACTGTAGGGAATCTAATCTAATCATATAGAATGTAGAGAAATAGGTGGTAATATCTTGAAAAATGTCCATATTACAGTGGATGAAGTGCTGGATGTCTTGAAATGCATAAAAGAGGATAAATCCCTAGGACCATAAGACATAGGAGTGGAAGTAAGGCCATTCAGCCCATTGGGTCCACTTCGCCATTCAATCATGGCTGATGGGCATTTCAACTCCACTTACCCGCATTCTCCCCGTAGCCCTTAATTCCTTGTGACATCAAGAATTTATCAATCTCTGCCTTGAAGACATTTAGCGTCCCGGCCTCCACTGCACTCCGTGGCAATGAATTCCACAGGCCCACCACTCTCTGGCTGAAGAAATGTCTCCGCATTTCTGTTCTGAAATGACCCCCTCTAATTCTAAGGCTGTGCCACGGGTCCTAGTCTCCTATATTGAAGTTGTATGAGTAAAATCTTTGCAGATGCCATCAAGTAAGAAGGCAGCCTGAATATTAGAGAAAGATTCAAGCATGTCTATGGGCTGTGTGCTGAAAGATGAAATTAGGAAGGGCATCTGGGTGTCTTTGGGTCAGCATGGACTATTCTCCCCGTGTCTGCGTGGGTTTCCTCCGGGTGCTCCGGTTTCCTCCCACAGTCCAAAGATGCGCAGGTCAGGTGAATTGGCCATGCTAAATTGTCCGTAGTGTTAGGTAAGGGGTAAATGTAGGGGTCTGGGTGGTTTGCGCTTCGGCGGGTCGGTGTGGACTTGTTGGGCCGAAGGGCCTGTTTCCACACTGTAAAGTAATCTAATCTAAAAAAAACGATGCTTTTTTATTCCAACCCTCTTGAGATAAATGACGACATTGCATTCGCTTTCTTAATCACGGACTCAACCTGCATGTTTACCTTTAGAGAATCATCAGGTGTACCCTAGAACTCTGTGGGAAGTTAGAGAAGTGATTGCTGGGCCTCTTGCTGAGATATTTGTATCATGGATAGTCACAGGTGAGGTGCCGGAAAACTGGAGGTTGGTTAACGTGGTGCCACTGTTTAAGAAAGGTGGCAAGGACAAACCAGGGAACTATAGACTGGTGAGCCTGATGAGGGTGGTGGGCAAGTTGCTGGAGGGAATCCTGAGGGACAGGATGTACATATATTTGGAAAGCCAAGGACTGATTGGGATTGTCAACATGGCTTTCTGTGTGGGAAATCATGTCTCACAAACTTGACTGAGTTTTTGGAAGAAGTAACAAAGAGGATTGAGAGCAGAGCTGTTGATGTGATCTATATGGACTTCAGTAAGGCGTTCGACAAGGTTCCCCATGGGAGACTGATTAGCAAGGTTAGATCTCATGGAATACAGGGAGAACTAGCCATTTGGATACAGAACTGACTCAAAGATAGAGGGTGGTGGTGGACGGTTGTTTTTCAGATTGGAGGTCTGTGACCAGTGGAGTGCCACAAGGATTGGTGCTGGGCCCTCTACCTTTTGTCATTCACATAAATGATTTGGATGCGAGCGTAAGAGGTACAGTTAGTAAGTTTGTAGATGACACCAAAATTGGAGGTGTTACAGCGAAGAGGGTTACCTCAGATTACAACAGGATCTGGACCAGATGGGCCAATTTGCTGAGAAGTGGCAGATGGAGTTTAATTCAGATAAATGCGAGATGCTGCATTTTGGGAAAGCAAATCTTAGGACTTATACACTCAATGATAAGCTCCTAGGGAGTGTTGCTGAACAAAGAGACATTGGAGTGCAGGTTCATAACTCTTGAAAGTGGAGTCACAGGCAGATAGGATAGTGAAGAAGGCGTTTGGTATGCTTTATTTTGTTGGTCAGAGTATTGAGTACAGGAGTTGGGAGGTCATGTTGCGGCTGTCCAGGACACTGGTTAGGCCAC
>NC_057720.1:19633277-19646140 GCF_004010195.1 Chiloscyllium plagiosum
TATTTTAAGTTTAATCAAGAGACATATCTCCAAAAACATATAATCAAGAAAGAACCCACTCTAATCACTACTGCAGCCTTTCTGTTGGACACACTTAAAACAACAATTAACTTATCTGATTCTGTGTTGTGAACTTCGCCCAAACAGTTCCTCCAAGATTAGTTGTGAATTTCACTGTTTGTTAATTTTCCCAGGCACACTCCGGTGTTCAGCGATACATAAATTCAAAACAGCAAAGGCAGAAACTGTGCAGGTTCTCTCTCTATCTCTATCTCTCCTGCACTGTCCTCACCATGTGCTTCCTTTGTCTGTTGTTCTCCCTTTTAAAACTGCTGTTGTTTTGACTTTTTTTCCCCAAAGTTCCAAAACAATGCAACAGCATATAAAACAGTAATTGCTGCTCCTGGAATTCAAGGAAATCACCTCCAGCACCTAAAATACCTCAAAAAAAGGAGCAGCTGTTACAGCCAGAAATTTTTCCCGTCCTCCATCTTGGATTACCCAGAATCCTCTTGAAAGGAACAGACCTCCGAGAAGACTAATTCAAGGATAGAAGTTCGATATATTATATGAAGACAATGGATGTAGGTTTGCTCGCTGAGCTGGAACGTTTGTTTTCAAACATTTTGTCACCTTCCTAGGCAACATCATCAATGAGGCTCCAGGTGAAGCACTGGTGGTATGGCCTGCTTTCTATTTACATGTTTAGGTTTCCTTGAGTTGGTGATACTATTTCCTAGGCTATTGTCATTTCCTATTCTTTTTCTCAGGGGATGGTAAATGGGATCCAAGTCATTGTGTTTGTTGATAGAGTTCCAGTTGGAATGCCATGCTTCTAGGAATTCTTGCATGTGTTTCTGTTTGGCTTATACTAGGATGGATGTGTTGTCTCAGTCAAAGTGGTGTCCTTCCTCATCCGTATGTAAGGATACTAGTAAGAGTGGGTCATCTCTTTTTGTGGCTAGTTGATGTTCATGTATCCTGGTGGCTACTTTTCTGCCTGTTTATCCAATGTGGTGTTTGTTACAGTTCTTGCAAGAAATTTTGTAGATGACATTAGTTTTGCTCGTTGTCTGAATAGGGTCTTTCAAGTTCATTAGCTGCTGTTTTAGTGTGTTGGTGGGTTTGTGGGCTACTATGATGCCAAGAGGTCTGAGTAGTCCAGCAGTCATTTCCGAGATGTCTTTGCTATAGGGGAGAGTGGCTAGGATTTCAGGATATGTTTTGTCTGCCTGTCTGGGTTTGTTGCAGAGACATCGGTGGATATGTTCATTGGGTACCCGTTCTTTTTGAATACACTGTATGTGATTTTTCTCTGCTCTTCGTAGCTCCTGTAGAACTAGAAAAATAATAGGAAATGGGGTCACCACTGGAAATGACATCACACAGGAAATGATGTCACCAGCCCAAGGAACCCTAAACACATAAATAAAAAGCGGGCCATACCACCAGTGCTTCATCCAGAGGCTCACTGATGATGTTACCTTGTATGGTGACAAAACTTCTGAAAACGAACCTTTCAGCTCAGCAAGCAAACCTACATTCAGAACCTCAACCTGAGCTACAAATCTTCTCAAAGCTCATTAATATGAAGGCAATCTACAGCAACAGGAATCTGACTACCATTTCTGCTATTAGTACTAACTAAAGTTAGTCACCTCTAAGTGAAATAAGACTGGGTGTTTCTATTATTCATGGGAAGTGAGCATGGGGACTGGGGGCTGTGAGTGGGATGGGGGAATGGAGGTGGAAGAGGGATCTGAGGAGAATGGGGGTGTTGGAGGGTGTCAGGTAAACTGGAAGTGTCAGATAGGCTGGGGGACAAGTGGAACTTGCCTTCCCCAGCTGATCAGCTGTCCACCACCTCTATCATTGGCCATGGTAGAGGAAATGTGTGCTGGCACAGTGCAAGTGCTGGCGATGGACAGTCACTTGTTTGTCACATAGAAGTTGGGATGTCATGTTGTGGCTGTACAGGATACTGGTGAGGCCAATTTTGGAATACTGCGCACAATTCTAATCATCCTTCTATGGGATGGATGTTGTTAAACTTGAGAGGGTACAGAAAAGACTGACAAGGATACTGCACGGACTGAAGGGGTTGAGCTATAGGGAGAGACTGAATAGGCTGGGGATGTATTCCTTGGAGCACTGGGGGCTAAGGGGTGACCTAATAGAGTTTTATAAAGTCATGAGGGGCATGGATAGGGAGAGTAGCCAAGGTCTTTTTCCCAGGGTTAGGGAGTCCAAAACTAGAGGGCGTAGGTTTAAGGTAAGAGGTGAAATATTTAAAAAAGATCTGAGATGTGACTTTTTCATGCAAAGGTGGTGTGCGTATGGCATGAGCTGCCAGAGGAAGTGGTGGAGGCTGGTACAATTACCACATTTAAAAGGCATCTGGCTGGGTATACGAATAGGAAGTGTTTAGAGGGACATGGACCAAATGCTAACAAATTGGGTCAGATTGGAATGTCTGGTCAGCACGGACTAGATTCCCTACAGTGTGGAAACAGACCCTTCGGCCCAGACAGTCCACACCAACCCTCCGAAGAGTAATCCACCTAGATCCATTTCCCTTTGACTATTGCACCTAACACTATGTGCAATTCAGCATGGCCAATTTACCTGACCTGCACAGCTTTGGATTGTGAGAGGAAACCGAAGCACCCAGAGGAAACCCACACAGACAGTTGCCCGAGGCTGGAATCCAACCTGGGATCCTGGCGCTATGAGGCAGCAGTGCTAACCACTGAGCCAGCATGCCACCCGTGGATTGGACCAAACGGTCTGTTTCGATACCATTTGACCGGAGCCACTGTGGGTGGCCCAGTTGGATGGGCACAGGGATCAGTTGTTCTGGGTGGCCCTGGAAACACAGACCCGGATGCAGACTTGAGAAGATAATGTTAACCTTAAACTGAAAACACAGATGAGGTTCCTGGCAGCTCTCATTTTGTTGCTTTGCAGGAAAGGGACATTGACTACACATGACTGAGCACTCCACCACCAAGTGGCGGCATTCCCAGTAAATGCAGCTTATTATAAATAGACATTTTTTGTTTCTTGGAGAATTCTTGCCTTGTCTTATCACTCTTTTGTTCAGGACATATTTGATTCTGACAAAGGGCTACATGAATATGTCTCTGATTTTCAAGTACATACTGATAATTGAGTATTTGCAGCAATTTCTGTTCTTATTTCATGGATTCAAAACCTGACTCAGTGGTGACCAAAATGATGTCTTCACTGGGTGCATATTCTGGTGCAGGATGCACAAGACACCATTTTGGTAAAGGCCAAACAGAAGTGTCCTGTACCCCTGTCAGAAACAGACAGTAGGCAGTTAACATGTCTAGTTTTGTACCCTTTAACTTCGTCTTACATCTGAAGTAGACTGTATGGACACTACTGTTCCCTACAACACCAACACTAGGCAGCATGGAGTGAGAAGCAAGTTAGCATGCATTTAATCATCACTAGTCCTAATTGTGAGATCTTTGACCTCAGTCCTGACAGTGACTTCCAGGCAACTCCTGTCCAATCTCACCTTAGGTAAAAGTGAGTACTGCAGATGCTGGAGATTGGAGTCAAGAGTGTGGTGCTGGAAAAGCATCCGAGGTAAGGCAGCATCCGAGGAGCTTTTGCCCAAAACATCGATTTTCCAGCAATTTCTCCCTAGACCTGGTCCCAACTCCTAACCTTACCCTGCCCCATCTAATCACACCCCAAGATTCTCTCCCCATTCATGATAACATTGCAGCCACCCATGACATTATTTCCCCACCTCTAATCTCACGCTGAGATGTAGCCCTTCATCCTCCTCAACCCTATGATATGACTGAATCACTTACCTGGAGATTGTTATGAGGAAGACACAGCATTAGAAACCCACATATGTTTGTGCACAATACAGTCCAAGGACCAAAGTCCCATGCTCCTTCAATCTCCCCATTGGAACGGGGAGTGCTCTTCGGGTGAAATGCCTACGACTGCAGCAAAATTTCTAGCCACACAAAACAAAATTCATGGTTTGATTTTTTTACCTCAGAAAATACCTAAATTTGACTCTGACTTTTACCTTGTGTTCATAACATTTCATTGGGTTGTTATCATGTACAAACTAATGATCACACAGAGGGGAGACAATTTTCTTTGTTTGCTATTTATAGCAAAATGAATAGTCTTTTCCTTATAAACACATCAATGGTGTTTCTATAATTAGCACACAAAAGGAAATCTTAGCTTCTTGTCATTGTAGAATTTAGTCCAATCGTACCTTACCAAGAAAAGTAAGTATCTGTAGTTTTAATGCATTACATGGCTTAAAAATGATCAAAGTATTGAAAGATTACATAAACAGACGAGCCAGGCTTGTACTTTGCGAAAAGCATTTGAAACCAGAGATTAAATTACAGATTGTAGCTGACTCCAACTCAACTGATACTCGATATCATAATTAATGGCTAGATTATTTCTGTAGATGTAAATGGTTGCTGTGCTTTGATGTCTGTGTTGATTATAGAATTGGTCGTTAGCTGTAACAATCTCTGATCACTTTATTCTGAGGGCTTTTTTTGTTGGAATGAAGGATTACAACAGAATTTCTGATGGAAGTTAAGATTCTGGGATGTTGCAGTCACTGTATATTAATTTATATTAAAAATACCAGAATCTACCTGAGATTTAGTGTTTCATTAAATTCCTTCATTGTTGTTAGCATAAAGGCTTTAAAAACCCACTCCCCACTACACTGAGAAAATTGCCTCTGGTATTCTATTGCAATAATTACCTGTTTCTCCAAAAACTATCAGTGTTTAGTGGAGAGGAAAAATTTGTACATTTTGTAATTTGCAATTACAGGGTAATTTGTCGAGGTATGTAATTGATTGGCAGTTCTTTTTTGACTTGAATAGACGGTTATTTAAATCCACCTGGTAGCTTAGAAGTATTCATCAGTCAGTCTTTTGCTCATTAGCACCTTCAAAGTAACTTGTATCCGTCAGAAAGCTTGAAGGAAGAGCGTTGGACAAGGCTTGTGCTGTCATTGGGTGAAGGTGAAAGCCACTGTCTGAAAATTAATGACAACAGTGGCAGATGGATTTTAACTTAGATAAATGCGAGATGCTACCTTTTTGGAAAACAAATCTTAGCAGGACTTATACACTTAATGGTAAGGTCCTAGGGAGTGTTGCTGAACAAAGAGACCTTGGAGTGCGGGTTCATAGCTCCTTGAAAGTGGAGTTGCAGGTAGATAGGATAGTGAAGGCGGCGTTTGGTATGCTTTCCTTTATCGGTTAGAGTATTGAGTACAAGAGTTGGGAGATCATGTTGTGGTTATACAGGACATTGGTTAGGCCACTTTTGGAATATTGTATGCAATTCTGGTTTCCTTCCTATCAGAAAGATGTTGTGAAACTTGAAGGGGTTCAGAAAAGATTTACAAGGATGTTGCCAGGGTTGGAGGATTTGAGCCATAGGGAGAGGTTGAGTAGGCTAGGGCTGTTATCATTGGAGCATCAGAGACTGAAGGGTGTCCTTATAGAGGTTTATAAAATTATGAGGGGCATGGATAGGATAAATAGACAAAGTGTTTAGGGTCTGTTTCCATGCTGTACATCTCTATGACTCTATGACTGTATGACAACAGATGTAAATGATCCATTGTTTTCATTACAATCAAACTTGTTGAACTTAACCTCTGTAAATGTCCATATTGTAGTGCTTCTTGTGTTTGCTTGCTTTATTACTATAAAGTGAATTTGTTTATCTGTTAATACATAAAGCAAGTTTTGGTGTAAAGTTATTCTGGCACCTCCGAAAGACAAGAGTCTAAAGTTGAAGACATAGGAAAAAAATAAAAGTTGGGATAAAAATTTCTAAGGCAAGTTAGCAGAAACATTGACTGAGATCTGGGATGTTAGCGAGGGCCTCCATTGGGAGAGTAAACAGAAAATAAGGAAAATGAATTCCAAATATATAACAGGTTAGATTTTAGTTTCAGTTAAGACTTTCACCATCTCAAATAAAATTGCAGGCCCAGATTTTATAGTGGTAACGATGGCAAAACTCACAGTATATGCTGTCATTCATTCATTGAAGCTGACAGCAACTTCCAAAGGCTGCACATGTGCAGAGTAACATGGATGTTCAGGAGTTGCAGTCATTCCACATTTATCTAGAGACTGTGCTATTGAGGGACCCCATCCCTTCACCACTCTGCAATCAGTAGAAATCAACTGATTTTTATTTTATTCATTCATGGGATGTGGGCGTCTCTGGCTAGGCCAGTGTTTATTGCCCATCCCTAATTATCCAGAGGGCAGTTGAGAGCCAACCACTCTGCTATGGATCTGCAGTCATACGTAGGCCAGACCCCGGGTAAGCATGGCAGATTTACCTCCCTGAAAAACGTTAGTGAACCAGATGGGTTTTTCCTGACAATTTACAATGGTTTCATGGTTCTCATGAGACTTAAATTCCAGACTCTTTATTGAATTGAGAAATTCCACTCTTACAACAGTTTAGTCTCATTTTAAAACTCCTTGAAAATGTTACCTTTCAGTGAATGAAGTATTAAACTGGGCTTTTAACAGATGACTGATTTCTAATTTTTGTTATATACAGTAACCAAGCAGTTATTGGATCTGAATTTGCATGAATTGAATTAGTTTTATTGTCACATGTGAAAAGTTACACCACTTACAGCATCGCTTGAAGGCAACTCAAAATGTTGACCCTGTCTCTTTAACAGAAACAGTTTTATTTAACTAAGATGATTTGCTGTAATATAGTATATGAGAAGCACTCTATATGGTACAGATGACACTATTCATACTATAAACATTAACTCTGTTGCTCCAAGCACGACTTGTGTTTTCATGTCCCATTACCCTAAGATCACTGACCTGCACTGGACAACAAATCCAGCAAAACCTCAACTTAAAATTCCATAAATTCTTCTTTTTCAATCCCACTCTTGCCTTGTTCCTTGCTACATCAGAAAAATTCTCTGGCTGTACAATCTTCCAAGATCTCTGCACCTTCCAATTCTGGCCCTTTGTATATTGCAATATTTTTCACACCACCACTGCTTCAGCCGCCTGGGCACTATCAGCAGAACTATAACATCTTTATGTGGCTCATGTCACATTTTGTTTGATAACAAGGGAGTTGAGGGTTATGGAGGGAAGACGTGAAAGTGGAGTTGAGGCCACAGTCAGCCATGATCTCATTAAATAATGGAGCACTCTGATGGTGCTGAATAGCCTCTCCCTGCTTCTAATTCTTGTGTTCATTAACCACTCCTGTCGAGTGTATTAGAACTTTTTACTATATTAAAGGTGCTATACCAATGGCAGTTGCTGTTGCTAGTGTCTAGGTGCTAAATTAAGGTGTTATCTCACTTTAGCCTCTCAATCACTTTATTTTGTCCTCCTTTTAAGTTGCTCCTTAAAACCACCCCTTTGGCCACAAGTTTAGTCGCCTGCACTAGCGTCTCCTTGGGTGGTTTGGAGTCAAATGCTATTTGGTAATGCTGTTATGAAACACTTTACTAAGTTGCATGGCACCACCAACTACAATACATTGTTGTCGATTACTGATCAGTGCTAGCTTTAGAATTTTTGGGCTGAACTTCCCAGCCCTTGTGCGTCATGAGTATTGATGAGTCAGTGAGATATTAGGTTGAGATGGAGAGAAATGAAATTCTCAACATCAAGAAAAAACAAGACAAGAATCTCACTAATATGTGAAGAGGGGGCTAATTATATCCATTACATATATTAGTATTCCATTATTACTGAAGTTAAAAATCACACAACACCAGGTTATAGTCCAACAGGTTTAATTGGAAGCACACTAGCTTTCGGAGCGTTGCTCCTTCACCAGGTGGAAAGCTAGTTGGACTATAACTTGGTGTTGTGTGATTTTTAACTTTGTACACCCCAATCCAACACCGGCATCTCCAAATCATTATTACTGAATGTAGCCTCTTTAATGGGTAGATTCCCATTTTTCCTTTCACCAGATAGAAACTACATGGTGACAATTCCTGACTTGAAAGTCTGAGCTGGTGTACTTGGTGATTCCAGCTTATTGCTTGCTCATTTGGATCTCCATTTTGAACAGCAATCACAATATCTCAGGGCATCCTCCATGCGCAGCAACTGCCCATGTACCCCACAAATGGATATTGGCATCTTATAGTACCAGCCTCACTATCTCCATAGAATCGCTATAGCGTGGAAGCAGACTGTTCGGTCCATTGACTCCTCTAAAGAGCAATCCACCCAGACCCATCCCCCAACCTTATTCCTGTAACCCTGCATTTCCCTTGGCTAATCTACCTAGCCTGCACATTCCTGCACAATGGGCAATTTAGCATGGCCAATCCACCCTAACCTGCACATCTTTGGAGTGTGGGAGGAAACCAGAGGAAGCCTATGCAGACACACAGAACACCCCACAGACAGTGACCCAAGATTGGATTTGAACTTGGGTCCCTGGCACTGTGAGGCAGCAGTGCTAACCACAGAGCTACTTTGCTGCCACATCGCTAATGGCACATCCCCAATCCACTCTGGAGTACACTAGCACATTTTCTTGCAGTGTTGCTGCTAGGATACTCTGTAAACAACACCAGGTACTCATCTCAGGTTGGATTTGGGTGCGACTCAGGACTTCTCATTTGCTCTCTTCTTGCACACTCACTTTACACCTACTTAGATGTCTGCCTTGCCTTGCCCTTTTCTCATGCTTTGTCTTTCAGCCCTTAAAACATAGATTGCAATAGAATGCACGAAGCAGAGAAGGCAAGGTGCTCCATGCCTTTATTTTCAGCTTAGTATACTTTAAAGCCATCTTCTCTAAAAAAATCATAGACATGAAAGACTTTAATTTCTATTGTGCTTTTCACACCATTTCAAAGCATGTTTCAACCATTGAATTAGAGTTAGAGCTGCAATGTAGATTAGATTTTTGTTAAGATTAGATTCCCTACAGTATGGAAACAGGACATTTGGCCCAACAAGTCCATACCACACTGACCCTATGAAGAGTAACCCACTCAGACCCACTTCCCTCTGACTAATGCACCTAACACTATGGGCAATTTAGCATGGCCAATTCAACTAATTTGCACATCTTTTGACAGTGGGAGGAAACTGGAGCACCCGGAGGAAACCCATGCAGACATGGGGAGAATGTGCAAACTCCACACAGACAGTCGCCTGAGGCTGGAATCAAACCCGAGGCCCTGATGCTGTGAGGCAGCAGTGCTAACCACTGTGCCATCGTGCTGCCCCTAGGAATTGTGGGAATCAGTTTGTAAACAGCAAAGTCCCTCAATCATCAATGTGGTAATGACCAGTTAGTCAGTCCGCCTTAATGATTGAAATCGATGCTAGCAATTCTCAGCAGATCAGGAAGAATCTTTGGAGAGCGAAACAGAGTTAACGACCTTTCATCTGTGTTGGTGATGAAGGATAAATATTGGCCAGGCCACTGGGAGATCTTCTCTCTTTTTTCAAATAGTCCTGCACTAAGGTATTGGCTGAACCCACCACCTTCACCTTCAAAAGTGATAACATTACAACTGACCTGCTGAAATAAGGAAAGGCTGGAGAATAAAAAGCAACAATATTGAATGATGGGGTGAACAGATGTGAAAAATTGTCTTAAATATTTAATTCTTGATTTAGTTTGATTACCCTAGATTTGTTGATGTTCTTAATGACCGTGGGCAAGCTGATAAATGAGTCATCCCAGGAGATGGGAATTTCCTTAAACTTTCTAGGAGCGTCTAAGAGTTAATGAACTTGTGAAAATGAAGCACACCATATGACGAAGGCTGGGATATAGCTTTACGATATGTAAACAACACGAGCAGCTGGGATGGGGGAGGCGCAGTAGCGCAAAATACCACAGCAGTTGTTTTAAAAGGTCATGATTTGATGATTCTGGGGGCCAGTGTACTCACTTACTGTACTAATGCAGCTGCGGTATTGAGTGTGTGTGTGGTTGGCTCCATGAGTCTGTATTGGATTTATTCAATGGAAACCTGTGGTTTCTTGTGTTACACTTAGCAAATGTGCTTGTTCTCCATCTAATCAGTGGAGCTATGTATATTTTTTCAATAGGTTTCAGCCACTCATGCAGTATTTCTGCAGACACCAGCAAAGTTCAGCTCCATAGTGCCAATGTTTTTGGCACCATGGGAAACCAGTCAAATGTAAAAAATTGTGTGAGTGCCACACTTCACTGTGGCAGGTTATAATCACCTATGTGTGCTTGTCTTGGAAGTATAAAGGATGGACAGCTCTTGATGTCAGTCAGTGTGAAATGTTGATTTTTGGCACCCAAGCTGCCATATTGAACCTCACCTCCCCTGTTAACTTCTCCTTCCCTATATAGGAGAAGCATGAGGGACCACCCCTTAACCACCACAGTCTAAAGTCATCACCATAAATGTGAAGTGCTTTTGACTATCTGCTTGCTGTTGCAGAGTTAGCTGAAGTACTGCTGAGGGATGTTCTTTCAGTCTAGAGAGAGTGGAACTGGATGTTCAGAAGGAGCACTGTGCTTCTGAAAGGCCCCAAAACACAACACGTGCTCCCAGCCATGGGAATAATAGCTGCAGTTCCCCATGGGCTGCAGCTTCAGTGGGAGATGGAGCGGATGTAGCAGAGGAGACAAGCTGTTTATAGAGAGAGGAAGGGAAGGGAGAAAAGGTTTTCTGCAGCAGACCAAGATAGGTCCTCAGAGCACTTGGGCTTATAGACATTTACGGCACAGGAAGAGACCATTCGGTCTATCATGTCCACTCTGGTCAACAAAGATCTGACTACACCAATTCTATTTTCCAGCTTTTGGCCCATAGCCCTGGAAACTATGGCAATGCAGGTTACATCAATTGCTGCTTAAAAGTTTCAAGTGCTGCTTAAGAGTTTCCGAATAAAGTACTCTTTCAAGCATTAAGTTCCAAACTCTGAATGGAAAAATCTCAACTTTCGTCTTAAGCTTCTATCTCTCCCCTTAAATCTACACTCCTTTGGTTATTGACGTCTCTACCAATGGACAAAAATGTCTTTCCATCCACCATATTGCTTCTTCTCATTATTGAGACTTCTTCAAACTCAACCCTTAAGGCAACCACCAGTGTGTTGCAGCATTAACATTTCACTAGCAACCCAGAGCAGGGCAAGGATGGCACTGCCAGTGGCTGGAAAAATGGTCCTGGCCCACCATTCCTATGTCAGCTAGAATAGATGGCATTGCCACATAGTGTAGATAGCCTTGCATCTGGACTTGGGAGTTAAGGAGTTCTGGGTATCACAGGAGCAGGAACTGCATTGTCTTCTTTCTAAACAGAGATGCATGAGAATCCTGCATTTTGCCTTGATACTAGGCTTCCCAATGATGCAAAAAGCCATCTAATGCACGCACACATGGCTTTATGAGCTCCATGTCTCAATAGGAAAATATACTGGAGCCACAAGGGAGACCACTCATTCAACATGCAGCTGGTGCATACTCCCAGCCAGAATATGTTGCAAACTGCCTGCTTATTCTGGGCAGTGATATTGATGCAACAGCCAGTTATTCATGGCCACCGTATCAAATCAGTGGGGGGTTGCTTGATTATATGCTTACCTATTCTATACCTGGCTAATGGACCTCGCTGGAGTGTGTGTCCAAGGTGAACTGGCCATGCTAAATTGCCCATAGTGTCCAGGGATGTGTAAGCTCAGTAGGTTAGCCATGGGAAATGCAGCGTTCAGGGCCAGGCTGGGGACAGTGGTGGGATGGTCTTCAGAGGGTTGGTGCAGACTTGATGGGCTGAATGGCTTGCTTTCATACTGTAGGGATTGTACAAAAAACGAACCTGGCAATATGTTATGTTTTGTCATCGGGAGAGTACAGGACTAGGATCCAGGATTTTACCAGCAGCTTTAGGAGGAGGAAGAAGCCAGCACATTCACAGCCTGTAAATATATCAGATTCTGGTTCCCCTGAATGTTCCCATTGCACCAAATTCCTCACCTTACCATCCTTTTGTTACCGACAATCACTGTGCCTCCTTGAAAATCCTGAAATAAAGGCAATAATTCCAAACCAACATCTTCCACAACAGTTAATAAAAACAGAACTCAGAACTCACTTTTGTTCATCTCCTTCATGCCATTGGCTGTCTCAGTGCTCCAGTGCAGTGCAATTCCTGTGAGTGTAGCACCATTGGTGGAAAGCTGCAGACTTTCAATGGGAGAAACTGCTGGTGGTCTTCGAGGAGGGACAAACTTTGGATGACACCATCTTGGTTAGTGTGATGGACGGAGAGAGTTCAGGTGAAAAGTGACAACTTCTCCAATTATGGGGGTCTGTGCCATTTCCTGTGTGAGAGGCAGCACATGGAACCTTGTCAGTTCCCTGCTGTTTTGCTGTTACTGTTACTGCCATCTATTAATCCTTATTCATATTCAGCAAAAGGGCAGCAAGTGTGTCTGTACTTCTGATGGGCCTGTCAGAGTGGAACTGTGATGTACAGGTGTGAGGTTTACAGCAGTGGTAAACATAAATGTGTGAGGGTTGGATGAAACCTGTGAATCAAGATTAGAGTGGTGCTGGAAAAGCACTGCCGGTAAGGAAATTGACGTTTTCCTGTTCCTCAGATGCTGCCTGACCTGCTGTGCTTTTCCAGCACCACTCGAGGGGGATTCTGGGTAATCCAAGATGGAGGACAAGAAAAATTTCTGGCTGTACCAGTTGCTCCTTTATTGAGGTATTTTAGGTGCTGGAGGTGATTTCCTCGAATTCCAGGAGCAGCAATTACTGTTTTATATGCTGTTGCGTTGTTTTGGAACTTTGGA
>NC_057720.1:19648794-19660821 GCF_004010195.1 Chiloscyllium plagiosum
AAGAAATTGTGGGTTTGGTTAAGAAAAAGAAGGAAGCATATGTAAGGTATAGACAGGATAGATCGAGTGAATCCTTAGAAGAGTATAAAGGCAGTAGGAATATACTTAAGAGGGAAATCAGGAGGGCAAAAAGGGGACATGAAATAACTCTTAAACAGAGTTAAGGAGAATCCAAAGGCTTTTTACAAATACATTAAGGACAAAAGGATTACTAAGGAGAGAAAAGGGCCCCACAAAGATCAGCAAGGTGGCCTTTGTGTAGAGCTGCAGAAAATGGGAGAGATACTAAATGAGTATTTTGCATCAGTATTTACTGTGGAAAAGGATATGGAAGATATAGAATATAGGTAAATAGATGGTGACTTCTTGCAAAATGTCTATATTACAGAGGAGGAAATGCTGGATGTCTTGAAGTGGGTAAAGGTGGATAAATCCCCAGGACCTGATCAGGTGTACCCGAGAACTCTGTGGGAAACTAGAGAAGTGATTGCTGGGCCTCTTACTGAGATATTTGTATCATCGATAGTCACAGGTGAGGTGCCAGAAGACTGGAGGTTGGCTAATGTGGTGCCACTGTTTAAGAAGGGTGGTAAGGATAAGCCAGGGAACTATAGACCAGTGATGCTGACATCGGAGGTGGGCAAGTTGTTGGAGGGAATCCTGAGGGACAGGATGTACATGTATTTGGAAAGGCAAGGACTGATTAGGGATAGTCAACAAGGCTTTGTGCGTGGGAAATCATGTCTCACAAACCTGATTGAGTTTTTTGAAGAAGTAACAAAGAGGGTTGAGGAGGGCAGAGCGGTAGATGTGATCTATATGGACTTCAGTAAGACATTCGACAAGGTTCCCCATGGGAGACTGGTGAGCAAGGTTAGATCTCATGAAATACAGCGAGAACTAGCCATTTGGATACACAACTGGCTCAAAGGTAGAAGACAGAGGTGGTGGTGGAGGGTTGATTTTCAGACTGGAGGCCCGTGACCAGTGGAGTGGCACAAGGATTTCTCTTTCATAGGTCATTGATAGATAAATGTACCTTTAAGAGAGCTGTGTTAAGGGCAGTCTGCAGAAGCTGGTGGCTTGGCAGTTCTGTCTCTACTGTTCAAGTTTTCCTGGTCTTATATCCCAAAGCATTGGATTGTGTCATTGGCTTTTATTATTATCAATATGCTAAATTCAAACTTGATTGGAATCTGGTATTTTTTGGGGTATAATTTAAACTGATTGACCCAATTTGAATTTGTCTTTGTCTCCTGGCAAACAGCTACTCTAGCTGCTGGACCAAAAGATTACATTGTATTTTGTTCAGAACACTTGGAGCTGTCAGGTATTTCTGTTAGCTTTTGACTTTCTTAAAGGTACAGTATACTTTTACACTTTCATAACAACCTGTCTGTTATCATGCTATTGCTCTGTAGCTTCAACAAGGTGGCAAGAAGAAATTGTCGATCAGCAACAGGGAGACAGGCAATAAAACCTGGTCGGACTCTTGCCAAGTGCAGAGAAAAACCTTTAATAAGCATTTTCCTCTCTGGAGAGAGGCAGGCTCTGATCATTGAGATTAATCTTAGTCCCAAGCCAGAGTGTAGATTCAGCATTGCGTTGCAGCCAAATAGTTCAATCATGTCAGTATTCTGGGAAAAGTAGGGCTACCATACAAATGCTGACTCCACTCTTCTCAAATCCCTTTATTCCAGCTGAAGAGTTGCCTGGTTATTTTAAACAGATTATCCCACAATTCTGACAGCAGAGAGAAGTTGACATCTAAAAGTCAAAATATTTACTGTGAATTCTCCTCTTGTCTATTAATGCAAGGTGTCTTCTGCACAACAACAGTTTCAGTCTGAGTGTCTTGTGGTGCAGTGGTAACGTTCCTACTTTTGGGTCAGGAGATGAAGGTTCAAGTCCCACTGAACCCAGAGGTGTGTATCACATTGTGTCTGATTTTAAAATAAATAAGAGATAAGTTCTTCCCAAGTGGGTTGTTGGATTCTGGATGCGAGAGAGTTCAGAGGTGAAATGTGAAAGCTTTTGTTTGTAGTATGTTTTTTAAAAATGCAGTCTCTGCCTCCTTTATAACATGTTTCAGACTGACACACAGTTTGCTTTGTATTCGTCTTCAAGATAACCTGACCCCCTTTACAGCGTATTCCATCAAACCTATCAGGAGGCTGAATTTCCTCAATAGTTTCTCTCATCAGCAAGAGACCCACGGGAAAGGGAGGAGAAACAGAGACAATATGTTTAATCTTCTGGATTTGTGCCATACCTTGGCCAACTTGGCATATAGTTCCGAACACCTGTGTAGTTTTTCAGTGTCACTAAATCTTCAGTTCGACTGTCGGCCCAACTTTGATTCAGGCAAAATTCATATTTCTTTAGCATGTGGTTCTTAAAGATAAAGTCGCCATAGTCTTACAAAGCCATAGGGCTGTGCTGTCTCGTTAGAGAGATTTGACTGGTGGTGGTTTAACCTGAGGGTCCCCACACCTCAGATGAGGGGCGAGAGTGAGAAGGAGAGTCCTTCACGGTAACCTAAACCAGTGTGGGAATTGAGCCCATGCTGTGAGGGTCTCTTTGCATTGCAGAGCAGCTATGCAGCTAACTGACACCTATGTGTGGCGTTACGTCTTTATTGAACCTTTTTAATCCCCTGGGAAAGTAAAGCTACTGCAGTTGGCTATTGAGATGTGGAATATTTTGAGCAGTGAGCGAGACCTCTCTGTCCACTACCCTTACAATGAGATTAATCACTGATTTGCTCTGTGTACCTCCCCTTTCACAGTCCAGTTGAGGATCAGCAAGGTCCTTTATACACATGCATATTGGGCACTGCATTTGAGAGAAAAAGATCAATCGAATGTAATTAAAACTAATGAGCGGTGACACAGCAGTTGATTCATTTTAATCAATTTCCAAATAAATTGCCTCACAACGCCTCGAGATTAGCATTTTTTAATTTAGCCAATCTGCTTGTCTCAGCACTGTTTTAGCATTAGCTGAGCTGTGTGAACGCTCCAGGTCAATGTTTTTCAGAATGTATTCTCTATAGTGTCTCCTGACTATCTACTACTATCAGAAATATTCCATTCATCCCACAAAGCAAGGGCAATAGATAATATAGGAAAGTACTTGTTCTTTTATATCATGTTATTCAGAGACTCAGGATGCTGCCAATCACTTTACATAAAGTGTAATGGATGAACATTCCAGGGAAGCCCCTCTACACTGAGCCTGTAGGTCAACTGATAACAGCAACTGGAGCCCACAATTACAGACACTCGATTATAAAATTGATAAATTCAGAATATTTCTCTAGTGACCTTCACTTGCAGGCTTGTGTGTGCACCTCTGTGCCTGTGTGTGCAAGTCCGTGCTTGGGTGTATGCATCTCTGTGCCTGTGCCTGTGTGTGAGTATGTGTGCCTCTGTGCCTGTTGTCTATCTGTCTGTCTGTCTATCGCTTGGTGTCTCTGTCATAGCATTGAACTTTCCTCACCCTGAAGGGACTGTTTGGGAAGCAGTGGGACCAGCGAAATAGTGACAAGTTTGTTGGTATGAATATTCCTGGGCACTGTACCATCTCCAAGCTATTCCCCCAAAGTGGGCCATCTCAGAAATTGACAGAGGTGGTGTGCAATGAAATCAATTAATTCCCCACTTAGAGGCTATTTTTAGACTTTTGAAGGGCATTTTCCAGGCATTGGAAGACACTGCTGAGTCCGTTGGTCAACACGTACTAAGTATCAGCCAGTGCCAGGTCCAGAAAGCTCTGGGAGATGGGCAGGGAGGGTTGTTAGTGCTCCTTGCCTGGCCCTGGGAATACCTTTCAACTTTTCACCAGTCAGGGCCTGGTCGAAGCCATCTCTGTTGAGGGATTTCCCTTCCACAATGATGGCTTTAACAACCAGGGGACTACTTTAATTTTAAAATTTCATGGTGGATCTGGTAATCCTCAACCCAAACCTTAATGGCAGGGACATCATTCAAATACAGGGGAGTAATTTTGGGAGAAGCTAGGGTTGGGAGAAACCAGGACAAGAATCCGGGTTGAAGGATGGTCTGAGGGCTTATGGAACACCGGTGTTCATGACTAATTTAAATAATATGATAGAAAACATACACCCAAATGTGCTGATGACACAATGCTAGCTGTCATGATAAGCAATGTGGATGTTAGCAGAACATTATAAAGAAATATTAATAAATGAAGTGAAATGGCTCTGCCAAACAGACTTCAGTGTCTTCAAAGGTAAGGCTTGCATCTAAAAAGGGGAGACCAGATTCCAGCTAGATAATGAAAAATTAGAAAGAGCAGAGTCCAAAGAGACTTGGAGGATCCAGATACAGAGTTCATTGAAATTTCATTGTCAAGTACAAAACAAGGCTGCCCTTCATATCTCAAGGAATCAAGTCTGATCCAAATCCCTGATGGAGATCTGTGGTTCAGTTCTGGGCACCACACCTTGAAAAGAGTGTAGTGTAGATATACCAGATTGAAACTGGGTTTCAAACAGTGATTACTGGTTATATTGTGTGAATATTGTGTGAAATTTAGAAGGTTAAGGGGTGATTTGATCAATATTTTCAGGATACTAAGAGGAACAGATAAGGTACATAGTTTATCTTCACTGTTTGCAGAATCTAGGACAAGGACTCTAGTCTAAAAATTAGAGTCAGACCTCTCAAGAATTATATTACAAAATAAAAGCAAAGTACCCTGGATTCTGGAGATCTAAAATAAAAACAGAATGTGCTGTAGAAACTCAGGAGTTCTGGCAGCATTGGTGCAGAGAGAAATACATGATATTTGGATACACTTAAGGGATAAGGAACAAAGGTGAGGGCATGGAGTTAGTTTGTCAATCAGCCATGATTTTACTGAGTAAAAACCAAAAGAACTGTGGATTCTGGAAATCACTGAACTTACTGGAAATTACTGGAAGAGCTCAGCAGGTCTGGCAGCATCTGTGGAGAGAAATCCGAGTTAAAGTTTCAGTTCAGTGACCCTTTCTCAGATCTTACTGAATACTGAAACAGGGTCAAGAGATCAAATAGGGAACGGTAGAGCCATAGATTCATAGAAATGTACAGCATGGAAACAGACCCTTCGATCCAACCTGTCAATGCCGACAAGATATCCCAACCCAATCTAGTCCCACCTGCCAGCACCCAGTCCATATCCCCCCAAACCCTTCCTATTCATATACCCATCCAAATGCCTCTTAAATGTTGCAATTGTATCAGCCTCCACCACTTCCTCTGGTAGCTCATTCCATACATGTACCACCCTCTGTGTGAAAAAGTTGCCCCTTAGGTCTCTTTTATATCTTTCCCCTCTCACCCTAAACCTATGCCCTCTAGTTCTGGACTCCCCGACCCCAGGGAAAAGACTTGGTCTATTTATCCTATCCATGCCCCTCATAATTTTGTAAACCTCTATACTGTAAGACTACAAGATGCATGAGCAGAAGTAGGCCATTTAGCCCACTGAGACTGCTATACCATTCAATTTGATCATGACTACTGCTCTTTCCTTGGTCATCAGAATTCATCACAAGAGTCATGGAAGGGGATGGCGGAAGGTAAATACAAAATGGACAAGGTGAAAAGGATGGAGTCAAAGTCAAGAGGAAGTTAATAGAGGGGGTAGGAGCAGGTTGATAGAATCTTTCTATTAGGACCATCCTGTTTGTATCACTGGCTGAATTTAGAACAAAGAACAAAGACAATTTACAGTCCAGGAACAGGCCCTTCGGCCCTCCAAGACTGAGCCGATCCAAATGTACTGTTTAAACCTATTGGTCAATTCCTAAGCATCTATATCCCTGTGCTCCCACCTACTTATGCAGTTGTCCAGACGCATTTTAAATGAAGCTACCGTGCCTGCCTCTACCACCTCTGCTGGCAACGCATTCCAAATGCCCACCACCCTCTGTGTGAAGTACTTGCCGCATGTGTCCCCCTTAAATTTTCCACACCTCATCTTGAAAGTGTGACCTCTCGTTATGGAATCTTTCACCCTGGGAAAAAGCTTGTCTCTATTCACCCTGTCTATACCCTTCATGATTTTGTAAACCTCAATCAGGTCCCCCCATAATCTCCTTTTTTCTAATGAAAACAAACCTAGTCTACTCAACCTCTCTTCGTAGCTAGCACCTTCCATACCAGACAACATCCTCGTAAACCTTCTCTGCACCCTCTCCAAAGCGTCCACATCCTTTTGGTAATGTGGCGACCAGAACTGTACACAGTATTCCAAATGTGGCCGAACCAAAGTCCTGTATAATTTTAACATGACCTGCCAGCTCTTATACTCAATACCCTGTCCAATGAAGGCAAGCATACTATATACTTTTTGACCACTCTAACACCTGTGCAGCAACCTTCAGGGTACAATGGCCCTGCACTCCCAGATCTCTCTGCCCATCAATCCATCTGCCACTTTTCCGCCCAACTCTCCAGTCTATCTATACCCTCCTGTATTCTTTGACATACCCTTATACTTTCTGCTACTCCACCAATCTTCGTGTCATCTGCAAACTTGCTGACCATACCAACAGTGCCCTCTTCCATATCATTTATGTATATTACAAACAATGGCCCCAACACTGACCCCTGTGGAACACCACTGGTCACCTTTCTCCATTATGAGAAACTCCCTTCAACTACTCTCTGTCTCTTGCTGCTCAACCAGTTCTTTATCCACCTAGCTAGAACACCCTGCACACCATGTGACTTCACTTTCTCCTTAGTCTATCATGGGGAACCTTATCAAATGCCTTACTGAAGTTCATGTATATGACATCAACAGCCCTTCCTTCATCTATCAACTTGGTCACTTCCACAAAGAACCCTATTAAGTTGGTAAGGCACGATCTCCCCCGCACAAAACCATGTTGCCTATCACTGATAAGCCCATTCTTTCCTAAATATTAATAGATCCTATCCCTCAGTACCCTCTCCAGCAACTTTCCCACCACCAACGTCAGGCACACTGGTCTGTAGTTACCCGGAATATCCCTACTACCCGTCTTGTACAGGGGGACAACATGAGCAATCCTCCAGTCCTCCGGCACCTCACGTGTATTTAAGGATGCCACAAAGATATCTGTCAGGGCCCCAGCTATTTCCTCTCTCGCCTCCCTCAGCAACCTGGGATAGATCCCATCCGGTCCTGGGGATTTGTCCACCTTAATAACCTCCAGCCTACCCAACACATCTTCCCTACTTATGTCAACGTGATCCACCTCTAACCTCAAGATTCATCATGTTCCTCTCCTCAGTGAATACTGTCCCTAGTTAGAACATGTCCCTAGTGTTTGGCTTCATACTATCAGGTAAAAGGTGTTGCTCAGGAAATTTGTGCATTTGAGAAACAGTGTGGTTGGAGAAACAGTACAGGAAGAAAAGCTAAGCATCCTAACAAGGTTGAACTTTTATCGACCCACCTGCCTAGGAGCTGATGACAAAGGGAAGATTATACAAGATCAGGAAGTGTGAATATGGCAGGTGGTGGGGGTATGGGGGGCATGGGGACAGTCCAGAGAAGGGTGAGGTTAGCAGAGAGAAATTCAGAAAAAAAACTGACAAGAAAATATATCCTAAAAGGAATAAAAAGCAGTGAAAGTAGAAGTTGAAAATGAGAAAGTTAGAGGGTTATGGAAATCAGGCTGGGGAATGGGACTAGCTGGGTAGCTCTTTCAGGAGCAGGTACTGATGCAGTTGTTCAAATAGCTTTTGTCCTGTAAAACTATGATTCTATGAGATACACTTGTCTGACCAATCTTGTATACTTCAAAATAGAACTCCAGTCTGACCAGTACACTAATTTCCAAATATTACTGGGTTTCCCCCTGGGAGAGAACGGCTGCCATTCAAGATTTGTTTGAATTTCATGGTCTTGCAGCTTTAAATGTTTCAGTGGCATCAGCTATGTTGCAGGGCTATGTGGAATGGTTATGATGCTGATTTAGTGGAGAATGCTTACGAGTGGTGGCAAATGATGAAAGGGAGTTGATTACATGAAATGCTGGAAGCAGTAGTCAGAGGAGTATTCGATATCACAAAGGTACCGATCATCATGACTGTCTCTGAGAAGACAAAGGGTGAAATGTTAGCTGGAATCTATTGGCGTGAGTCACTGCTGGAAGCAGGTGCAGGGAAAAAAGATACAGCTGTAGAAGGTCTTGGCAAAAACACAAGAGACAAACAAAAGGACAAAGGCTAACAATGATGTCGAGTGCAGTGACAGAGAATAAAAGATAATATTGATGATGAGCAGACTTACAAAGCTCAAATACATCAGAGCTACAGTTCCTCACAACTAAAAATAGAGAGCTGGAACTTTGTTTAAAAAGAGAAAATGATGAAAGTTCTCCGCAGAACTCTGAAGTAAAAAGTCAGTTTTAACCTTTTATGGTGAGGGACAGGGGTGGGGAACCTGTGGCCTTAAGGCCACATGCAGCCTTCTCAGCCATTGTGTGTGGCCTTTTGAATTAATCCAAATTTTGCAGAACAAATCTTTTATTTTTTTATTAATTTTTTTCATCCTTTATTATTTTTATTTTAATCTTAAAATGAATGTATTTAAAATACCAGAGAGTAAAAGAAAATTCAAGGAAATAATCCTCACAGACTGACCGCCACAATTAAAGTCCTTATTTGACGCTAAGAAAAATCCGATTGAAATATGGAAAAATGCAATAGAATACCCATGCCTTCGGCAACATGCACGACAAATGCTTTCTTGCTTTTCAACCACTTATTGCTGCGAATCTACATTCTCCTACTTAACCAAAATCAAGTTGCCTTTAAGGTCACAAATGACAGATACCCATCTCGAGGATCAGCTAAAACTGCAGACCTCCATGCTGCAACCAAATATTCAAATACTTTCCTACAAAAAGCAGTCACAACAAAGTCATTAAAAGGTTAGTTAACTTTAGAATTAGCTTTTTTTTAGTTAGTACATAGTAGACTTTACAAAATTATGTGAATTTTGAAGAATATATAATTGAGGTTTCTTGGATGTGGCCTTATTAGGTTACAACTAACATAATGTGGCCTTCCAACGTGAAAAGGTTCCCCACCTCTGGTGTGGGACCATCAACAGAATTAAGGATTAAAAAGATAGCAAGCATTGCTGTTCTGATTTGCATGTGATATGGGTGTCACAGGCTCGGCCAGCAGTTATTGTCTGTCCCTAATTGCCACGGAGAAGATGATGGTGAACTGCCTTCACGAACCGCTGCAGTCAATGTGTTGAATAGGCACACAAACTCCCTCCTTAAAGGAGAAAGTTCCAGGACTCTTGACCCAGCCATAATGGAGGAATAATCGTATTGTTCACAATCAGGATGGTGTGAGGTTTGGAGGGATATGAGCAGGTGGCAGTATGCCAATGCATCTGCAGCTTTTGTCCTCCTTGATGATGGTGGGTGGGCATTTGGAAGATGCTGTTGAAGCGACCTTGGTGAACTTGCTGCAGAGCAACTTGAAGATGGTACAGTAAAGATGGCTGTAAGACAACATAATGTGGAGGTGCCAGTGTTGGACTGGGGTGGACGTCACACAACACCAGGTTATAGTCCAACAGGTTTATTTGATTTTTAATGTAATACAACATAGTTTATAACTGTGTTCTGAGGAAGGGTTACTTGACCTGAAATGTTAACTCTTATTTCTGTCCACAGATGCTGCAAGACCTGCTGAGCTTTTCCAGCAATCTCCATTTTTGTTTATAGCTTATAACTATGCCATTTCAAATTGAGGTTGTGATAGCGGTAGCAGAGAGAGTATATGTTTTAAGGTGTTGCATGGGCCCCCAGTCAAATAGTCTATTTTGTCCTGGATGAAATTTTGCCGATTGAGTGTCGTTGGAATTGAACTCATTTGAGAAGTGATGAAAAGCATTCCGGCACACCCCTGATGCGTGCCTTGTAGATAGCCCAGTGTAAATGGAAATGATTACTGTTGACATATAAAGGAAATGTTAGTACAAGAAACAGCCACAGTAGGCAGAAGCTCCATTATTGGAAGCTCTGTACACTAGGAATGAATTAATTATTAATTCACTATGTTTGAACCTGACTGTTTTAGTACCTTGGTTTCAACACCAAATATCGTCAATGGTATGATAGTGAATAATATTATAGCAATATTACAGTATTTAATTGTCATAATTGTCCAACTGCAAGGTTAGAAGTTCAGTAAGTTATTAAATTAAATACAGTTTAGTAGTTTATTGGCTCAAATCTACTTACTATACAGTTACCTAGTTACAGCACAATTTTGAAGGCGTGTGTGTGGAATGTTTGCACAAAAGCATACATTTTAAATTGACAACTTTTCCAGCTGTGCACATACCGGTATACGTGTAGGCACTGAAACCACAGACACAATTCAGAATCAACAGGTTATAATGACTGTTGTATCACAGTCATCTAATACTGTAATGTAATCATACAAAAAGAGAGCAGTTCAACTCCACCTTGCCTTAGGTGCCTGATTTATCGGACATCAATGCACTCTGACCTTCAATTTTGCTTTATTTTTATTCTCTCACGGGATAGAGATAATTTATTGCCCTTGAATAGTGTGGTTGGCTCACCATATCAAAGGACTGGTAAGAATGAGTAATATTACCATGGATCTGGAGTCAAAAACCAATGGCAGACTCTCTTCTCTAAAAGGCATTAGTGAACTGGGTGGGTTTTAGAACCTCTAAAGAAGCAGGCCATTCAACCCATCAAGTCCACACTGACCGAAAAGGATCCCACCTAGACCCACCCCTCTGCTATATCCCTGTAGCCCTACATATGCGATGCTTAATCTGCCTACCTACATATCCCTGGACACAATGGACAATTTAGCATGGCCAATCCACTTAACCTGCGCATCTTTGGACTGTAGGTGGAAACCAGAGCACCCGGAAGGGTTCCACGCAGATTGTGCAAATTCAAACAGTCAGTTGCTCGAGAATGTAATTGAACCGGGGTCCTTGGCAGTGTGAGGTAGCGGTGCTAACCGCTGAATCACCTGTACCACTCCATGTATCCCATGGTCTAGTGGGAAAGCAGATCCCTGTGCATATCAATACTTCTAACGATTCTGCCATTCACTTTAATTTCCACCTGTACTTGACCTTCTAGTGAGTCAGTGAGTGCTAGCGGGGAGGGGAGGGTGGGATGAGGGTCCATGAGTGCAGCATATGCTGATGCTGATTTCTGTGGGCAGGAAGCTGCACAGTGAAACTGACAGACAAAGCGGCCTGTCAGTATCACCCAGCGGAGGAAAGATAAAGCGGGGGAATGAAGGGGCCGTTGATAACAGGGAAAGCAGGGGGTCGAGAAGAGCATGGGTAGGGGTGGTGGGGCAGGACCAGGCATAGCAGGAGCTTGTCTGGTTAGGGGGTTCCGGGCTGTGGGTGATTGCCGTCCGCAACATGGAGTAGTGGGTGTCCGGGATCTCCAGTGTGAGGCCCTCCGGGGAACAGTGAATGCTGGCATTTAGTTTGCATAAGGTGTGTCGGCCCAGGAGGGCAACTGGAGGTACCAGAAATGATGGACCACGTCAGGGACAGTGATTCGACACTAAAGTTCGCAGGTTGGGCGAGTGGCTGTGTCCCGGGCACTCCCGAAACCCCTACCGTACGGACAGTCTTGGAACTCGGGGAAAGTTCCTCAGAGGGAGGCGCAGACGAGTGGGTGGCCCCGGAATCCACCAGAAAGGATTTGAGCCGCCCCCTCTCACTTCCACATCCATCATCGGATTTTCCAATGGGGAGTCGGGAGTGTCGTATTGAGGATCAGTGATGCTGGAAGAGCACAGCAATTCAGGCAGCATCCGAGGACAGGCAAAATCGACGTTTCGGGCAAAAGCCCTTCATCAGGAATAAAGGCAGAGAGTCTGAAGCGTGGAGAGATAAGCTAGAGTTCGGGCAAAAGCCCTTCATCAGGAATAAAGGCAGAGAGCCTGAAGCATGGAGAGATAAGCTAGAGGAGGGTAGGGGTGGGGAGAGAGT
>NC_057720.1:19668400-19671920 GCF_004010195.1 Chiloscyllium plagiosum
GTGGGAGTGGCAGAGTCAGAATCATTGGTGACCTTTAAGCGGCAATTGGATAGGTACATGGATGGGTGCTTAAGCTAGGACAAATGTTCGGCACAACATCGTTGGCCGAAGGGCCTGTTCTGTGCTGTATTGTTCTATGTTCTATGGCCCGGACCTCTGTGTGGGTCCAGGGCTTATCAAGGGGAGTAGATCCAATCATAATATGAGGAAATTGGCATTCAGTGCCCTGGTCTTTCAGGGCAGCAGCCGTGCTGCGTGTGAGCCTGATGTTATTGACTGGGTTGGGCAGCGGTAGTGAGTCAGGTTGCCCAGCGGCTGCTGTATCCTGCTGCGAGCTTCTCATGAGCTGCATGGTAACAAGGGCAGCCATTTCATGTAGCAGCGGGTCTGGCTCTGGGGCTGGTCAGGGAAGTTTCGGGTATTCCTCGGCGTAGGGTGGCAGGGCTGTGCCCGGGATGGTAGGGGTCGGGGATGTTTTGCTGCGGTTTGTACTTTAGGGGGCTGGTGGTTTTTGGCAATATCCCAAAATTTTGCCAGACACTGTGACATGAGGGATCCCCGTGCCCCCACCCCCTGTAATGGCCGTGGTCCAGTAATCAATTTTATTAATTTTGAAGGACCCCCTCAGATGGCCAATTCCCTTGGGACCAGGAGTAAAGGTCCCTTGTCAAGGGGATAACGTAGCGGCTGTCGCCTGTGTGTTTTAGCATGGTGTCTGTCAGTCACCCAGGTGTAACAAGAGCATCTCCTACCTTGTTCTCAAAGATTACATATTTACCATGCCTTTTCAGGGTAGTCTTGTACCGTTCTCACCACTAGGTTGGGTTTGCCCAGCTCCCACAGCTGGCATCTTCCACCAGACGGTGGATATCCGTGCGCCCATGGTGTCCTGGATGATTTGTAAGTGCTGTATTTAGGTTTCGAGGCAAAAAACAGAGATGGAGAGCTAACAGGACACACAGGCAGTGAGTGATTGACAGGTTAGGCAATAAAAGTCACTAAAGCGTGTAATCGCTGCCCGCAAAGTAAACAAACACTTCAGCGCGGAACAAACATGGCCAGATGGGACACCTGAAATTAACAAAGCAAGCACTCAGTAACCACAGAACAAGCAGACACACCCAAAACAAACTCTTAGACAGCACAGGACAGGACAAAACAGCAGGCCCCAGTCAATTGCGTTTGAGCTGTGGATATATCAGTAGTAAAGCGAGAATTTGATGAGTGCTCTCTCCACGTATGTTTGCCTAACTTTCTCTGCCTGACCGTCTTTCTCCTGGCTAGATCAGGTTTGTGACAGAAGTCCTGGCTCAAGCCGGATCATGCATGGGCCAAATTAATGTTTGTTGCAAAAAATTTTAGGTAAATAATTTAGCACAGCTGACAACCTCTGCAGGCCCAGTCCACGCTGCTCAATTCCGAATTACCGGCTGCCAGTTAACTTACTTTCCCACCAGACTACCTCCACAGGCCAAGCCAGTACTCAACTTCCAAATTGTAGCAGCCTGCTGCCAAATAGTTAAATTTGGTGATTAATTTATTCGCTTACCAGACTACCTCAACAGGCTGAGTGAGTCCTGGCAGCAATTTAGGAGCCAAGTCACTACTCAACTTCCAAATTGCAGTAGCTGAAGCCAATTCGCTGCAGATCAGAATTGTGGCCACCCTCCACAGTCGTCCAGCCTTTCTCTGGTCTGACCCTCTGGGCAGGGCTGGCTGCCAGGTAAGAATTGGGTTATCTGGCTCGCTTACCCTGTTGAGAGAAAGAGAAAAAAAGGGCCTGCCGACTAACGCCAAACTGTCAGAGAAATTTGCTCAGTAAATTAGAGATCACAAAGCACAGTTCGAAGTGAAATTGACAAACAGTTTATTAGTGCGGCAATATCGAGGAAGAGAAACTGACTAAGCTGAAACAGGACAGACAGTCTGCTCAGGCAGTCAAGGAGCCTCTTCCCAGAGCTGAGGATAAGACCAATTTTTTTTTTATTTAACCCCCACACTACCACCTAAGTGCGGTAGTGCGAAATGATGCACTCCACTCCCTGCGGCGCCCACCTCTCCCTGAACAACTCCAGGGTGTTGGTCGACGCCGCGTGCTCCTTCTCCAAGGACACCCGGGCTCTAACATAACCGCGGAAGAGGGGCAGGCAGTCGGCCCTAACGACCCCCTCCTGTTGATGGCCAGTTTGGCCAGGCCCAGGAGCAGACCCACGAGGAGGTCTTCAGACCTGCCCTCCTTCCTCCGTACCGGGTGCCCAAAGATCAGGAGCGTGGGACTGAAGTGCAACCAAACACAGAGGAGAAGGTTTTTAAGAAAATCAAAAAGGGAATGCAAACACCCACACCCAATATACACGTGGTCCACGGACTCCACAGCGCCACAGAACAAGCAATTGGGCTGGGAGTCTGTGAACCACCACAATCTGCGGTTGCAGGGGACTGCTGCGTGCAGCACCCTCCACCCCAGATCCCCGAGAGAAAGGGGGAGGACTCCCGCATAGAGAGCCCTCCACTGGGGATCCCCACTGCCCGGTGGCAAATGGGCACGAAGACCAATTTTTATAATGATCTTGTGCAATAAGGCTAATTAAAAATGGGGAAAATACAATGTATCTGGAAATAGAGTAATCTAGTTACAAGGATGCTAATCGGAAAACAGTTATCGGATGAATGTCCTGTTCCTTCACACAATGCAACACCCTGACAGTATCGATGGTTCCATTCCTCTTCACAAGTAGGTGTTAATGTCTCCTCTGAAGTGGTGAGGTGCTTCCATTGTCTTGTCCTGGGAGCAGTGCTCTTGCTAGTGCCTTTCTGTCTGACCTGCTCTTTGTGTGGCTTTGGTATTGCTGGGTTGTGAAACTAGCCTTGGGGCTTTGGGATAGCTGTGTTGCTCTGACATTTTTAGTGGGAGCTTGGAATGTATTCCCTTGTCTGCGAGTGCTGTCTAGTCAGGGATCTAGCCTGCTTGATCCCTGCTGAGGTATTCTGGGTATTTTTGGTACCATTGGCCAATTTTGCTTCGTTGGCAGGAGGGGAGATCTTTTCCCACAGAAGGTATGGAAGGGGTGGGGGTGTGCAATGCTGGCCAATCAGAGGCCAGCAGCTATCTTGTTCGCCAGTACCAGAAGGTGGCTGATATGGACATGACAATGAGAGGATGTTCAGGATTGGGAGGTAAGTCATGGTCATAGAATCATAGAGTCATGGAGATGTACAGCATGGAAACAGACACTTCGGTCCAACCCATCCATGCTGACCAGATATCCCAACCCAATCGAGTCCCACCTGCCAGCACCTGGTCCAATATCCCTCCAAATCCTTCCTATTCATATACCCATCCAGATGCCTTTTAAATTTTGCAATCGTACCAGCCTCCACCACATCCTCTGGTAGCTCATTCCATACCCGTACCACCCTCTGTGTGAAAAAGTTGCCCCTTAGGTCTCTTTTATATCTTTCCCCTCTCACCCTAAACCTATGCCCTCTAGTTCTGGATTCCCCGACCCCAGGGAAAAGA
>NC_057720.1:19672123-19674583 GCF_004010195.1 Chiloscyllium plagiosum
CTATCTACCTGCAACTCCACATTCAAGGAGCTATGAACCTGCACTCCAAGGTCTCTTTATTCAGCAACACTCCCTAGAACCTTACCATTAAGTGTATAAGTCATGCTAAGATTTGCTTTCCCAAAACGCAGCACCTCACATTTATCTGAATTAAACTCCATCTGCCACTTCTCAGCCCATTGGCCCATCTGGTCAAGATCCTGTTGTAATCTGAGGTAACCTTCTTCGCTGTCCACTCACCTCCAATTTTGGTGTCATCTGCAAACTTACGACCTGTACCTCTTATGTTTGCATCCAAATCATTTATGTAAATGACAAAATGTAGAGGATCCTTGTGGCACTCCACTGGTCACAGGCCTCCAGTCTGAAAAACAACCCTCCACCACCACCCTCTGTTTTCTACGTTTGAGCCAGTTCTGTTTCCATATGGCTAGTTCTCCCTGAGATTCCATGAGATCTAACCTTGCTAATCAGTCTCCCGGGGAAACCTTGTCGAACGCCTTACTGAAGTCCACATAGATCATGTCTGCCCTCATCAATCCTCTTTGTTACTTCTTCAAAAACTCAATCAAGTGGTCAGACAGCTTTCACAGGTGGGGGTTACAGTAAAGGATTTAGAGGGTAGGCGAGTAGACCACAGCAGGCCCCTCCTATTCTTGATGCCCTCACTTGATCAGGCACTGACTATCTTGATTGAAGTTAAAAATCACCAGGTTATAGTCCAACAGGTTTATTTGGACGTACAAACTTTTGGAATGCTGCCCCTTCATCAGGTACCTAGTGGGGCAGCATCATAGGACACAGAATTTATAGTAAAATATCAAAGTGTCATAAAACTGATGCACTGTATTGAACAATCCTAGATTGCTGTTCAGTCTTTAATCACTTAGAATGGGTTGCAGGTTTCAATTCATTAATATGAAATCACACTCACATACTCATGCAGACCCTCTCTCATACACATGTTCTCTCTCAGGTGCGCGCGTGCGTGCACAGACACACAGATACACACCCACCATCTCACAGGCATATACTCCATCATACTCCCACACACTCTATCAACCACGCACACCCATATACACACACGCTCTCACATGCGCGCATGTGGTGAAACGGTTAAAAATTATGTCCCAATACATGTGTGAATCTAACCGGAATGGAGGTGTTGCTTAGTCCCGTGTGAATCTTATTACACACCTCCCCGTGTGAATCTTCTTATCTGTATGTAACCAGAATGGAATGTGTTTTTTAGCCTTGCTCTGCTGTTCACATGAATGTTTATATCTGGAAAAGAGTATATCAGCTGGAAAAGTCTCCAGTTCGGTGAGTCTGCTCCGGGGTTGCGTTTAACCGCCGAGCGTGGGTTGTTGGCAACCGCTCTACGAGAACTGACGGCTCCCAGTTCCGGTAACATGTAGAGTGAGTATAAGCCAGACCCGTTGTAAGTATGAGACCTGGTTGTGGCGACGCTGCGGGGAATAAAATGCTCATATTCTAGCAGACTCGCCTCTTGGTCGTTTGTTCTGTGTCAGACTACTCTCCTACGAACCTGACCTTGAGAATTTTTTAAAACAGCGCACACACACACTTTCTCCCTCTCTCCCACACACACACACTCACACAATCTCTCACTCTCCCTCACATGCATGACATACACATATAAGTCTATGGGGTGAATTTGCATTTGCAGATATATTCTATTTTGTTCAAAAGACACACAATCTATAGGCTGTCAGTCCATGTGACATTTTATAAATTCCTATTTTGGAAGTAGAACCAGTCTGACTCAAGGATGGAATTGAGACTGGCTCTAACCTCAGACCTTCAATACATTGTCTGAGCTGAGATATCACTTTTTTTTGTATAAAACCTTGTTATCTTGGGAATGTGACTTTAAAAACATCTGGGATTTACGTCTTAATGAATTGAAACCTGCAACCCATTCTCAGTGATTAAAGACTTAACAGCAATCTAGGTTTGTCCAATACAGCGCGTCAATTGCATGACACTTTGATCTTTTACTATAAATTCTGTGTTCTATGATACTACCCCACTAGCTACCTGATGACAGAGCAGCACTTTGAAAGCTTGAATAAACCTGTTGGACTATAACCTGGTGTTGTGTGATTTTTAACTTTGTCCACTCCAGTCCAACATGGACACCTCCACATCTTTCCTGAAGAAGGGCTTATGCCCGAAACGTCGATTCTCCTGTTCCCTGGATGCTGCCTGACCTGCTGCGCTTTTCCAGCAACACATTTTCAGCTCTGATCTCCAGCATCTGCAGACCTCACTTTCACCTCCACATCTGAAAAGACCACTCCCTCCGTGACTCCCTCGTCAGGTCCACACCCCCCACCAACCCAACCTCCACCCGGCACCTTCCCCTGCAACCGCAAGAAATGCAAAACTTGCGCCCACACCTCCCCCCTTACTTCCCTCCAAGGCCCCAAGGGACAC
>NC_057720.1:19674810-19692178 GCF_004010195.1 Chiloscyllium plagiosum
CCACCTATTGCATTTCCAAAGCCCCTCCCCCCAACTCCCTCCTCCCTACCTTTTATCTTAGCCTGCTGGACACACTTTCCTCATTCCTGAAGAAGGGCTTATGCCCAAAACGTCGATTCTGCTGTTCCTTGGATGCTGCCTGACCTGCTGCGCTTTTCCAGCAACACATTTTCACCTCCACATCATGGCTACCTTGAATGAGGGATTGCCTTCCTCCAGAGAGACTACAATTGTGCCACCCAGATTTACTTCCCCACCTCTGCAGCTGGGTCGACTATAACTAGCAAGACAAACCTATTAAATGATCATTATTTAGCTGGGTGGGAAGCCTGAGCATGGGTTTCTGTGTCTACACTTCACCTTGGTGGAGATGGGAAGGTGATGAACTGCTTGCATTCCAACCTACTGCCTGATTAGATAGCCTTCTTGCTGCCAAACATTTATACAGACCAGAAAATAACCTCCTCAACATTTCAGGTCACCTTTTCCTGAGGAACAGAACCTTACCTTTCAGATCAACACTTTGCATCTATCTACTCAACGCTGAACTCAACAACTTTAGGTTATGACTCCAGTCTCCATCATGTTCTGTGTTTTCATTTCCTCGCTTTTTTAATTATTTTGCTGGATCAGTCTTCATTTTTAAAAACTATTTTCAGATTACATCCAAATGGTCTTGTATAACCATCCATGCCTCATTTAGACATAACTTTGGTTTCTTTATTGTATCTGTTATCCCTCTCTTTGGTTGTTATATCACAAAATCTTTTACATTTGATTTCTCCTTCGCCTGACCCTATCACAGACCTTCATTTGAGTTCTTCTGGTCTCCCCCAACTACTTCATACTGTCTGAAAACATGCTTACGTTTTAACTTTTCTTCAATTCTGTTGAGAAGATCCCTTAACCCAAAACGTTAACCCTATTTCTGTCCTCTGAGCCTGAGTTTTTCCAGCATTTGTTTTGTTTCTCATTATCGTGTTGGTGAGTGCAGTGCCAGTGTGTATTGGGGGTGCATGTTACTGTTGAGTTTGTGGCAATGTAATACAATTGCAACCAAAATTGTGCAGTAAATAGTGCTACAGTTAAAATTGTGTTGACAATTGATTATCAACATTGTTGTGTATAGTCGGTTATCTTATTGCATCATATTCATTGCGTGTTTTTGCGGACACGGTATTTAATATGGAACAAATTCTGTGCAGTACATTCCAAGCTGTACACATGTGTATCTTGTTCAGAGCGTTGTTGCTGCATTACATTATTATCACTTGTAGTTGTACAGACTACAGTTAGACTGTGTATCGTGCAAGTGTATCACCACAATAACTAACCATGAAGCTATTGCAGGGAAGGAGTTCATTTGACCTGTCTTGTTCATTCTAGCTATAATGTAAGGCAATCTAGCTCATCCTACTCTCCTGTTATTTTCCTGTGATCCTGCAAATGATTTCTCTTCAGATAATTGTCTAGTTTTCTTTTTTTTTGTAAATATTTTTATGGAGAAAAAAGATTTTAATTTTTTTTACAAAATTACAAAATCACTACAAAATAGAATAACAACCTCATAATATAATGACAATAATAATAGAAAACAAACTACTACTCTACTCCATAAACCACTAAGGAGAGGGAGAAGAGAAAATAGACTTAACCTTTCAGATCCATTCTGAACAGTTCTGAAGAATTCGACCCGAAACATTGACTCAACTTTCTCTCCACAGATGCTACCAGACCTGCTTGAGTTCCTCCAGCAATTTCTGTTAGTGTTTCAGATTTCCAGCATCCACCTTTCTTTGGTTTTTCTCCTCTTCTGCTTTGGTATCATATTTCGCATGTTAATGCTTCTCTGAAGTGACGTGGGATTTTTACTGCTCTGAAGGTGCTATTGAAATCCAAGTTATTGTTGTGTACTAAATATACCACTGTTGTAAAACAGGATTGACACTAGGCCTGTTTCTCAGGCTGGACTAGGGTGCATTCCTTCTGCACATAGTTCACATTTCATGTGTTTCTGTGGATCACACCAGGTTCCCTTTAGAAAATGGCTTTCAAAAACGGTAAACATAAGTTTCAGGTATTTTCCTTCAATGGTTACTGTTAGAATTTTAAAAAAAAATTATTTCAAATATAATACTCTATTATTTTAACAGATGTCAACTCATCCTCAATCCCAATCCTCTTCACAACCTAATTTGTGATAGTTTTGTGAAGGGACGCTTAACAATCCTGACATAAAGGGTTAGTTTGTTTGGGCAATGCACTGAATGTACAATAAGAATAAGAATGTACAATATTCACCCAGGCACACACTCATCCACAATGTGGGATATTTTGAAATGAATGGTATGCTGGTCCAGTTACATTACTTTGCTTCCACATGTGGTGCTTTGAACTGAAGCTTATTTGACATTCAAAGTTTTTGTCAGATCACATTTTTTGTTTGGTGTCCTAATTTTTTAGTACCTATTACAAGCTATTAGATAGAATTATGTGTTTTCAGGCAGTGAAACAGCTGGATTAAAATGCTGGGAGCTGCTCAATGTCTGATAGAGTATTCTTTCTGGTGTATCAAGTTACAAGCCCCTTCCCATCAGTTGCGTTGTTCTATCACGCTGCTGTCACGATGCCTCTTTGCACTTGCTACTGTCTGGAAATGTCAGGGACATATGTGCTTGCCACTTTCTTCACATTTGTACTGCTAGGTGCCTGCTGAATTCTCTGTGCAACAAGCAATGGCACCAATGCAGACGATAGACCTAACAACTATATTTACTGCAACTAGTTTAAAGAAGAAAACAGCCACACCCACCGTCACACAGCAAGCGCGAGAATCCACAACCACAACTAAAAAAATAAAATCATTTGTTTTCTTTGAGGTGGAAATCCTTGATGCCAAGACCAAGGAACAGCTCTGCTTCCTCGACAAGGTGAGAATCTAAACCTTACTTTCCACATGCATTAATTATAGCCATTGATTCTTTAAGATGTAAATATCTTGTGTGGTTTGCTTTTGATCCATGGCTCCTCTCATAGTGCTCACTGAGTACAATGGTGCCCCAGCCTTTGTACGGAGTGGGAAGGTGTTCCAACCTTCTGTCTATTTTTACACCATTTCAAGTGACTAATTAATTTGGAGGGCGTTTTGAAGCGACTTTGTTGGTGTACTTTTAACTAGGTCACAAAGGCTGAAGCCAGGATTGAAGGCTCTTGGAAAAAATTCTGCTTTTGTTGCAGGGCAGTGGAATTTATTCCGACCAGCGCTGTGTTCTTTAGCATCTGAATGTCATAGTAATGAATAGCTGTGTCCTTGGTTCAGCATAATTTAAGACTTCTTTTTGTCTTGAAATTTGCATTTCAATGTATGAGACTCCCTTTCTGCTTCGAGTTTGTTTGCATCTTCTGACTGCATTTTGTTTGCATCTTATTTAGGTGGAGCCAAATGCCACAGTTGGAGAAATTAAATCTATGTTCCATAAGTCATGTAAGTAAAAACATCTGAGGAGACTTTGTGGAAATCCCAATGACAGCATCCTTATCGTATTTTTGAATTCATTTGTCTATTTTTGTGTTCAGTTTGTCCATTTGCTTTATTTTCTTTCCTGTTCTTTGTCAAAATTCAGTTTACGCCACTATTTTTAGTCCAGAGATTTCTTTCCTTAACTGCGTGGAGTTGAGGTGGTTTGTGAAGCAAACTCCCACAGAGGTTATAAATCATTAGCTACAAATCCTTTTGGACAGGCTGACAATTCCTGGATTTTAGTCTATTTATTCCTCTCTCCACCAGCTGCCCTCGGGGATAAATTTAATAATAGTTATTATGAGGATGAAATCTGATAGCTGGAAAGCAGAAAAAAACAAATAGACATAAGGCAGTATGGGAGAAGTAGCAGCTTCAAATTGGAGGTAAATTGGATGTAAATTTGTGTTTTTATATGGTGGGGAGAAAGGTGGATATCTGTATTTAGAGCTCTCTTGCATAGAAATGTAGAAACTAGGAGCATATGTATACCATTAGCCCTTTGAGCTTGCTTCACTGTTCAGTATGGTTATGGCTGATACCCCATCTCAACGCCATATTCCCATTTTCTTCCCATGCCCCTTGATGCCTTTTAAAATTTAAAAATCTAGCTTTCTCTTTCTTGAATATATTTAGTGATCTGCCTCTACAACCTTCTGTGGCAGGGAATTCCACTGTTTCACTATCCTTTGAGTGAAGAAATATTTCCTCATCTAATTCCTAAATGATTCCTAACTCATCCCTACCTGATATCTGAGACTGTGTCCCCTTGTTCTAGACTCCCCATCCAGGGGGAAACATCTCCCTGCATCTGTCCAGCCCTGTTGGATTTTATACATTAATCAGATCCTCTCTCCTTCTTGTTGTGGACCAGACTAGACTCCCTCCAAATATATTAACAAGTTAGCCCAGACCCTAATTTTTTCTTATTTTAAAGACAAGCGTGAATTATTGCATTCTGGATGCAATTTGATTCGTCAAATTACAGGATTTGAAGCAAAACACACTTTATTCATACACTATAGTTAAAATACAAGAAAAGAAAAGAATTGGCTTAGCTATAACTCTATTGAAATGCTTAATAAAATATTACATAAAGTAATTATTACTAATTAACTGTTCCAATATGGGATTACCCATAAACACACCCTTGACAAAGGCAAATTAAAAAAAAAAGCAGTTTATCTCCCATTCAATTCCAGTAGAGGAAGAGAACCCCAACTTTTAGCTGTAACTGAGAGAGGGGGAAAAAAACAGCTCCTCCCTCTTCAAGGCCCCAGTAGAAACTGTTACTGAAAAACTAACAGTTCAGGTTCTGTGAGAGGTTGAACATATCCGTTCAGGCTGTTTCTACTGTTCCAACTTTTAAAACAAGGCCTCACAAACTGTTTACTCTAGTGGCTCCGCATACACTGCTTGTTACCGTTGCCTTAAAACCTCTCTTCAAAGCAAAAGGACAAAATACACCTCTTAAAGCCATAGTCTCATCACAGTCTTCGTGAATACAGGCCCAGTTGAATTAATCTATCCTCACAGGACAATCCTGACATCCCCACTATCAGCCTAATTAGCCTCTGCTCACTCCCTCTATGACAGGAATATCCTTTCTTAAATAGGGACAACATATACTGGAGTATACACACTATACTCCAGGTATGATTTCATCTAGCCCCTGGGTAAGATTAGATTAGATTAGATTAGATTAGATTACTTACAGTGTGGAAACAGGCCCTTCGGCCCAACAAGTCCACACCGACCCGCCGAAGCGCAACCCACCCATACCCCTACCTTTACCCCTTTAACCTAACACTACGGGCAATTCAGCATGGCCAATTCACCTGACCCGCACATCTTTGGACTGTGGGAGGAAACCGGAGCACCCGGAGGAAACCCACGCAGACACGGGGAGAATGTGCAAACTCCACACAGTCAGTCGCCTGAGTCGGGAATTGAACCCGGGTCTACAGGCGCTGTGAGGCAGCAGTGCTAACCACTGGGCCACCGTGCCGCCCACTATAGGTAACTATAGGAAGACATCTTTTGGAATTTCAGAAAAGCCCCATTTTTATCCCAAAAGGAACCTGATATTCCTCGTTTTCTCAAATAGACAAATGGGAGCCTCTTTCAATGTTTGACTGGATTATGCAAATGTTGCAGGCCCTGGAAAACAAGGACAATCAGAAGTGAGTGTGGACTGACAAGTGTCCATTTGCACCACAGTTTTGATAAGATTTGTGTCCCAACTGGAAATGCAGACGAGTTGTGACGATTTTTAAAGCTCCTTGCTCAGGCTTTTCAGGGAGGGTGGTGGTTCAAATAAAATTTAGTGGGCTGCCTATTGCCACCTCCTCCTCACCTCTGACCTGTCCCCAGGAGTCAGCCAGCCAGCCTGCCTGAGGCTCATTGAGGTCCTTAATTAAGCAATTAGCAGCCACTGAAAAGGCTCATCCCACATCCTGTATCTGTTTTCAGTCTGTAGGCGAAGACTGAAGGACAACGACTAGTTTGGCAGCTTTCCCTGAAGGGCTTGCTGGTGAGGGGACACCTCCTCCCGAGGGACCCCCCCTCCCCGACTCCTCTCCTTGGCCCTCCCACTCTCCAACCTGACACCACCACACTCAGCAACCCCCTTTCACACCCTGAGGTTAACCAGCCACTCAAAATCCCTGGAAGTCCAGTTCCGATCCTGTCTTCTGGAGGACAATTCCCTGGAAATCCAGTCTCCATCCTGTTTTCTGGAGGATGGCCTGTAGGTCCACCAGAATCACGGAATTCCTGTGGTGCAGAAAGAAATCATTCAATCCACTGGCTCTTCAAATGAGCCTTGTTTATTTATGCCATTCCCCTGATTCAATCCCAAATCCCTGACAACTATTTCTATCCAAATAACCATCCAATGCCCTCTCAAATGCATCACTTGAATCTGCCTCCATCTAATTTATGGGCACTGCATTCAAACCCTAACTACATACTGAGTGAAAACATTTTATTTTCCTTGCATCATTCCTGCTTCTTTGCAAATCACTTAAAATGTATTCCATATTGTTTTTTGTTCCTTTTACGTTCTCCCCATCTACTCTATCCAGATCGCTCATCATTTTGAAAATCACTTTCAAATCTCCTCTCTAAGCAGGACATTCCCATCTTCCTCAGTCTTGGCTCAGTGGTTAGCACTGCTGCCTCACAGTGCAGGGACCTGGGTTCAATTCCACCCTTGGGCAACTGTCTGTGTAGAGTTTGCACATCATCTTATATGTAGTTAGGGTATGGAATGCAGTGCCCATAAATTAGGTGGAGGCAGGTTCAAGTGGTGCAATTGAGAGGGCATTGGATGGTTATTTGGATAGAAATAGTTGTCAGGGATTTGGGGTTGAATCAGGGGAATGGCATAAATAAACAATTATCCCCCTGTTGATGTGGGTTTCTGCAGGGTGTTCTGGTTTCCTCCCACAGTCCAAAGGTTATGCGGATTGTCAATGCTAAATTGCCCATAGTAAATCGTGATGAGCAGGTTCGGTGCCTTAGCCATGGGGAAATGCAGGGTTACAGGGAAATGAGTCTGAGTGGGATGCTCTTCAGAGAGTTGATGTGGATTTGTTGGGCTGAATGACCTGTCTCCATGTTGTAGGGATTCTGTGAACTACAGTTCCTCATTCCTTTTCATAAATTACTTCTACATTCTCTCCAATGCATTCACATCTTTGCTACAATGTGGTGTCCAAAACTGTAACCAATTCTTCAGCTGAGATCTCACAAGTATTGTCTACAAGTTTAATACCACCTTTTTGCTTTTCTACTCTATGCCCCTATTAATAAAGCTGGGGATATTGTATGCTTTATTAGCTACATTCTCCACCTGTCCTGCCACCTTTAATCATCTGTACACCTATACACCCAGGTCCATCTGCTCCTGCACCCTCTTTAGAATTATATCCCCTATTTTTTATTGTTGTTCATTGTTCTTTCTACCAAAGTGCATACCTCTCACTTCTCTGCATTGAATCTTAACTGCCACCAATTTGTCGATTTTCTTTTGGGGTTCCACACTGTCCTCCTCATAGCTTACAATTAGTTCAAGCCCTGCATCATCTGCAAAATTGTTCCCTATACCCCAAGATCCAGCTCATTAATATATGTCAGGAAAGACGAGGGTCTCAATACTGACCCCTGGGCAACTCCTCTTCAATTGTTCTTTCCACCTGAAAAATACCATTGTTGCCAGGGTCGGAGGATTTGAGCTATAGGGAGAGGCTGAACAGGCTGGGGCTGTTTTCCCTGGAGCGTCGGAAGCTGAAGGGTGACCTCTTAGAGGTTTACAAAATTATGAGGGGCATGGATAGGATAAATAGACAAAGTCTTTTCCCTGGGGTCGGGGAGTCCAGAACAAGAGGGCATAGATTTATGGTGAGAGGGGAAAGATATAAAAGAGACCTAAGGGGCAACGTTTTCACGCAGAGGTATGGAATGAACTGCCAGAGGGAGTGGTGGAGGCTGGTACAATTGCAACATTTAAGAGGCATTTGGATGGGTATATGAATATCTGGTTGGCATGGACGGGTTGGACTGAAGGGTCTGTTTCCATGCTGTACATCTCTATGATTCTATGACTCTATTACTCTCTGTTTCCTGTCATTCAATCACTTTTGTATTCACTCTGCCACTGTCCCTTTTATACTTGCCCTTTAACAAGTCTGTTGTGTGGCACTGTATTAAACACTTGCTGGCAATACTTGTATACTGCATCAGTAGCATTATCCTCACCAAGCCTTTCAGCTACTTCTTCAAAAAAATCTCCAGTGAGTTGATTAAACATGTTTGCCCCTTTAGAAATCTATGCTGACTCTTCCTAATCCATGTGACTACTATTTCCATCATTTTCCACATGACTACCAATTCTATCCCAAATAATTGTTTCTAGAAGTTTCCCACCACCGAGAGCTATCAGTTAACAATGGGCATTAGCTCATGGTCATAAAGTGTGGTGCTGGAAAAACACAGCTGGTCAGGCAGCATCCAAGGAGTAGGCGAGTCGACGTTTCGAGCATACACTTTTCATCAGGAATGTCATTAGCTCAGGGTGCAGCTTGGGTAATCTGTCTCCTTGATAAATAAACCCCTTAATTTAGAATCATTCTATGCCCAAACTCATTACATTTGCAATAAGAGAGCAATTTTAATTTTTGCATTTCTTTTTCAGATCCTCAGTGGTACCCAGCGAGACAGTCCATAAGATTAGACCCCAGTAAGTACCTTTTTGCTTAAGTAACTTTTTAAAAATGACATTTGCAATATTAATTTAGATATGGATAATAAACTAACAAAAAAGGCACTTAAATGTAAGCATTAACAAGAGTTATTTATACGAAACAAAGTAACATGCTGACCTTTCAAATAAAGAAAGATCATAAATTCAAATTAATTTTCAAAAAGCCAAATTTCCTCAGCAGTTTTCCTTTGTTTTTGCCCGTCATTTGGACTGTTTCGAGCAAATAAGGCAGATGTTTGTTTTTAGTACCTTGACTGATTTCAAATAAACTTGGGTCAAGAGAATGACAGACCTGCAACTTCCATAATCTCAAGGACATCTCAAGAGCTTTCCATCCAATTCGAGTACTTTTGTTTTTGGTGCCCAATGTTGTAAGGTAAGATCTGTGACAACCAATTTGCAAGCAGCAAAGTCCCAATAGGCAGCTAATGACTGGAGATACATGAGAAGGGAGTATTCTTTTACAACAAAACTCTCCAAAGGAGATTGGCTTCACAATTTGCAGGAAAAGCTTGGAATGAAAGATCGCATTGAAGGGATGTCAGCACAGAGCCAGTGAACCTTTCATATCACCATGTACTGGTGTAAGACTAGAACTGTTACTTGTGTTCTCCAGCTATTCAGTATTTTGAGTTTATAAGAATGCTCAACAATAACTTACAAAAGGAAATGGAATAGCTGGCTGAAAAGGGGGGAGAAAATACCATGGCTATGGGGAAAGTGGGATTTTTCTTACAAGGTGCAGACACAAGTACGATGGGTTGGAATGGTTTGTTTCCGCATTGTGTAATTCTGTGTACATCACCCTTAATGGTACTGATTGGAGGGGCGTTGGCTTCTGTACCATTTCTAACTGGGTTAATTTAATTGATATATAAACATCAAATGTACAATCTTTTATCGAGAGCAGGATCTTATTCCATTGATTGAATAAGATCAGTGCTGTTCTGACTGCAACCTCAAGTTCACATTAGTATGGTTCTAAATGTACGATCCCTAGATTTTTAAACAGTGACCCTTAGATGTAGATTCTCCCATAAGAGAAAACATTTATCCTGTCCAGACCTCTCAGAATTTTATTCATTTCCAATATATCTCCTCTTACCCTAATAAACATTAAACTTTTCCTGATGAGACAACCTGTCCATTCCAGGTCTTAATTTATTAAAGAAAAACTGAAAATGCTGGAGAAACTCAATAGGTCTGGCAGTGACTGTGGAGAGTGAGACATCGTTAAAGTTTCAGATCCAGTCACTCTCCTTCAGAAAATTTTCTTTTTTTTCCTAATTAGTTCAGTAAACCTTCCCTGAATTACATTTGCATTTCCATCTTTCCTTAAGTAAACTGACTAGTCCTATACACAGTACCCTGGTTGTGTTCTCGCCAGTGTGTATAATTGAAGCATGACCTCTCCTACCTTTGTTTCAATTCCCCTCCCAATAAATGATAACAATATAGTGTATAATACAATACATGAACAGGCCCTGTGCCGATTCCTAGTCCTTATTTAGACCCACTAATTATTGCCCTCTGTCCACCTCCTGTTTGCGTGTCTAATGTTCTATGAGCTTTCCTAATTACTTGCTGTACCTGCATACCAACCTTATGTATTGTTATACACGTTTTGCATGGGGACTGAAGAAATGGGAGTAGGAGTAAACCACTTGGTCCCTGAGCCTGCTCCGTCCGTCATAAAATCATGGCTGATTTAATTGTGGCCCTAACCCTACTTTCTTGCCTAACCCCCATAGCTCATGACTTCAGTATAGATCAAAGATCGATCTATCTGTTTCTTGAATGGCAACATTCAATGGCGTGCAGAACTACAAAGATTAATGACTCTCTGAGTGAGAAAAGAAGCCCTCCACATTTGAATTGTTGAAGTTACCGATGCAATTTGAACAACGGGATCTTCACTGTGGCCTAGGCCACCTCTTTCATCAACAATTCAATTTTGTTTTTAAAATTCGCAGAGCGTGAAGGGATTGAATGCAGCTCTCTACTGACTCTCAAATACCACCCACTGTTTATCTACCTTAATAGTCCTGGAATTTCCAGAATGCTTCCTGCTGAAAGAATCTGCTGACAGGGGCATGTGAGGCGCCTGGTGGATGTGATACTGAGGTTCTGGTCACTGTCCTGAAACAAATACGGATTGAGTTGCAACACAGTTGACCACCCACTTTGATCAAATTGTATGCAGCAAAGAAACCACTGCAGTGAAATACTCCAGGGCTCAGGTTGTGGCCTGCTGACTACTAGGGACCTTCATGCTTTCTCCTGGAAAAGCATGTCTAAATGCCTGTTTATTTGCAAGTCTTAACAGTGAGTAACAGCAGCCAATTTGACTGAAGGAACGTCATAGTTGTCCTCATGTATATACAGTGTTATATGTGCACAATATATATGTGTATGCATAAATATATACATACATCCATTATGCTTCATTGGGAAGGCATTGGCCTAGTGGTATTATCGCTAGAATATTAATTCAGGAAGACTGGGTGCCTCCTAGCAGAGCGCTTTAGGGAACATCTCCGAGACACCCGCACCAATCAATCCTTATTTCCCCTTCCCCCACCTCATCCTAGTTTCAAACTTGCAGTGCCCTTGACTTGTCCGGACTTGTCCGACCTGCCTAGCTCCTTTTCCACCTATCCACTCCACCCTCTCCTCCCTGACCTATCACCTTCATCTCCTCCCCCGCTCACCCATTGTACTCTATGCTACTCTCTCCCCACCCCCACTCCCCTCTCACTTATCTCTCCATCCTTCAGGCTCTCTGCCTTTATTCCTGATGAAGGGCTTTTGCCCGAAAGGTCGATTTCGCTGCTTGTTGGAAGCTGCCTGAACTGCTGTGCTCTCCCAGCACCACTAATCCAGAATCTGGTTTCCAGCATCTGCAGTCATTGTTTTTGCCTTATTAATTCAGGAACCCAGGTAACATTCTGGGGAAAAACCGAAAGAACTGCAGAGGCTGTCAATCGGAAAAAAAAACAGACGTTGCTGGAAAAGCTCAGCAGGTCTGGCAGCATCTGTGAAGAGAAATCAGTGTTACTGTTTCTGGTCTGGTAACCTGGGGATCTTCTGAGGAAGGATCACCTGAGTTCAAATCCCAGATGGTGAAATTGAATTCAGTAAAAGTCTATAATTAAGAGTCTAGTGATGACCATGAAAACATTGCTGATTGTTGGAAAAACCCATCAATAATGTCCTTTAGGGAAGGAACTGCTATCCTTACCTGGTCTGGCCTACATGTGACTCCAGACTCTCAGCAATGTGGTTGATTCTTAACTACCCTCTGGGTAATTAGGGATAGGCATAAAATGCTGGCCTTGCCAATGACACCCATGACAGAATGTTAAAAAAAATTGCTCCCTCCCTGGATCACGGACACTGATCCCAATTGTAATGTTATGACTACAGGGGCGCAGGTCAGCGATTGGAGTGTGTGGTGTTCTTGCTGTGTTTTGCTGAATGAAAACAGAGACATCAGGATGGCAGAGGGAGCTTGGTTAGTTGCCTTTCCCCCAGATTGTTTTGGAAAGAAGCCATCTGGTTCGAGAGCAGCTGAGGAGGAACCTTAGCTCATTGAGGGCAGACCAAATCTCTGAAAGAAATGCAGAATGAAAGAGACATATCTTGCATTTTTCACACTGACTCAAAGTGCTTTGCAGCCAATGAAATAATTTCTCATCTTGTTGCAATGTAGGAAAGGCAGTTGGCAATTTGTGCACGGCAAGATCCCACAAATGGCGAGATAGTGATGATCAGATAACCTGTTTGATCGTTGAGAGATAAATATTGACTGGAACAATGGACAGAGTGATATTTTTATAACCACCACAATAGGGATAGAGAAACCTTCGTTGAATTTTTCATCAGAAAAAAAAGTACTTGTGACAGTTCAGCACTCCCTCAATACTACACTAGATTAATGTTCCTCAGAGCAGATTATGTGATATGCCTTTAAGATAATGTCATCACCGTACCATGACCTGATTTAATGGTATAGAACTCTCTGTCTCCATCTTACTGAATCCACTTGTAGCATGACACAGTGAAGGGTATATGCTACAGTACCTCTGGATTGCTTAGCTTTAACTCCGACCTCTCTCATACCTCTGATGACAGTGTCCATATGTACAGATACCAGGAAGATGTTAAGCATTCATTGAATTCTGCAGTATTACATGACCCACATCTAATTCACAAGTCTTGATAACTAACTTAAGTCTTTCAACATATTGTTTGAAGATCACTCGCTATCACATCACTACTGAAATACCTGGACTTGTACCTACAGCTTTCTGACTGAGTGGCAAGGATGCTCATATCTGAGCCACAGCTGACAAAATAGGAGAAAGTGAGGACTGCAGATGCTGGAGATCAGAGTCAACACGTGTGGCGCTGGAAAAGCACTGCAGGTCAGGCAGCATCCGAGGAGCAGGAGAATCGACCTTTCGGGCATAAGCCCTTCATTTCTCCCTGGACCTGCAAAGGACGTCTGGTGTTCTTCATCCTGAGAAGAATCCAAACACTCAACAAACGCTTTTTCTCCAACTTATCGGACATCAGCTGACACAATAGCCACAAAGTGTACATTTAATATTGCACTCTTCTGGCTCTTTTCCAAATACTTTTAAGATGTTTTTCTCCCTTTTTGTTTTGAAATATTTATCCACTAAAAATCCCTCTGCATGTATCACACTTTCTGCTTGGACCTGCTGTGCTGTGCGAACCTTCAGGAGAAGTGCAGGTGCCTCACAAAATGTGCTCAGCTGCCTTCATGCCTGGTTCTGTGGGTTAACACCAGACACCATTGTGTGGTATGTGGTTTATCACTCAGCTGGACTGTGTTTGCTACAGTCTTGACAGAGTTAGCATGGCAGAGGAATGAGGAACATTTGAAGGTTGTATTAGAAACTGTTTTTGGTCACGTATGTCAGATGGCCCATTTCCTACAGAGTGTTCTGTGTGGTCCAACAGAGAAATGCACTCCGTTATAAATCAGAATTTCTTTCCTTCCTTGTGTGGCTATTGTGTCAGCTGATGTCCGATAAGCTGGTGAAAAAGTGTTTGTTGAGTGTTTGGATTCTTCTCAGGATGAAGAACAGCAAAGGTCCTTTGCAGGTCCAGGGAGAGATGAAGGGCTTATGCCCGAAACATCGATTCTCCTGCTCCTCGGATGCTGCCTGTTCGGCTGTACTTTTCCAGTTGTACTTTTCAACTCTGATCTCCAGCATCTGCAGTCCTCACTTTCTCCTATTGTGACAGCTGTGGCTCAGATATGAGCATCCTTGCCACTCAGTCAGAAAGCTGGAGGCTCAAGTCCAGGTACTTCAGTATTGATGTGATAGCGAGTGATCTTCAAGTAATATAGAGTCATGGAGATGTACAGCACGGAAACAGACTCTTCAATACAACCCGTCCATGCCGACCAGATATCCCAACCCAATCTAGTCCCACCTGCCAGCACCTGGCCATATCCCTCCAAACCCTTCCTATTCATATACCCATCCAAATGCCTCTTAAATGTTGCAATTGTACCAGCCTCCACCACTTCCTCTGGCAGCTCATTCCATACATGTACCACCCGCTGTGTGAAAAAGTTGCACCTTAGGTCACTTTTATATCTTTCCCCTCTCACTCTACACCTATGTCCTCTAGTTTTGGACTCCTACACCCCAGGGAAAAGACTTTGTCTATTTATCCTATCCATGCCCCTCATAATTTTGTAAACCTCTATAAGGTCACCCCTCAGCCTCTGCTCCAAGGAAAACAGCCCCAGCCTGTTCAGTCTCTTCCTGTAGCTCAAATCCTCCAGCCCTGGTAACATCCTTGGAAATCTTTTCTGAACCCTTTCAACTTTCACAACATCTTTCCGATAGGAAGGAGATCAGAATGTTGAAAGACTTAAGTTAGCAATGTTTTTGTCACGTGTGGATTAAACATTATCCTCGGAGTGTCGTTCTTGACATGTTGTAGTGTTCTGATGAGTTGGATTGGGTCCTAATGCTTACTTTAAGTGTGAGCTTTTACAGTGGGTACTGGCAGCCAAACCCGTCATGAGGAGGAACTCGATCCTGTCTTTGATCAAAGTCCAACTGTACAGCTCCTAATGAATCGTGAACCCAAGCAGGCCTTTCCTTAACCTGAGCATTGAGATCTGTGAACTCTACACAGAGCAGAGCAGAACCTATTACTTTGGGGATAAACTTAGGGTGGAGCTCAAATACAATTTAAATTTCTTTACTCAGTCCATGTGTACATTAAATCTAAACCCCCTGTAAAGCCTAATAGTGTCATAGAGTCATACAGCATGGAAACAGACTCTTTAGTCCAAGCAGTCCATGCCAACAATGTTCCGAAACTAAACATAGCACAATATCAGTTTTATTCTGATATTCAAACAGAACAGGATGAAGACAGTAAAGTGAGTTTGGACTCTGTTTCCCCCACACTAGAACCTGCGTGCGGATGAGCTAAGTTGCTGCAAGTGATTATTCAGAATAGGTTCAGTTTGGTTTCCCTTCAGTATATGAGGCTTTTCTCCATAAAGACTGACCACCTCTTCCTGATGTCGTTTCATTCTCCAGAGGGAAAGTGTGTACGCGATGAAGAGATTCTACAAACGCTCCCCGTTGGCACAACTGCTACCTTCTACTTCAAAGATTTGGGTCCTCAAGTGGGATGGACCACGGTGAGTGTTCCTATGGTTTGATCTAACGTGTATGGGGTGAGAGGGAGTAGGGAGCTGGCGAATGGGAAGGGTAGAAATATGGGACAGTGGGGATGGAACAGACTGACGGAGAGAGACAGGAGCATGGCAAGAAGCACACAGTGTGGGAGATGAACAACTGGCTCAGGTCAGGAATTTGAGGGGTGCGGGTAGGCAGTGGATGTGATAGGGATGTCCTAAAACTGTACAAGGCACCAGTCAGATCACAGCTGGATTACTGTCAACAGGTTTGGGCTCATTAATCTCAGGAAAGATCCTGGCGTTAGAGGCAGTCCAGGGAATGTTCGCTCGGCTGATACCAGGTTTGGAGGGACTGTCTTCTGAGGAGAAGTTGAATCGACTTGGCCTGAGGAGAAGTTGAATCGACTTGGCCTGCACTTGGTGGAGTTTAGAAGAGTGGGAGTCAAACCGGTTGAAACACACAGGATTCCTATGGGTTTGATGGGTTAAAAGTGGAGAGGTTGTTTGTGGGAGAGACCAGGACTAGAGGGAATAATCTCAGAATGAGAGGTCGCATGTTTAAGACAGAGATGCGGAGGAATTTCTTCTCTCCTCTCGAAGGAATGCTTTACTACGGTGGGCTGTCAAGGCTGGGTTATTGAGTACATCCAAGGCTGAGATAGACAGAATTTTATGCAGTAACATAATAAAGGGTTCTAAGGTAAAGGCAGGAAAGTGGATTGGAGCATGATTAGACCATCCATGATCTTATTGGAGCAGACTCGATGGGCTGAATGGCCTGTTGTCGTCTTATGAGCTTCTGTTCCTGCCCAACAGGAAGTAGAGCAGTTCCTTTGTCCAGCAGGAACATTAACGGGCTTTGTGTACAGGAGTATCTTTCCTCGCTGACACGAATCATGGATTTGGACAAAATGCCAGCAAAAGAAAAAAAAATCTTTGGCTGAAGATCCAGACTTGAAAAGGTGGTGCAAGTTGATTCCATGAACCATTTTAAAAAGGCTGTGTATATGAGCGATGCCACCACTAGGTGGAGCATTGCAGCCCATAAGTATGAAAGGTGAGAGACTGGGGAGGCAGTGTCACTGGGCTTGTAATCTTGATCCCAGGATGACTCCTGGTGACCATTCGACTAGCTTGTTATTGAATAACAATTGTCCTTTAATAGGGAAGGAAATCTGCTGTCCTTACCTGGTCTGATATATATGTGACTCCAGACCTATAGCAATGTGGTTAACTCTGAACAGCCTTTTAAGCAAATAGAGATTGACTAGTGCACATTCTGTAAGTGCAAAGGTCGCGTCTAGTTGAATGTGGAAAAAATAGTCATGTTGAAATTCATTCCAATCGGGAATTTTTTTTTTAATGTTAACTTTTAAACCAGTTGTAATATCCAGGAAAATACAACAATAATTGCACAATTCTTTGCAATTGGTGCTCCTGGTGACTGATAACTAGCCTGGTCTATGTACAAGTGCAGTACCTGACAATTAATCATAACTGCCCTTTAGGCAATTAGGGATGGGCAATAAATGCTGGTCCAGTGAGCAACACCCTTGTCCCGTGAATTAATAAAAACAAAGTCAGCCATCTGTTCATTGAAACCAGGGTCTCTCCAATCAAAAACAAAATGTACAGACTGATTATAACTGCTGTTGTGCTTTCTTGTCTAGCGAGTTCACCATTTAGTGCCAGACCAGTGTGATGTCACTGGGATAATGCAGGTGGATCATGCTGGCCATAGAGATGTACAGCACGGAAACAGACCCTTCGGTCCAACCTGTCCATGCTGACCAGATATTCCAACCCAATCTAGTCCCACCTGCCAGCACCCGGCCCATATCCCTCCAAACCCTTCCTATTCATATACCCATCCAAATGC
>NC_057720.1:19692902-19699350 GCF_004010195.1 Chiloscyllium plagiosum
AAAAAAAGGGTTTTGTGATTTACACATGAAAGAAGTGAAACTATCACTGTATTCTAACAGATGAAAGGCTTAACAGACAATCAATTTTTCAATGTATAATTTCAGTTACATCACACTATAAAGTTTTGCTATAAATTCTGTCTGTTAGGATTGAGCCCTCCAGTACCACCTGATGTAGGAGCGTCGCTCCGAAAGCTAGTGTGCTTCCAATTAAACCTGTTGGACTATAACCTGGTGTTGTGTGATTTTTAACTTTGTACACCCCAGTCCAACACCAGCATCTCCAAATCATGTCTGCAAACTTACTAACTGTACCTCTTATGCTCGCATCCAAATCCAAATCAAATTCCATTCTGTTGGAACCTACACTCTATTGTGGATGAAGGAGTTGGATAAGTCTGAGAGAATGAGCTGCAGAGTTGTGAACAGAAAGGAGGACAGGGAGAGGGGAGGGGAAAAGATAAGAACCACAAAGAGCATTATTGTGGTCTGGAGTGCCACCTGGTGGCCAGAATCTACAATGAGGTGCAAATTCCTAATTGTTCCTAAAATATTTCTTTTGTTCCAAGACTGTTCCACTTGACCACACTTCGAGTACTGTGCTCCGTTCTGGTCACTGTACCTAGACAAAAATATATTGACCTTGGAGGGAGTGCTGTTCAGATTTCACAACCTACAGTGGTATACTGTGGAGTTTAGAATATGAAAGAATAGTTTGATTAATGATTTTAATATTAAGCTACATAACTGATAGGATAGATAGAGATATAAGATTTTTGTTCACTGGGGAGCCGAGGACTAAATGACTTGAAGTGAACATTATAATTCTCCAGTTGGGAGGCAGGTGTACACACTCAAATGGTGGTGGAATTCTTTTCCTCATTTGAGTTGATTAATATGAAATCCTTGGGAATCAAGCATGTTAGGGGGATATGGATATGGGACAAAGAAGGCTGGAATTTCAACCAGCTGAGCTGAACAGTGGGAGTTTGGAAAATTCCTAGCTTCACGTGCTCACCATAGGGAAAAGTGACTCTGGAAAAATGATGTTCCTTCTGGTATTGGGGGGTGAAGAGAGGTAGCAGTTAGACCATCTGACCCTGGAAAGAATTCAGAGATGCTGGGTGCTGAGCCAACTTATTTAACAGACCTGTTTTGATACCCAGGTTTAATAAAAATAGTTAGGCCCTGTAGCTCTTAGCTCTCAAATCTCCTCACCGAGCCCCACACCACACTGCCCGTGACCCATTGATGCCAACCCGTAATGCCAACTGATCCAAATCATGACCCCTGACTACCTCCATGACCCTAGGTCAACTGCGGCTCCTCCACCAGTCGCCAGTGAGCCATTATAGCCCCTATATAAGTTCAGTGCCAATTCATGTTCTTCCAACTTTGCTCATATTCCTCTATGCCAATTGAACAGTATGGGGAGACCTGCTGTTTGGGCTGGGATAGAGACCTGGGCTATGCTGGGAAACATAGTATGGGGTGTCACTGGCCAGGCCAACCTTAATTGCGCATCCTAATTACTTTTGAGAAAGTGGCAGAGAGATGTCTTTTTGAACCATTGCAATCCATGGGAAAGCCACAGTGCAGTGAATGAGGGAATTCCAGGATTTTGACCAAGTGACCCAAGTCTATTAAATACTTGAAGGCATGGGCCAATGATTACAGTGTTTGTTTCTACAATGGGTTAAATACTTGAAGACTTTTTCAAACATGATATTAATGTCCAATTCCTTCAAATACTAAGTACAAATAAGGCCACTTAAAAGACAGCTGGAGACATAGCTGTCAATCAAACAGTTAACTTAGAGACCCTCGCTATGATCTTGACAAGTCCCAGAAGTAGTCAAGATCCATTCATTTGTAATGCTGTGAGCCTGAGGACTATCAACATTCAGCTCAAGAAATTGCATGCACAGATTTATTTTTGCAACATAGCCCCAAAAGTTTCTTTTAAAACATAAAGTACACAAGATTAATCAGAGTGTGGTGATGGTCTCATCACAAAGTTGCCTCACATCCTTTAAAAAGAACCTGGGTGAGGCACTTGGCATGTCATAACATTCAAAGCTATTGGCCAAGTGCCAAGCGCTGATAAATGGGATTAGGTTGAAGGTCAGATGTTTCTCACCTGTCAGTGCAGATTTGATGGGCCAAAAGTCCTCTTCTGCACTGTATTATTCTATGATTTAAATACTTTAACAGTTTGGTGATTCGATGTTACCTGTTCCAGCTTTGACGAGTGTTTGTTTCCACCACAAAGCTAGGGCACACTGCTGGTGAAGGCCATTCCTGGAGTAAGAATCACATCTACCTTACAGAGTCACAGGAGCATTATGTTTGGCTCATTGTGTCTGGCTGTCCAAATACACATTGTGATATAGTGCCATTCTTCTGCCTTTTCCCCATGTTGTTTCTATTTGAATAATTACCAGTGCCTTCTTGAATTCCTCAATTGAACCAGCCTCCACCACACTTCCAGGCAGTGCATTCCAGCTCCAAACCACTCAATGTGTGAAAAGGTTTTATTTCCCTTACCTTGCATTTGCTTCTTTCGCAAATCCTTTTAATTCTATGCCTTCTTATTCTTGATCTTTTTACAAGTGGAAACAGTTTCTCTCTATCTACTCTATCCAGTTCCCCTTGAGTCTGAAAATGTCTATCAAGGAAAACAATCTAAACTCTTCAATCTATCTTCACAACTGAGGTTTATCATCCCTTGAACCATTTTGTAAAACCTCTTTAGCATTCTCTCCGATACACCCCCATCCGTCCCATAAAATGACTCCAGATGACGTCTAACAAGTGTCATTTGCAAAGCATTATCTCCTTTTTCTTGTATGTTATTCCCTATTAATAAAGCCTAAAATACTGTATGCTTTGTTAATGGCTTTGTCCACCTGACCTACCACCTCCAATATCCTGTGCACACATACGCTAGGACCCTCTGTGCACACATACGCTAGGACTGTACATCTTACTTTCTACTGTCAGTCCATATTCTTTCTACCTGAATACATCAATTCACACTTTTCTGCATTGAGCGCCATTTGCCACCAATCCACCTACTCCACCAACTAGTCACTGATCTTTTGAAGTTCCACACTGTGTCCTAATTTGTTCTGTGCACTGAGCTTCACCTAAGGGGTAGGTTTCCCTCACTTTTGCTTTGTGCCCCATCTCCAAAATTGAAAACTGCCAGAAAAGGGTTGGGACTTCCAGGTCCAAGATCTGCTTGCTATTTGTAAAGGTGCTCAGAGCCTCCCCAACTCCTGATACATCCAGCCCTAGCTCACCAATTAGCCATGATGCATTGAATGACAGGACAGAGGCAGGGGCTGAATAGGCTCCTGGAAAGGAAGAAGTAGGGAACCAGGGAGCCTGAAATGTGGAGGGAAGTGAGGAATGGTACAGGATTGTGAATGTATTGGGGGTAAGTGATTGGAATGTTTGTGGGGAGATGGTTTGAGAAAGCAACATAGAACATAGAACATTACAGTGCAGTACAGGCCCTTCGGCCCTCGATGTTGCACCAACCTGTGAAACCGATCTGAAACCCATCTAACCTCCATTTTCATCCACATGTCTATCCAATGACCATTTAAATGCCTTTAAAGTTGGCAAATCTACTACTGTTGCAGGCAGGCTGTTCCACACACCTATTACTTTCTGAGTAAAGAAACTCCCTCTGACCTCTGTCCTATATCTATTACCCCTCTATGTCCCCTCATGCTAGCCATTACCATCCGAGGAAAAAGGCTTTCACTGTCCAACCTATCTAACCCTCTGACTATCTTATATGTCTCAACTAAGTCACCTCTCAACCTTCTTCCCTATAATGAAAACAGCCTCAAGTCCCTCAGCCTTTCCTCATAAGACCTTCCCTCCATACCAGGCAGCACTCTAGTAAATCTCCTCTGAACCCTTTCCACAGCTTCCACATCCTTCCTATAATGTGGTGACCTGAACTGTATGCAATACTCCAAGTGTGGCCACACTAGAGTTTGTTACAGCTGCAGCATGACTCATGGTTCCGAAACTCATTCCCTCTACTAATAAAAGCTAACACACCGTATGCCTTCTTAACAACCCTATGAACCTGGGTGGCAACTTTCAGGGATCTATGTACATGAACACCGAGATCATCTACACTACCAAGAATCTTACCATTAGCTCAGTGTTCTGCATTCCTGTTACTCCTTCCAAAGTGAATCACCTCTCACTTTTCTGTATTAAATTCCATTTGCCACCTCTCAGCCCAGCTCTGCAGCTTATCTATGTCCATCTGTAACCTATAACATCTATCGGCCCTATCCACAACTCTACCGACCTAAGTGTCATCCACAAATTTAGTAACCCATCCTTCTACGCCCTCATTCAGGTCATTTATAAAAGTGACCAACACCAGTAGCCCCAAAACAGATCCTTGCGGTAACTGAACTCCAGGATGAATATTTCCCATCAACCACCACCCTCTGTCTTCTTTCAGTTAGCCAATTTCTGATACAAACTGCTAAAACACCCTCAATCCCATGCCTTCATATTTTGTGCAATAGCCTACTGTGGGGAATCTTAGCAAATCCATATCCACCACATCAACCACTTTACCCTCATCCACCTGTTTGGTTACCTGCTCGAAGAACTTAAGAAGGTTTCTGAGGCACGATGTACCCTTCACAAAACCATGTTGACTATCCCTAATCAATTTATTCCTTTCTAGATGATTATAAATCCTATCACTTATAACCTTTTCCAACACTTTACCCACAACCGAAATAAGGCTCACAGGTCTATAACTACCAGGGTTGTCTCTATTCCCCTTCTTGAACAAGGGAACAACATTTGCTATCCTCCAGTCTTCTGGCACTATTTCTGTAGACAATGACGACATAAAGATCAAAGCCAAACGCTTTGCAATCTCCTCCCTGGCTCCCCAGAGAATCCTAGGATAAATCCCATCCGGCCCCGGGGACTTATTTATTTTTTACACTTTCCAGAATTGCTAACATCTCCCCCTTGTGAACCTCAATCCCCTCTAGTCTAATAGCCTGTATCTTAGTATTCTCCTCGACAGCATTAGTCTTTTTCCAGTGTGAATACTGATGAAAATTATTCATTTAGCGCTTCCCCTATCTCCTTTGACTCTATGTACAACTTCCCACTACTGTCCTTAATTGGCCCTATTCTTACTCTAATCATTCTTTAATTCCTGATATACCTAAAGAAAGCCTTGTGGTTTTCCTTGATCCTATCCACCAATGACTTCCCACAACCTCTCCTGGCTCTTCTTAGCCCTATCCTTAGCTCTTTCCTGGCTAACTTGTAACTCTCAAGTGCCCTAACTAAGCCTTCATGTCTCATCCTAACATAACTTAAAAATGTGTTGCTGGAAAAGCGCAGCAGGTCAGGCAGCATCTAAGGTGCAGGAGAATCAACGTTTCAGGCATAAGCCCTCCTTCAGCATTCCTGAAGAAGGGCTTATGCCCGAAACGTCGATTCTCCTGCTCCTTAAATGCTGCCTGACCTGCTGCGCTTTTCCAGCAACACATTTTTAAGCTCTGATCTCCAGCATCTGCAGCCCTCACTTCATCCTGACATAAGTCGTCTTCTTCCCCTTGATGAGAAATTCAACTTCTTTAGTCAACCATGATTCCCTCGCTTGACCACTTCCTCCCTGCCTGACAGGTATATACTTATCAAGGACACGCAGTAGCTGTTCCTTGAATAAGCTCCACATTTCAGTTGTGGTGTGTGGGGTGTTTGTTGAGAATATTGAAAGCTCAGAGTCTTGAATCAGTGCCCAGTGAAATGAGGGCTCCCTCAGTTTGGGAGGATTCTGACTTGACTCAGTCTTTGATCCCTGGTCTGTGAGAGGAGGATTCACCCATCCAGACGAGTGGGAGGAGCTGGGGTGCCGACGTTAGGTAAAGGGTAAGAGAAAGAGTCTTCGGTCCATGTTGACTGGCCTCTAGTGTGTGAAATCCTTCTCCTGTGTATTTATTCTGTTCTTCATTATGGCCTAACCCAGGACTTTAGACGGGACTGTCATTGCCTCAGTGCCATCTGACCAAGACCATTAGAAGTACGAGCAGGAGTTGGCCATTCAGCCCATCAAACCTGCTGTGCAAACAAAGGGGAAAAATATTCCCTGAGATTGCACTCCTCTTGTTAGTGTGATTCAAATTGGCTGCTCCATTGCCTACAGGCTGGTACCGCTCTCAAACCGGGCTCTCTCTTTATCAAGAATAATACAAGGCAAGTCATAGAGATGTACAGCATGGAAACAGACCCTTCGGTCCAACCCGTCCATGCCGACCAGATATCCCAACCCAATCTAGTCCCACCTGCCAGCACCCGGCCCATATCCCTCCAAACCCTTCCTATTCATATACCCATCCAAATGCCTCTTAAATGTTGCAATTGTACCAGCCTCCACCAC
>NC_057720.1:19699735-19717438 GCF_004010195.1 Chiloscyllium plagiosum
AGCTCAAATCCTCCAACCCTGGCAACATCCTTGTAAATCTTTTCTGAACCCTTTCAAGTTTCACAACATCCTTCTGATAGGAAGGATTTTAAAAAGTTCAGCCACTTTGTGTTTAATTTGATAGCTGTGTTAAGCTGCCACCTGCTTGTGTCTGTGTGTTGTTCTTTGACTGTAGGTGTTCCTGACCGAGTATGCAGGTCCACTCTTTATCTACCTGCTCTTCTATTCTCGCTTGCCTTTTATTTACGAAGAAAAGGATGAATTTACCACCAGCCCACACACTGTGGTGCAGTAAGTAAGCATGCGTTGGATGCCTGGTGTTAACCTAGCTCTGGTACAGTACAGTTTGATAATCTGAGTTTGTCTTTGGACTTCATAGAGGATGCTTGCTGAACTTGCACCACCACTGGTGACTGTGCCTTCAGCTGCCTAGGCTCCCAACCTCTGGAATTCCCTCCCTCACCCTCTCCATCAATTTGTCCGCCCTGAAAATTATGCCTTTGACTGAGTTTTTATCTTTGATTTCCCTCTTTCTCATTCAATGCCTATTGTTGTCTGATGGTGCTCCTGCAAAATGTTTTCGGATGTTTTACTACAGGAAAAGAACAATATCATTGCAAGTTGTTGTCTGATATGGAGTGGCACATACTCCAATTGTTGTCATTCAGGACTGAATGCGGTGGTTGAGCCCCAGACCATCATAGTCATAGAGTCATACGGCACGGAAACAGACCCTTTGGTCCAACCAGTCCATGCAAGACATAATCCGAAACTAAACTGGTCCCACCTTCCTGCTGCTGGCCAATATCCCTCCAAACCTTTCCTAATCATGTATCGACCCAAATGTCTTTTAAGCGTATTTGTACACACATCCACCACTTACTCAGGAAGTTCATTCCACACTCAAACCACCCTCTGTGTAAAAAATTTGCCTCTCATGTCTTTTTAAAATCTCTCTCCTTTCACCTTAAAAATGTGCCCCTAGTCTTGAAATCCCTGGCCAACACCATCGCTTTTAATCAACCTGATGAAACCAGTCATTTCATGCACACCACCTGTGTAAATTATTCAATTGTAAATTAAAGGGATAATTGTGTAAATTTGTTCTTGGGATGTTGGCATCCCAAGCATTAGGGCAGCATTATTGCCCATCCCTTAATGACCAAACTGCCTTCTGCGAGCAAAGTAGAGGATTTTAAAAATATTAATAACCCTCAACCAAAATCCACCGTGTTCTTCAGGAGTTAAAATTTCCCCTGTGGTTTCTTTTGTCAGAGTCAGTAAAGATGAGTTTATTTGTAAACTGGCAAGGGAGCTTCTTACATAACTGTGCGAAGGACCCGACTGTGATTTTGGGATTTTGTTTATCAGCTGCCATTCAGGTTTTCTATTTTACCTTTTCCAGCTTGGCAGGGTTTTGCCACTCTTTTCATTATGTCAAAAGACTGATCGAAACGCTGTTTGTGCATCGCTTTTCTCATGGTACAATGCCTCTTCGCAATACTGTTAAGGTAGGTGCCCCCAACTGTTGTCCTATGCTGACCTGTTATCACAACACAAATTCCAAACTTTGTTCTGTGAATCTCGTCTTTTTTTCTGTTATAGATCTATTTCTTGGAGCTGAAGAAATCAAAGGGTATGGGAGGAAAGTGGAAGTAGGGTACTCAGTTGGACGATCAGCATGATTCATATTAAAAGCGGAACAGGCACGATGGGCTGAATGGCCTATTCCTGCTCCTATTTTTTATGTTTCTATGAACATATGCAAAAGACATATCTCAATTGAATTTGATGGAAACAATATCTTAAATTAGAGTATTGTGTATAATTGCATTCAATTTAAAGGATGTGAATTCTGTTTGCGTGTAGGTTGGTCACCAAGTAAGTTTGAACCTTGATAATGGCAATCAATGTTAGGAATACAGGACACACAGAACAGTCTCTGAGAACCTTGTCAGCTCTGTATTCCACCCTGTTGTTTGGAGGCTGATAGAATCTCACCCACTGAGAGACAGGATCCGTTCCTGTGGTGTGGAACCATCACTGCAAGAACCCGTTTGGTCAGGGCCACTTTATTGTTGCGCTCCTTGCAGCAAGTTATCAGAACCTCCCACTGCCTCAAATGGCTATAAATATAGTCTTATACAAGTAAGAAATGCCTTTGGCTTGTTTGTTCTACAAATGTAAAGACTGTCCATTACCAAATTGCTCTAGTGACTATGTATTTAAGGATCTTTATGAATAAAGTACATTGTGAAATTTTTAAAAAAATTTGGAGGAAGGGATGGGGGTGAAAAAGTTGCCCCTTTGGTCTCTTTTATATCTTTCCCCTCTCACCCTAAATCTATGCCCTCTAGTTCTGGACTCCTCCAACCCAAGGAAAAGACTTTGTCTGTTTATCCTATCCATGCTCCTCATGATTTTGTAAACCTTGATAAGGTCACCCCTCAGCCTCCGTCGCTTCAGGGAAAACAGCCCCAGCCCATTCAACCTCTCCCTATAGCTGAAATCCTCCAACCCTGGCAACATCCTTGTAAATCTTTTCAGAACCCGTTCAAGTTTCACAATATCTTTCCAATAGGAAGGAGGCCAGAATTGCACGCAATATTCCAACAGTGGCCTAACCAATGTCCTGTATAGCCGCAACATGACCTTCCAACTCAATACTCTGACCAATTTAAAGGAAAGCATACCAAATGCCTGCTTCACTATCCTGTCTACCTGCGACTCTACTTTCAAGGAGCTTATGAAGCTGCACTCCAAGGACTCTTTGTTCAGCAACACTCCCGAGGACCTTACCATTAAGTGTATAAGTCCTGCTAAGATTTGCTTTCCCAAAATGCAGCACCTCACATTTATCTGAATTAAACTCCATCTGCCACTCCTCAGCCAATTGACCCACCTGATCAAGATCCTGTTGTAATCTGAGGTAACCTTCGCTGTCCGCTACACCTCCAATTTTGGTGTCACCTGCAAACTTTACTAACTATACCTCTTATGCTCACATCCAAATTATTTGTATAAATGCCGAAAAGTAGTGGACCCAGCACCGATCCTTGTGGCATTCCACTGGTCACAGGCCTCCAGTCTGAAAACAACCCTCCACCACCACCCTCTGTCTTCTACCTTTGAGCCAGTTCTGTATCCAAATGGCTAGTTCTCCCTGTATTCCGTGAGATCTAACCTTGCTAATCAGTCTCCCATGGGGAACCTTATCAAATGCCTTACTGATGTCCATATAGATCGCGTTTACTGCTCTGCCTTCATCAATCCTCTTTGTTACTTCTTCAAAAAACTCAATGAAATTTGTGAGACCTGAATTTCCACTCACAAAGCCATGTTGACTGTCCCGAATCAGTAGCGCCAGGAATATTCCAGATATTATTGCGCTCGAGGACCTCCTTTTTAAATTCCTGCCTAACTCTCTAAATTCTCCCTTCAGGATCTCATCCTTTTCCCTTCCTATGTAATTGGTTCCAATGTGTACAATGACCTCTTGCTGGTCCCTCTCCCCCTTGAGAACATTCTGCACCATATCTGAGACATCGTTGATCCTGGCACCAGGGAGGCAACACACCATTCTGATTTTTCGTTGCTGGCCACAGAAACATGTGTCTGTGCTCCTGACTAGACTGTCCCCTAATACAATCAATTGCTCGGATCCCGATATACCCCTGATTACATTAGAGCCAGTCTTGATGCCAGAAACTTGGCTGTTTGTGCTACATTCTGCTGAAAGTCCATTACCCCTACATTTTCCAAAATAGCATATTTGTTTGAAATGGGGATAGCCACAGAAGTCTCCTGTATTACCTGCCTACCTCTCTTACCTTTCTTGGAATTAACCCATCTATGTGACTGTATCTGTGGCTTTTCTCCCTTCATATAACTGCAATCCATCACATCCCCTTGCTCTTGTAAATTCCTCATTACCTCTAACTGTCGCTTCTACCTATCCATTCGATCTGATAGGATTTGCAACCAACGGCATTTATTGCAGATATAATCCTCAGTAACACATAAACTCTCCCTAAACTCCCACATCCAACAAGTCATAGAAATATACAGCATGGAAACAGACCCTTCAATACAACCCATCCATGCCGACCAGATATCCCAACCCAATCTAGTCCCACCTGCCAGCACCTGGTTCATATCCCTCCAAACCCTTCCTATTCATATACCCATCCAAATGCCTCTTAAATGTTGTAATTGTACCAGCCTCCACCACTTCCTCTGGCAACTCATTCCATACGCGTACCATCCTTTGTGTGAAAACAATGCCCCTTTGGTCTCTTTTATATCTTTCCCCTCTCACCCTAAACCTATGGCCTCTAGTTCTGGACTCCCCAATCTCAGGGAAAATATTTTGTCTACTTACCCTGTCCATGACCCTCATAATTTTGTAAACCTCTATAAGGTCACCCCTCAGGCTCCAACTCCCCCGGGGAAAACAGCCCAGCCTATTCAGCCTCTCCTTATTGCTCATATCCTCTAACCCTGGCAGCATCCTTGTAAATCTTTTCTGAACCCTTTCAAGTTTCACAACATCTTTCTGATAGGAAAGAGACCAGAATTGCACGCAATATTCCAACAGTGGCCTAACCAATGTCCTGTACAGTCGCAACATGACCTCCCAACTTCTGTGAGCATATCATTCTATTAAGGGCCATTTTTGCTTCTTCCAATCTACAGACCCAGAAAATAGCACCATTTATTGCTGTACAAATACTACTCCAGGCCAACTTAATACTTATGGCTTATCAACATCCTTTCTCCCCTAGCACTCCAGCTCACCCACTATTGCATAAATGTTACCCCCTCCACAATTCCGATCTGACGAAGAGTAATCTAGACTTGAAAAGGTAGCTTGCTGTCTCTCAGGATGCTACCTGACCTAGTTGCAATTGTTTTCAGTACAGATTCCAGCACCTACTGCAACTTGCTCCTACTGTTAATCATTATTGAGGTTATTTGAGAACTTTTCAACAATACTTTTTTCACACTCTAGGTGAAGTTGCTTTTGATTCAATTAACCTGAGAATAAAAAACCTTTCAGACACTCAGCAACTGCAACCTGAATGACATTGTAATATAATTGGTCTTAATAAGAATAACACTGTCCACTAGTCTCAATGTTTGCCTTTGCCTTCACAGAACTGCTTCTATTATTGGGGTTTCACTGCGTGGCTGGCTTATTTCATTAATCATCCACTCTACACACCTCCATGTAAGTGACATGTTGTTATTCTTGCTGCATCTCAAGTCTCGAGCTGACAGTAATCCGTGTCCTATTCTGATTTGGTTTTCTGGCTTTTACAGTGTATGGTGACCAACAAGTCCATCTGGCTCTTTACACCTTCTTGGTAGGTTATATCATCAACATCTTACCCTATCCACATCCTCATATGTTTCAAATTAGATGTATCATACTAACAGTAAAGCTGAACAATCCATAATGTAATGAGATCTTATGATTTGCTGTTTATTATCTATCTTAAGCATAAAAGAAATCAATGTTGATTATATTGATGCAGATCAACTGATGATATTTAAACAGACACATTAGATTTGTCTCCATGTAATGAGTATAAAAATGTGGAAAAAGGTATCTGTTCCTCAGTGTCTGTTTGAGGAAATTGAAATGTTGTTTTCAACTCTGTTTTACTGTAACTAGTGGAAATTGTCCCTTTTTGTGGGCAGTCATCAAGTTTAACATTTGTTTTCCTCTTGCCATTACTTGTGGGAGAGTGAGATACCCTAGGGATTCTTTGACTTTCTGTCTGGTGTGTCCTTACAGTCATTCGCTCTGTCTTTGTATGCATGTTTTTAAGATATTTATCAATGTATATACTTACATCTAAACGTGTTTCCCACAAACTCATAATCTTGCTGATGCACAGCAGCAATGCCGGCTGACGCTCAAACTTAACCTATTTTTCAAATCAACCTGATCAGAGATGTTATTGCACACCACTGGAACACGTGAGACTTGAACTCCAGTTTCTCCATCCAGGGGAAGGGACATTACCACTGCACCACAAAATGTGACCTGCTGCTGCTGATAACACTTGCTTCACATATGGTGAGCCAGGACGTGAGAGCATCTTGGAGTTCCCATATGGAATTTAATGCACAATTCATAGCTGCCCTGCCAAGCCACTATTTGTTAGACTAATTCAATTGCTACTTAAAAACACATTTATTATGTAGAGCCTTAGAGTTATAGAGTCTTACAGCATGAGACAGGCCCTTTGGCTTAAATGGTCCATGCTGACCAAAATGTCTGTCCACGCTAACCCCATTTCCCTGCACTTCTAATCCTTCTAATGCTTTCCTATCCATGTATTTGTCCAAATGCCTTTTAAATATTGTTAATCATCCACCTCAACACCTCCCACCAGCAGCTATTCCATATGTGTTCCACCCTCTGTGTAAAAAAGTTACCACTTAGGTTCCCTTTTATTCTTTCCCCTCTAACCTTAAACTGATGCCCTATGGGGAGCTTAATTATGCCTGAAGTAGAGAACACATCTATGTTGTCTATTTTATTATTTCAGGGGAATGTGTTATTTCAGGGGAATGTGTGCCTGTTTCCTTTTAAACAACTAGCCCACTGAATAGAAGGTTCATTTTTCACTTGTTGATGTACACAAGCAGCTGGATGCAGATGTCTAAAGTAGACAGGCAGGAGGCTGGAAGAACATGGCAGGTCAGGCAGCATCAGGAGGTGGAGAAGTCGACGTTTCGGGTTAACCCTTCTTCAGGACTGTGAGGGGCTGCAGATAAAGAGGAGGTGGGGGTCGGGTGGGGAAGTGGGGATAGGTGAAGAGGGTACGACCTGGTTGGTCAATGTGAGGAATGAATCCGGTTGATGGCTGGGAGGAGTGGAAGGGAGGGGGAGGGGCTGGGAAGGGAGTTGGAGAAAGAGAAAGGAGGTGATTTGAAATTGGAGAACTCAATGTTGAGTCCTACGGGCTGTAGACTGCCCAGGTGGAAGATGAGGGGTTGTCCTTCCAATTTGTGTTTTGGTTCGTTGTGGCAATGGAGGAGGCTAAGGATCGTCATGTCGGAGAGGGAATAGGAAGGGAAATTAAATGGGTGGTGACTAGAAGGTTCAGATGGCCCCTGCACACCCTGCTGAGATGTTCAGCAAAATGTTCCCTAAGTTTACATTTGGTCTCCCCGATGTAGAGAAGACCACATCGGGAGCACCTGATGCAGTAAACTAGGTTGGAGGAGAGGCAGGTGAACCTCTGTCTCACCTGGAAGGACTGTTTGGGGCCCTGGATGGAAGTGAGGGTGGGACTAGTGTGCCAGTTGCAGGGGAGAGTACCTGAGGGTTCGGGGGATTGGTGGAGAGAGTGGCATAAACCAAGGACTGTCAAACGCAACGTTCCTTGCGGAAGGGAGAGAGGGGTGGGGAGGGGAAGATGTTCTTGGTGGTGAGGTCTAGTTGGAATTGGCAGAAACGTTTAGGGATGATGCATTGGATGCAGGTGTCTGCCAGATGCAATCTATTCGATTAGCTAGGATGTTAAAAGCCAGTACTGACGAACTGTTATATTAGACTCTTAACATTAACTCTGTTTCTGTCTTCACAAATATGTCAGACTTGCTGAGTTTCTCCAAGCCTTTCTGTTTTTATTGCCAAATTGATTTGCAAGTGGTCAGAACATCAATAGTTATACAAAGGCTGGGGAAAAAAGTGAGAGTGGCATTCCATTGGATTATTCTGGACAATTAATCCATCAAAAGCCCTGAGTGACTGACAGTTTTATATCCAGAGATGTGTTGATTTGTAGACTAGATATATCAACCTTTCCTGTCATTTTTAGTTCAGTCTAAAGTGGAACATTTGTATCCATCCATCAGTGAGAGTGCAGCTGCGCCATTGGCTGATGATCATATTCAAGAAATCAAAAGGGTATTTACATCTCAGTTACCAGACAGACCATAATACTGTGCAGCAAATACATTATAAAGAAGATATTTGAATCCCTGTGGATCCATCGTTACTTATAATCAATGGTGCTGTTTGTGTCTTGTTGTAGTTTTGAGCTCTTGTGTAGTTAATTTTACATATAATGAATAGCACAAGTAGTTTTAGCCTGAATGCAAAGTCCTAACAGTATTTAACAGCTTTAGAAGTGGACAACACCTTTGAAAATGAAAAATAAATTCAAATTCTGGACTAGAGTATGAAGCTGTCACTCTCGATATGGTTAGCATGCTGCTGTAGCATCTTAAAGTGTATATTTTGGGGGCTATGAACGATTAGTAACTATATCATGGTGATTTATGTAGGTATGTGAAATTGGAAATTTCTCAATCCATCTAGCCCTGAGGAACCTGCGCTCTGAGGGTAAGCACCACTCTATTCTCCTGTTGATACTTTATTCCCAACAACGTGTTTTGTCAGTAGGTTAACTTAGAAAGCATCACTGTTTGAAGCTGACTTGAATCTATTCCACCTCATCTTACAAGTAACTCCTCTTCATAATATTATCCTTCTGTTAGGAATTGGTTTGTAGATTCAATGCTGCAAGAATGGGAACAGAAAAAAAGTACAGAATGAATAGGATGAAATAATTCTAATGTGACAGTGACTTTTGATTCCTTTGAACCTTCCATTGTGTTTAACAGCACGTTAAATCACTGCAATAAATACCAAGATCATGGTAATATTCACATAGTAACAGGCCATACATGGCAATGAGAAATGAGATAAATTATCAGTTTCTGGTGGTGGGTGAAAAACAGGACGTTCAGCGATCTCCCTTGCTCTTTTCGGAATATGACTGCTGAAACCCCCAGATGTCTACCTGGTTTATCACCTCACCCAGAATGTCGCTCTGGGTAAAGGCCTGAATATGTGCTCAAGGCTCATGTGCTCAGAACCTAATTTTTAGACTTGCCTCCTAGTTCTAGAATCCCCAACCAGTGGAAATAATTTATCTTTATCCATCCCGTCTTTTCCTAACAATATCGAGAAGACATTGATCATATCATCCCTTAACCATCAAAATTCTGGAGAAAACAAATATAATTTGTATAATCTGTCCTCATATCTTTACTCCTAAAGTCCAGGTATTGTTCTTGTAAACTGACATTATACTCTTTCCAAGGGCCATATATCCTTCCTAAGGTGTGGTACCCAGATCTGCTCTCATTATTCCAACTGGTGTCTGAGCAGGATTTTGTATAACTGCAGAATAACTTTTACATCCTTCGACTCCATCCCTTGATTGAGCCTGATGTCAGATTTTCTGGTCCTGTACTTCTTTTTATCCTGCTCTTTACAGTATAAACAACAGGGAGACCATATAAACCAATTTCTACTGTGTGCCTTTCTAAGAAAGTTATTCATGAGTATTTTCCACTTTGTAACTTTGTAAGACTCAACTGGCAAAACTAGAACAATTTCGTAAATAAAGCCTTATCTCTGATAGCTGCTGTTAACTTGTCCTGTTGCCCTCCTTTTGCATCTGTTAGCTCTTTTTCCTGTTCTTGGATGTTTTTACCCTGTTGGAACACACCTCTAGAGCAAGTAAATCTTGAGCCTAGGTCTTTCTGCATTAGAGGTTGCACCAAAAGTGGTCCCTGTTCTGTTTAGTTTCAGATGAACTCTCTCCTCTTTGCTATAAATCTCATCACAGGGCACTAGTCAGCTTATCATCTTCAATCGACATCATGCAGGAAACTTGCTCGAGGTCTCAGGAAGAAGGCAATATTTTTTCCACTCGGGGAAAGAAGGCATTGCTGGCATTTCAGAGGGCTGTTAAGAGTTAAGCACACTGCTGTGGGTCTGAGGTCACATGTAGGCCGGACCAGGTAAGGATGACAGTTTCCTTCCCTGAAGGGCATTAGTGAACCAGATAGGTTTTACTCCTTAACAATTAGCAATGGATTCATGGTCATCATTAGACTCTCAATTATAAATTATTACTGAATTCAAATTCCACCATCTGCCATGGTGGGATTTGAACCCCGGTTCCCAGAACCCTGGGTTGCTGGACCAACAGTCCAGTGATAAGACCACTAGAAGATCATCTCCTCTCAATCCCTTATGTTATCGTTTATTTATAATGAACCAATGCCTATTGTTTCTCCTCCACAGGATCCAAGATGCGTAAGATTCCTTACCCAACAAAGAATCCTTTCACTTGGCTCTTTTTCTTTGTGTCCTGCCCCAATTACACCTATGAGGTATGTTCGCAGTTGGGAGCACTCACCCACTTATCACTAAGGTAGAAGCTGTGCTAAATCAACAGGCATCTCTGGGGTGGAGGCCTCTCACACCAGTGGTTTGATTCAACACATACAATGGTGAAGAAATTCCATTGACAGGCTGACTTTAGGTATAGACCTAGGCAGGCAGAGAGGATCTGTCTGATGAACTGTCATAATGTGACCTGTCCAGGGAGTTGTATAATCCACTCACCCCACCAGTCTACCTGTCACGTTGGGAAACGGGAGAATTCCAGTCCGCCACCTCTCTCCCCATTTTTCATTTTGGTTATGAGAGTCAGCTGAATGAACCTAATTGTCTGCCTGTCTTGTTGCATCTTCTGTAATGTGGCCTGTGCTGGGATAGAGTCATAGAAATGTACAGTACAGAAACAGACCCTTCAGTCCTACTCATCCATGCTGACCAGATATTCTGCATTAATCTAGTTCCATTTGCCAGCATTTGGTCGATGTCCCTCTAAATCATTTATACTAATATACCCATCCAGATGCCTTTTAAATATTGTAATTGAACCAGCCTCCACCACTTCCTCTGACAGCTCATTCCATACGCATACCACCCTCTGCATAAAAAGTTGTCCCTTAGGTCTCTTTTATATCATTCCCCTCTCAGCCTAAACTTATGCTGTCCAGTTCTGGACTCCCCCCATCCCAGGGAAAAGACTTTGTCTATTTATCCTCTCCATGCCCCTCATGATTTTATAAACCTCTATAAGGTCACCAACACATGCCCCTCATGGTTTTATAAACCTCTATATGGTCACCTCTCATCCTCCGACACTCCAGGGAAAGTAGCCCCAGCCTATTCAGCGTCTCCCTATAGCCCAAATCCTCCAAGCCTGGCAACATCCTTGCAAATGTGTTCTGAACCCTTTTAAGTTTCACAACATCTTTCCTATAGCAGGGAGGCCAGAATTGGATACAGTTTTCCAAAAGTGGCCTAACTAATGTCCTGTACAGCCACTGCATGACCTCCCAACTGCTATGCTCAATACAGTTGCTCAAATCGTACTGTCTCTTTCTGTTTCTGGTTGTGACTTGATTAAAGAATCCTGCTGTCAAACCTGGTTTATAGCATTTCTATAATACCCATGTAACTGACTAAGATTGAGTGTGTTGAACAGGGGTGCAACTTTGTATTTGGAAAAGTGCATTTTGAACTGTGCACCCACTCTATTAAAAACAAGGACCCAAACTAGTCGATAGTCTTGAGTCAAGCCATCTCATCTCACTTTGCTTGTTCATCTGTAGGTAGGATCCTGGATTGGTTTTACTATAATGACACAGTGTCTTCCAGGTAAGAAAAAATGTTGCAGTTATTTAAATCTCCTACTCGATGCAAGTACAGATAAACAGGTTTCTAAATGCACGTATCCAATTGTCCTTTAACCTTTTTTCTTCACTTTGCTTTTCAGTCGGTCTCTTTACCCTGATTGGTTTCTTCCAAATGACTGTTTGGGCGAAAGGCAAACACCATATGTACCTGAAGGAGTTTAAAGACTACCCCACCCTCCGCATGCCAATTATTCCTTTTTTGTTGTAATGTAGAGCAGATCTGAGGCTACCCGGCACCAAAAGGGACAAAGCTGCCTTGGGAGAAATCCTCATTGTTATCTATGTACTGTCAAATACACCAGGGTCTTCAGTGCATGTCAACCTTCAGCATGGAACTGCCAACCTGAAATGCTCATGTCCACGTTACTGACTCATCACTGCCTGTGGCCCAACTCATTGGAGGTTGATTATTTTATTATTCCTCATGGTTTACGTTAGAAACTATATTGATCCTTCCTCAATATCTTACATTAACTTTGCCTTACTAGAATACTCAAAAGTTCAATCACTTCTCAAACTTTTATTGATAGTGTACTGTCTGCTAAGCATGCTTGCTGTTGACTAAGTATACTGGGAAGAATCCACGGTTTTCAAGGCTTTGTTTTGACACCAAAGGGCAGCCTGTGTGTGTTACTTTGCAAATCATTTGCTAATACTGTCTGTTGCCAAATACAAATTTATAGCTGAAATGCTTTATTTTCAAATAAAAATGTACTAAATAAAGGGTGAAATAAGTGATGTTCTAGAGTTCCTCTTGAGTGATGGCCCATGTGACAGACAGAGTTTACATGTTCCTGTACTGCCAGTATGATCCATATGTTTTGTGATGAAACAGGTGTGCCTTTTCTTACCCTTGATATGTATAGCCCAATTAAAGTTCAGCAGCAAGCTTTTGTGAGTTTATGAATAAAGTTATTTATTTTCACATGTACGACTAAACTAAACATGGCATCTCCTCCATACACACTTGACATGTATACTCATGCATACAAAAACTAGCTACAGGCAAAGGTAGTTTGCTCTAATAAATTTTTTTTTAGCTGATGATCTTTGTTTTCCAGTGGTAGCACTGCTGCCTCACAGCCCCTGAGACCCGGGTTCAATGCCCGCCTCAGGCGACTGACTGTGTGGAGTTTGCACGTTCTCCCCGTGTCTGCGTGGGTTTCCTCCGGGTGCTCTGGTTTCCTCCCACAGTGCAAAGATGTGCAGGTCAGGTGAATTGACCATGCTAAATTGCCCGTAGTGTTAGGTAAGGGGAAATGTAGGGGCATGGGTGGGTTGCGCTTCGGCGGGTCGGTGTGGACTTGTTGGGCCGAAGGGCCTGTTTCCACGCTGTAATATAATCTAATAATCTAATCATATGGCAGTTTCCTCCGATGGTTTCAACGCTTTAAAGTTGAGCTACGTCTTGTAAAGTAAAGGATTTTCAACAGACTGTAAGATTCCCTTTAGCTGTAATTTCTAGAAGATTTCTATCTGATGATGATGATATCTCTTTGGATAGGTTTCAGGAAAGGGTATTGATTTACATCAATCTGGAATGTTACTTTTGTTTTTCCATGAGACAGAGGAGTGCTGCCAATCCACAAAAGAAGTCGGCTGACTTTGGGAGTTGATCTTTTCCAGTATTTTGTGTCCCGTATTTAAATGTATCAGTAATAACTGAAAGTCCATCAGATTTTGGTGCCTCGTACCTGATAATGAATTAGGAGAAAGTGAGGATTGTAGATGCTGGAGGTCAGAGTCGAGTGTAGTGGTGGAAAAGTGCTATGTAATGCTATTTATGAGAGTGTTTGGGGCAGAATGTCAGGTGGATATATCCACATTGTGAACAATTTATAATGAAGACTGTTGGGTGTATATAGTACTCATAGCAATATATAGAGACTTTACAGAATAAATGCTGAGAGAATGTTACCCCTCATGGGAGACCAGAGGGCATACTTTCACAATTAGAGGGCACTCCTGAAAACATGCTGGTAAATCTTTTCTGAACCCTCTCCAATTTAATAATATCCTTTCAGGAATGGTCAGTCAGCAATTTTAGAATCACTTGTTCAGGCCTTTGGTTGTTAGTACTTATAAAGTAAAAGCATAGGGCAGAATGGTGGCTCAGTGGCTCACAGCGCCAGGGACCTGGGTTTGATTCCAGTCTCGGGTGATTGTGTGGAGTTTGCACAATTTCCCCATGTCTGTATGGGTTTGCTCTGGTTTCCTTCCACAGTCAAAAGATTTGCAGGTTGGGTGAATTGGTTGTGCTAAATTGACCATAGTGTTCAGGGATGTGTGAGTTAGGTGCCTTAGACAGGGTAAATGTAGGGGAATGGGACTGGGTGGGTTACTCTTTGGAGGGTTGGTGTGGACTTTTTGGGCTGACGGGCCTGTTTCCACGCTGTAGGGATTCAATTCATCCAACATGCAGGTGTAAACTATTTGTTGAAATAATTCTATTTACCTTCACGTAATGGCTAATGTAAGGATTAGATCTGCTGGTATTTTCCCATCCATTTCCCTGCCAGTGCTGGAAGTAGTGTTGTATCCATTGAAAGGAGTAGTTCAGCCACAATGTGGTTTTATATCATACAGCCCTGTCAATAGAAAGCTGCACTCTGCACATTTGGAGAGCATTTCCTGATGTGTTTATGAATTGAATGCATAAGAAATTTTTCATTGGGGTTTGAACATGCTAATAGTCAAGCCATATTTGTCATCATAATAAATGGTCAGTTTTGGCGATTGTGTTGAAATTTCTGATCACTTCAACATTTCCTGTCTGGGCACGATAAAACAAAAGCTCCAACTTTGCAATTTCAGACATTCAGGTATGTAATAACTCTGACAATTTATTGTTTAATGTTCTTTTTTCTTTTGCCAAAGGCATATCATTAACAGGGAGAAAGTGAGGACTGCAGATGCTGGAGATCAGAGTCAAAAGTGTGGTGCTGGAAAAGCATAGCCAGTCAGGCAGCATCCGAGGAGCAGGAGAGTCAATGTTTGAACATAAGCCCTTCATCAGGAATGTGGCCTGATGAAGAGCTTATGCTCAAAACGTCATCTCTCCTGCTCTTCGGATGCTGCCTGACCTGCTGTGCTTTTCCAGCACCACACTTTTTGACGCATATCATTAACAGTTATCTACTCAGTGGTTGAGTGTGTAGCAGAGTGCATGCAGTCTGAGCAACATTCCTGCAAATTTCCAAGTTTTTATTGTTTCGTGTATCCTGACAACTTTTTCAGAGTGAAAAATGTTGTATTGAGAACTGAAAATTCAAGAAGTAAAAATATGGGTGTGTTCCTGTAGGAGAGAGAAAGGAGGGTTTGAAACAGGAGCAGAGTTCTTTGGTTTATGAACTGTAGCTGACAGTGTCGGGTGACTATATTCACTGTCACCGGAGTTAAAACTTCAATTATTTTGTTGTTTTAAATCTATAATATTTTTGCCCCATTTTAAGTATCATTCAACATCTAAAATGCATTTTAAATTACCTTCTAACAGATGATGAGGCTTATGCTGGTGCTGATTTATCTCAGGCCACTGTTAGGCAGAATCTTAGAATAATGTGAAGTTCAGAGCACAGGTTATCCACTATGTACAGGAGACACTGTGTTTGCTTTTACTTTGCTCATGGGATCACACAATGCAGGAGCGAACTTTACACAACTGTTGAGAACTCATATCAAAATGGAACTCTGGGGGAAGATTTCAACTGTCTTAGCTAGAGTAACGTTGTTAACTTCTTATTTATAAAAAGGATTTAATAAGGAGCCCACTGCAGAAATCTTCCCCCTTGTTTCTTTATTTAAGTCTAGAAAATGTTGCACTGTCATTACAGATTTCCAAATGCATTTCATATTAAATTCATACAGCAATCCACATTTGAAGATGTTGTATAACAATGAATGTAGGAAACAGGGATTTAGTACATAAAGGTTTAATTTCTATACGTGTATGTGTATATAAATATACATGTGTGCATGCTGCAGGTTAGGGGGAATGTACAACATTAATATGAATTCCTCAGCAGGCTTTCTAAGTTATGACTGAGAGAGATGGTCTCAGCCATGCTCAATTTATAGCTATCTCACTCGGTGACAACGGATTTTCCTTTAGAGTTAGACATATGCATGACCTCAGATATGATTAGGGCTGGTTCTTAATCTGCATGTCTTTAAAGTTGGTGTTGCAGTTTGCTGTAATTATAGTGGCATTACTACATATTGACTTGTCAGACATGGTGGGGGTCAGTGTTATTGTAACCACCCTGAGGAGAAATGTCACAGTCAGAAGATTTGTGATTTAGTCCATGTAGTACAGTCTGCTTATTGCTGTTTTTGTTGGCACTTCCTCAGGATTTCTTCTCGTTATTTAACTCAGTCTTGGAAGTGCTGGTAGTATTCGGTTGACTGGGTTCCACTTTAGCTGGGGATACCTTTACTTCCCTCCTGGCCCCAGCAGCACGTGGATGGAGAGCAAGATTGTCATCCTCAGCTGTCTGTTGTTTGGCAAAGTTCACAAATACCTGCACAAAGACAAACTGAGCATTAACTCTGGTAACAACATCAAGCCAATTGCATATAAACATTTGAGTCTAAGGTATAACTCAATTGGTTAACCTTTATTTGAAAAATCAACCTTTTTATTAACATAGAGTATCTTTAATGCACAAAAAAGTGACCCGCATGGAGCACGAGGGAAAATGTAGATAAGAGATGAAAGTAGGAATTTGGGGTGGCGAGAGGCTATAGTTTGTGGTAAAGGGGCTGATGGTGTCAGATTTGGCCATCCTAATGTTGACTGGCAGAAATTAGGGATTATTCAGGGCTGGATATCAGGTGAATAATCTTAAGAGATTAGAGGAAGCAAAGAGATGGAGAAATATAATGGAGGGAGACAGTTGGATGTCACTGTAGTGTTATGCCTGTGGATAGTGACAGCAAGCAGCAGCTTTGGAACACAGGAAAAGAGAAGTCAAGGATGGATCTTTAGGGAACTCTGAAATACAAAACCATATTGCACTTATATAGTGCCTTTGACAACCAATGATGTCTCATTGAGCTTCTCAGCCAGTGAAATAGATTTGACGGGCAGCCATTGCTGTAATTTCAGAAACATGGCAATCAGGTTCAACATGGCCAACTTCCACACGCAGCAATTTGATAAAGATCAAATAATGTGTCTTTTGTGACCGATTGAGGGGTAAATATTGTCCAGTCAGAATGTGTTGTGTACTCAATGAGTATTGAGAATATTGACTAATCTGCACAAATAATTAGGCATTAATTTATTCTCTAATTAGTGAAGTAGAAAGCTGTTGGCTATGGGAACAATTTGCTTGAGCTACTGTGTTATGGTAAGATTGGCATCCCCTGTAGATATCTGAAATGTGAGAGAATGAAAAGTCAAACTAAAGAAACTAATAAAGGACTGCAGCTAAACAGCAGACACAAGGGTCCATTAGCACCACTTCCAGTATGTTTCATAGGGCAAACAAATGTCAGGTTCAAGAGCTGAGAGTATCATAAATCAATGATGGAAATGTGTTGCTGGAAAAGCGCAGCAGGTCAGGCAGCATCTAGGGAACAGGAGAATCGACGTTTCGGGCATTAGCCCTTCTTCAGGAATGAGGAAAGTTGGTCCAGCAGGCTAAGATAAAAGATAGGGAGGAGGGACTTGGGGGAGGGGCGTCGGAAATGTGATAGGTGGAAAGAGGTCAAGGTGAGGGTGATAGGACAGGCGGGGGCGGGGGCGGAGAGGTCGGGATGAAGATTGCAGGTTAGGAAATGGACCCACCACCAAGGAACTAACCTCCATGTACAGCGCATCATCCGCCTCCATTTCCGCCACCTCCAAACGGACCCCACCACCAAGGATATATTTCCCTCCCCTCCCCTACCAGCACCCCGTAAAGACCACTCCCTCCGTGACTCCCTCGTCAGACCCACACCCCCCACCAACCCAACCTCCACTCCCGGCACCCTCCCCTGCAACCGCAGGAGGTGCAAGACTCGCGCCCACCCCTCCCCCCTCACCTCCCTCCAAGGCCCCAAAGCACACTTCCATATCCGCCACAGATTCACCTGCACCTCCACACACATCATCTATTCCATCCTCTGCAC
>NC_057720.1:19717590-19730928 GCF_004010195.1 Chiloscyllium plagiosum
GCGGTCCTTGAAGAAGGGGGCCATCTGTGTTGTACGTATTTTGAACTGGTCCTCCTGGGAGCAGATGCGGCGGAGACGAAGGAATTGGGAGAATGGGATGGCGTTTTTACAGGGGGCAGGATGGGAGGAGGTGTAGTCCAGGTAGCTGTGGGAGTCGGTTGGTTTGTAGTAGATGTTTTGAAACGCTCCGCAAGTAGGCGGCCCGTCTCCCCAATATATTTGAAACGCTCCGCAAGTAGGCGGCCCGTCTCCCCAATATAAATATCATAAATCAATACTAATGCAACAGTCCTGTTGTTGGGATACAGGAGTTGCTTTTAACTGTGGGCACGTAGGTTGCTAGTTGTTATGTTTGCTCTCTGTCAACTTAAACATGGCAAACTCCCTTTGCTCTTTTTCCTTGCTTTTCCAAAACAGGATGCAGTGTTTAATGGAAGCTGAACTGAAAGTTTGCTGGTATTTCCTCCTATAACAAGGAATTCTTGGATGTTAATAGTGAGTTGGAAGCTCTCCACTGGATCTCTTTAAAAGGAGGGTGGCTTAATCAGAAAAATCATGATGATGAAAGCTCAAAAGAGCAAAAAGACATTGAGTTTTGATGTGCAGCACTTGATGTATTCTTTCCATTACCTGGTCTAAAGTTGTTTGTGAGACTGAGTATTCATCTATCTTCAGCTGCTCTTTGTTGGAGATGAGTAACTGGAAGATTTTGGATAATGATGATGAAGACAGCTGATACTGGATCATGTTGTGATGTCTCTCTATTTGCAAGCTGTCAGGGAAGTTGCTTTTGAAGAATTCTTCAGCTGGATTCAGGTCAGGTGAAGCTCCTGGCTGAGTCCCTTTAATCTTCAAAGTCACTACATAGCCGTCACCAAACCTGATGAACGAGAGATGAATCAGTTTAGAAAGCACTTTCCCACAATATGATATTCATTCAATCAATGAGTGAGATGCAACCCATTAAAGGAAAAGTACTGCTCTAAGAATTCATAAAAAACTAATCTCCCCAACTCAAAATTAATGCAGAGGAATTAGGAAGGATGGAATGACCTTCCTCAATTGTATTTGTCTGGCATTCTTTTGAAATAGGTCAAGTATCCATTAGATTGTGATGGCATTACTTTAACACTATTCACTCTCCTCTAACAATAACTACAAGAATTGGATCTCAAGCACAGACTGATATCTGACAGTTGCCATAAATACAGATTTGAACAACATTAACTGTTTGAATTCACAGGTGGGTTTCCCTCCCTAGGGTTGGAGTTGGAGAGTTTGTCAATGTCCATTTCACAAGCACAAACTGCATGTGATTTTCCACCCATTAAAATAAACTGAAGGAAAATTAGAAACAGTTACACAGAGAGTGGTGGGTATGTGGAATGAACTGGCAGTGGTGGTAGGAGAGTCAGATACAATAGGGTCATTTTAAGTGACTCTTGGCTAGGCACGTGGAAGATAGTAAAATGAAGGGTATGTAGGTTAGTCTAAAGTTAGAGTAGGATGAAAGGTTGGCAAAACATTGAGGGCCGAAGAGCCTGTACTGTACTATGTTCAGTTTCAATGCAAGTTTACCCCAAGAACTTACAGCTTGTTAAAGCCCATCCTTGTAACACAAAGTCTGAGAGGTAGCAGCACAACTGGGAAATGCTGGCAACAACCTTGGACCTACTTGTACTTGAGGTGCTGTATGGTACCCAGGCACTTGAACTGCCCATTCACCATGATGGCCAATCTCGTGCAGAGTGCTTCACATTCTTCCATACTGTAAAGTCAGCAGAAGAAAATGGTTACTTCTGGACCTCCAGTGCAAGGAATTCATTTAAATTTAAAAAGAGATTGCAAAACTGTTCACTCACCTGTGTGAGGTCAACACTACAGCTCTTCCTTCTCGGATAACACTGAGGAGACAATTCCAGAGGAACCGGCGAGATTTTGGATCCATCCCTGTAGTTGGTTCATCCTAAAGAACACATTAAATGCCTTAGAAATATAACTATGCCACAGGTAATGGCTCATAATTCAATCATGATCTGATTAGTGTTACAGGTACCTATCACCTTCTGTATAAAACCTCATCCCACATCTCCTGTAAATTATTCTCTTTCACCTTAAACCTATGCTCCCTGGTATTTGACATTTCCACTCTGGGAAAAAGACTTCAAGAATCCATGCTTCTCATAATTTTATTCTTCTGTTAGGTTACCATCAGCCTCCAATGCTCTTGCACAAACAATCTAAGTTTGTCTGACCTCTCCTTATAGCTAATATGCTCCAATCCACGTAACATCCTGGTAAACCTGTTCTGCACCCAGTCCAAAGCCTCCTCAACCTTCCTGTATTGTGGTGACCAGAACTGTACACAATACTCCAAATGTGGCCTGACTAAAATTTTATACATGACTTGCCAACTCTCATACTCAGCGCTCTGACTGATGAAGGCAAGCATGCCATATGCTTTCTTTACCACCTTCTTCACTTGTGTTGCCACTTTCAGGAAACTTTGGATTTATACCCCAAGATCCCTCTGTACATCAATGCTCCTAAGGGTCATGCCATTTACTGTATACTTTCCTCTTGCATTTGACCTCCCAAAATGCATCACTTCACACATGTGACATTAAACTCCATCTGCCATTTCTCTGCGCAACTTTCTAACAGATTTATATCCTGATCTGCATCCTTTGACAACCTTCCTCATTATCCACAACTCCTCACTTGCAAGCTTATTAGTCAGATGACTGACATTTTCATCCAAATCATTTGAATTACAAACATCAGATGTTTCAGTACTGATACTTGTGGAACACTACTGATCACAGACCTCCAATCACCCCTCCACCCTCTATGACCAAGTCAATTTTATATCCAACTTACCAATTCATTGTGAATCCTATGTGACTTAATCATCTGGACCAACCTACCATGAGGGACCTTGACAAATCTTTAGTAAAGTTCAAGGTCACTTGGGCTTCATCAAATGTTGAGTAAGGACTCAGCCATCAATGTGGTGGCCCAGAATTTTAAAGGATATTGTTGAAATGATTTCTAATTTCCAAATATGTGCAAGATATTGACCAGAATAGAGGTCAAGTATGTAGTTTTCTTTTGAAAACTCAAAGTGAATCTGGTATCATCACTTTATTAGTCAGCATATCCCAGATCACAGCACGACACTGAATAAAAATTCTCTTCCTTTCCCTTTGGGTTCCTTTGCTTATCATCTGACATCAGTGTCCTCTGGTTCTTGCTGGTGGAAGTCAGTTTCTCCTAAATCCCCTCATGTCAGATACTGAACTGGCGTGGTGCGATTCTATTTCTTTGACATAGGCATACTGACATCGTGCAATAATTTGGAATTCCTCCTGAGCATTCAGGCCCAGTGTCATTCATGACGCAGTTCAGAAAAGCTGCTGGGTTGGGAGTCAAAAGGACAAGGCCACTTACCAGCAAGACAACTGGAGGGCAGCCGATGAGGGCGATGGCAGTGGAGAGTTTGCGCTTGTTCCCTCCGCTGTATGTGCCAGCCATCTGATTAGCATACTCTGCAAGATCCAGCTTTTCAATTCCCCAGTTGGCAACCTGCAAGTGGGAATTGACAGAAATTTAGCACCAAAATACCAGTGGTTCTGTCAGCTGCTCACTTCTGGGGAACATCCATTGACTCTCAGACTTGAATATTTTGCAGTGGAAAGAACACATTCTGTTTGTGATCTGGGCAGCTTGATCTTCCCTCAATGTCCAAGGCCCCAAACTCTTCTTCCAGGTGAACTATCTCTACTTCCTTTCAATCTAGTCAAGTACATGCATTGGTCTCCCCTACATAGGGATGAGCAAATGCAGATTGGGTGACCACTTTACAGAATGCCTCCTTTCAGACTGCTCTCATGACCTGGACTTTCTGATTTCACTTTAATTCTCTACATACACTGCCATCTCTGTCCTCAGTTTACTGTCGTAATCAGTGATGCAAGCAGAGGAACGGCACCTCACTCTTCAATTTTATTGCTTTTTAGACTCAACAGAGTTCAACAATTTCAGAGCAGCATATTGGTGCCCATACTATTTGCTTAAGTGGTTCAGTTAGACCATAAGACCATAAGACATAGGAGTGGAAGTAAGGCCATTCAGCCCATCGAGTCCACTCCGCCATTCAATCATGGCTGATGCGCATTTCAGCTCCACTTACCAGCATTCTCCCCGTAGCCCTTAATTCCTCTAGACAACAAGAATCTATCAATCTCGCCTTGAAGACATTTAGCGTCCCGGCTTCCACTGCACTCCGTGGCAATGAATTCCACAGGCCCACCACTCTCTGGCTAAAGAAATGTCTCCGCATTTCTGTTCTGAAATGACCCCCTCTAATTCTAAGGCTGTGTCCACGGGTCCTAGTCTCCTCGTTTAACGGAAACAATTTCCTAGCATCCACCTTTTCCAAGCCATGTATTATTTTGTACGTCTCTATTAAGTCTCCCCTTAATCTTCTAAACTCCAACGAATACAATCCCAGTATCCTCAGCCGTTCCTCATATGTTAACTAACGAACCATCCCTCAAGCGTGTCGGAAATGTCAGGTCCTACATACTTGTCAATGGGTTAAATGGGGCAATTGTCAATTGCCTTCCCCAGAGCAAGGAAAAAAATAAAAAACAAGCATATGGACACAGGCTATCAGTGCACTCTTAGTAAGTTTCAGAATTAAGAAGCTGAGACCCAGGTAGATCATTTTATTAGAAGTCGTGAGGGATCTTACTGACAATGCAAAATTGGAACAGTTGGATTAACAAAGTAACCAGGAGTAACCCTGTAGTACCCACCATTAGTGTGTGCAGGAATCCTAACCACAGAAGGCGGTGATGTCCCAGCACTATTTTGTGCTATTACTGTAATTATATAGGCAGCTGGACCAAAACTGGACATAGTACTCCAAATGGGGCCTAACCAGAGCTTTATAAAGTCTTAGTGGTACATCTCTGCTTTTATATTCCAACCCTCTTGAGATAAGAGACAACATTGCATTCGCTTTCTTAATCACGGGCTCAACCTGCATGTTTACCTTTAGAGAATCCTGGACTAGCACTCCCAGATCCCTTTGTGCTTTGGCTTTATTAATTTTCTCACCATTTAGAAAGTAGTCTATGTTTTTATTCTTTTTGCCAAAGTGCAAGACCTCGCACTTGCTCACGTTACATTCCATCAGCCATTTCCTGGACCACTCTCCCCACCTGTCTAGATCCTTCTGTAGCCTCCCCACTTCCTCAGTACTACCTGCCTGTCCACCTAACTTTGTATCATCGGCAAACTTCGCTAGAATTCCCCCGGTTCCCTCATCCAAATCATTAATATATTATGCGAACAGCTGTGGCCCCAGCACCGAACCCTGCGGGACACCGTTCGTCACCGGCTGCCATTCTGAAAAGGGACCTTTTATCCCAATTCTCTGCCTTCTGTTAGACAGCCAATCCTCAGTCCATCCCAGCAGCTCACCTCGAACACCATGGGCCCTCACCTTGCTCAACAGCCTCTCGTGTGGCACCTTATCAAAGGCCTTTTGAAAGTCTAGATATACCACATCCACTGGGTTTCCCTGGTCTAACCTACTTGTTACCTCTTCAAAAAATTCCAACAGGTTTGTCAGGCATGACCTCCCTTTACTAAATTCATGTTGACTTGTTCTAATCAGACTCTGCTCTTCCAAGAATTTAGAAACCTCATCCTTAATGATGGATTCTAGAATTTTACCAACAACCGAGGTTAAGCTGGTTGGCCTATAATTTTCCATCTTTTGCCTTGATCCTTTCTTGAACAAGGGGGTTACAACGGCCATCTTCCAATCATCCGGGACCTTTCCTGACTCCAGTGACTCTTGAAAGATCTCAACCAATGCCTCTGCTATTTCCTCAGCCACCTCTCTCAGAACTCTAGGGTGTATCCCATCGGGGCCAGGAGATTTATCAATTTTAAGACTTTTTAATTTTTCTAGCACTATCTCTTTCGTAATGGCAACCATACTCAACTCAGCCCCGTGACACCCTTTAATTTTTGGGATATTACTCATGTCTTCCACTGTGAATACTGACGCAAAGTACTTGTTAAGTTCTCCTGCTATTTCCTTATCTCCCATCACTAGGCTTCCTGCATCAGTTTGAAGTGGCCCAATGTCTACTTTTGCCTGTCGTTTGTTTCTTATGTACTGAAAGAAACTTTTACTATTATTTCTAATATTACTGGCTAGCCTTCCTTCATATTTGATCCTCTCCTTTCTTATTACACTCTTTGTTATCCTCTGTTTGCTTTTGTATCCTTCCCAATCTTCTGATTTCCCACTGTTCTTAGCCATTTTATAGGATCTCTCTTTTTCTTTAATACATTTCCTGACTTCCTTTGTCAGCCAAGGTTGTCTAGTCCCTCCCCTGTTAATCTTTCTTTTCTTGGGAATGAACCTCTGTACAGTGTCCTCAATTATACCTATAAACTCCTGCCATTTTTGCTCTACTGTCTTCCCGGTTAGCCTCTGCTTCCAGTCTATTTTAGTCAGTTCCTCTCTCATGCCCTCATAATTACCTTTATTCAACTGTAACACCATTGCATCCGATTTTGCCTTCTCCCTTTCAAACTCCAGACTGAACTCTATCATATTATGGTCGCTACTTCCTAAGGGTTCCCTTACTTTAAGATCTTTTATAGAGTCTGGTTCATTGCAAAGCATTAGGTCCAGAATAGCCTGCTCTCTTGTGGGCTCCATGACAAGCTGTTCCAAAAAGCCATCCTGTGAGCATTCCATGAATTCCCTTTCTTTAGATCCACTAACAACATTATTTACCCTGTCCACCTGCATATTGAAGTCTCCCATGATCAATGTAACCTTGCCTTTCTGACATTCCTTCTCTATTTCCCGGTACATGTTGCGTCCCTGGTCCTGACCACTATTAGGAGGTCTTTACACAACTCCAATTATGTTTTTTTTTGCCTTTGTGGTTCCTCAATTCCACCCACACAGACTCCACATCATCCGACGCTATGTCATTCAATACCATAGATTTAATTTTGTTCTTAACTAACAAGGCAACCCCACCCCCTCTGCCCACCTCTCTGTCTTTTCGATAAGTTGAAAAACCATGGAGGTTTAACTGCCAGTCCTGACCCCCCCTGTTTTTCTGAGTTTTGCTATCAGTCAGGAGCACACCTGCTCACAACCCATCTTTCCCTGTTCCTTTCTGTTTTGCTCTGGATGGTTACATCTTCTGCCATTGAATATGCCCCATTTCTACCCATTCATGAATTTTCCTTTTTTTCTTGTCCGACTCACCTCTTCCTCAATTACATTGCTAACTTTTCCCAGTTCCGACGCAAGGTCACAGATTCAAATGTTAACCAGTTCTCTTTCTCTCTGTACAGATACTGCTTAACCAGCTGAGTATTTCCAGCGTTGGTCTGGCAGCATCTGTAAAGGGAGAAGCAGAGTTAATGTTCTGAGTCCAGTAGCCCTTTGACAGGCTCTTTCTAACAAAAGGTCATTGGATTCAAAACATTAATCCTGCTTCTCTCTCTACAGAGGCCAGCAGACCTGCTGAGTTATTCCAACACTTACTGTGTGTGTTTCAGACTTCCAGCATCCTCAGTTCTTTGTTTTTGTTTTTATTTTCATTTCAGATTTCGATCATCTGCAGTTTTCTACTTTTCAAACATTTAGTTTTAATCTGCTCAAGACAAGTGAGTTTCTATTGTGGTGAAAGTAATTTCACTAAAACAGCTTGGGACCTTTTACCACTTGAATAGTGATGTTGATACGTCAACTCCTTATTTGTTTTGGCAGTGGTGTTACAAGGCCTGAGAGACTGATCTCCACTAACTCTCCAATGCTGAATAAATGGAAAAAGCTATGGAAGTATGTCAAGAACTACAGCTGTAAAACCCTCTTTTATGTGCTTCTCAAAAATGCACACTTAGCAATACATTTTACAAAATGTTTTGCTTGCTGCAGTTACTTTGATACATCCTTTGTTTAAAGGTTATACCAGAAACAAGGTGGTTTAGGAATTAAGGGAACTTGCATAGACTTGGTTCCTTACAATTAATGAGGCATTGAGACTCCAAGTGTGGCCTTACCAATGTTTTGTACATCTGTAGTATGATGTATACTCAATACTCTGATTGGTGAAGGCAAGGGTACCAAATGTCTTCTTCACCACACTGTCTACCTATCACGGCACTTTCAAGGAAGCTGAGGGGTGACCTTATAGAGGTTTATAAAAAATCATGAAGGGTATAGATGAGGTGAATAGCCAAGGTCTCTTCCTCAGGGTTGGGGAGTTCAAACTAGAGGGTAGAGGTTTAAGTTGAGAGGGGAAAAATTTAAAAGGGACCTGACGGACAACTTTTACCACACAGAGGGCGGTGCTTATATGGAATTATCTGTCAGAGGAAGTACAATAACAACATTTAAAAGATAAATGGCAGGTATATGGATAGGAAAGGTTTAGTAGGATGTGGGCCAATTGTAGGCAAATGGGACTAGTACAGTTTAAAAACCTGGTTGGCATGGACAGGTTGGGCCAAAGGGTCTGTTTCCACACTGTATGACTCTATGACTCCTGATTGAGGGAGTGAAAGGGAGAAGGAGACCGTGCAGGCATGAAGTGATGTTGCAAATGATACGTTGAATATTCTGTAACTACAATATATGAAATAATTTCTGCAGCCTTCAAACCTAAAGTAATTTTCAATTTAAGGTTCTAAAGAAGAACTTTGAACATTGTACATTTAGAAAAAATAAAATTCTGCAGATGCTGGAATTCTGTAAAAAACACAAAAACTGTTGGAGAAACTCAACAGGTAAAGCAGGATCTTTGGAGAGAGAAACAATTAATATTTTGAACCTGGTAGGACTGCTTTTCAGAACTGAAAGGGATTGGAAAATGATATTTTTTATAGTTTTGACAGAGGTGGAGAAGGAGCAAGGGGAACAGGTGGCGTGGAGGCTCAATGCTAAAGGTAAAGAGGTTACTGATAGGAGTGAAAGAGAACCAGAGATGTAAAATGGATATACATTTAAGTGTGAAATGGTAAAAATAGGTCCCTAGTGTGAATATAATTAATTTCTGGATAAAATTCCTTGCATTTTAACAGTTTAGAATCAATGCCAGGACTGAAATCTAAGATTTGTTTTGCATTTATTTTGAGCTGTATTTGTTCAGATCACACCATACTCGGTAGCATCGGTAGAGTTGAAAGAATTTTGAAGTTCTTCACAATGACTTTAATGTGAAACTACTGGATTTTGTCAAAATCACTTAAGCAGCATAAAGTACTGCTTTCATTTATTTTGTATTACTTCATTCAAAACTTGATCCAGCACTTCAAATCTCTTCATCGTGTTGTATGTCCCCCGTCCCTGTGACCTCCTGCAGCCCCACAACTGAAAGAAGTATCTGCACTCCTCAAATACTGCCCTCAATTTAATCACTCTCCCACTGGTGGTCTCATCTTCAGCTGCCTAGTCCCTGAACTCTGGAATACCCTCTGTCTAAATGTCTCTGCTTCTTTACCTCTCTCCCGTAACTCTCCTCAAAATGTGCCTCTTTGACTAAGTTTTGGTTATCTGTCTGAACAACTCCCATTCTGGCCCCAGTGTCAGGTTTTGTTAGATATTGTTCCAGCAAAAACATCTTTGTGTGCTTTACTATGGTAAAGACATTCTTTAAAGAAGTTTCCCTCTCTCTGTATAAATGAATGAATACTACAGAGGCAGTCAACTAATTATACTTGTGTCATGTGACAAAGTTCTTGACTATTTCTGTACTCTATATTGTTTCTGCCTGGGAATCTCTTTGGCACAACGTGGAACATTTATCTGAGATCGTTATCCTCGGTACTCAGTATTTGAGGATTTTTGAATTCGATGAAACATTATCGGAAACCCCCTCTTCTCTTGACGTGCTGCTTTCAATCCCAGGTCCGACCTAAATCGCAAAACATACTCATGGGTTGATTTACCTGCTCAATCTCGTCCTCTGGAACACCGCGTAGCCTTGCGTACAATAAAAGGTGTTCACGACCTGTGAGCAAGTCATCGATAGCGTCAAACTGAGGGCAGTATCCCATGTTCTGGTGGACATCGTCAATATGGGTGAGAATGCTGGGAAGATTCAGAAAACAAAGCAACTGAGTTTTAAGACAAAGCTGCATCATCAGCGGTGGGGCATTGTTGCACTTTTAGCAAAGATTCAAAAGAAGAGTGATTTTTCTTGGCTGAAACTTGTCAAGAAATATCAAAATTTACTTTATAATGGTGCCAGTGAGTGTTTGGTTTAGCTAATGCTGCAGTATACCTGTAACCTGCTACTGAAGCTTCACCTGAGGTCGGGTCTATATCACCTGTAAGCATTTTGAAGGTAGTCGTCTTTCCAGCACCATTGACACCCAACAGCCCAAAGCACTAAAGTACAGAAGAAAAATACACGTTTACATTTTGTCATCCTATTTAATGAACCAAGTCAACTGAGAAAGCCAATGAAAATCTTTGGTTGCTAATGTGTATCTTTGAAGAATGAACATACCTCTCCTGGTCGCACACCAACACTGATTCTATCCACAGCTGGCCTGTTTCTCCCTGAGTAGTACTGGAGGAACAAAATTCCACATTAGTTCAATCTGTTAACCTACCTTACAGAAATCCACAATAATAGACCTTCTGGGTTCCACTCACTTTAGTCAGTTCCTTTAATTTCAGAATGTCATGTTTGCCCGTACCCTGAATTCTTTCACGTTCCTTAGCTACATCGTCATCCTCTTCAATGGCAGGTAAATTGCTGAGGATTGTTGGCCTGTAACAAGTAGGAAGAGATTCAGCATTGGTGCTGCTGCAATGGCTGATTAAGTTGTTGATTGGACCCAGATTAATGTCACGTGTGGCAGACAGCTGAAAGATGAGTCACCAGTGTGTAATTGTAAGATGAATCGTGTTGTTTGAAGATTCCATCAATGCTGGATGCATTGGTTATTAAACAAATTGTAAGACAGTATCAACAATTATTCGTTAAACTGAAGACATAAATGTTGACTATATCAACTTTTCAGCAGAATGTTAGCTGTCAAGTTAGGGAAGTAACAGAGCTATTGAAAACAATTACAGTTAAAATTAAATCATGTACTAAGGGACTGATTGTAAAAACAACAGGTGACAACAAACTTTGCATTGTTCCAGAATTGAAACCTATTTATCCAACAGGTTTCGGCCAATGGTACTCCATTAGCTTTCAGATCTAATCCTGCACCATTTTGCACTCATCATAACTCCTACCTTTGCTAACCTGTTGTCTCCTGCTTCTGTACCTCCAATGTAAATATTTTTAGTCATTGTGATTAAATCCTTCCCCCCCCCGTGGCCTATTCTCTCCTTATTTCTATAACCTCCTCCAACCAACAACTGTCCACTTTGTTCAGCTCAAGTCTTTCATGCATCCTTAAGTTTTATCACCCCATCAGTGGTGAATGTGTCTTCAACTCCCTCAGCTCTGGGATTTCTAACCTAATCACAACTGCTGCTCACTTCCCCAAACTCCTGTAAGAGTGTCCTTAAAAATTGCCTCTCCCAATCTTTCCTTCCTCAGCTCAATGCTCATTTTCTTTCTGATTCTGCTGATGAAGGACCTTGGGCGGTTGTCACATGTGCATTTGTAATGCTCAAGGATTACAATTTTCTCCAATGCTTTGGTGCTGGTGCATTACAGTTCACTCAGGGAGTCCAGGGTGCTGTGGCACATTTTTATAAGTGTGCTGTAGCCTGAAGTCACAGATAGCGACAATGAAGGGCTGATCAGGAATCTCTCCCACTTTTACTGCCTCCATTGGCATATGTTGGAAGGACTTGTAAGTCAATAATCTATCTGTCTTGTTGATTAAGACTGCACCTTCCTTTGCCATACATTTCTGGAATAGAACTTGATTTGGACCAAGATTCTGGCCTAGGGCCAAGACTTTACCCATTGTGTCTCAAGACTTCCCCTGCACTGCTTTAAAACCCCCAGAACTAATATCATTCAGTTTCCATAACCTCAAAGAAGCACTTAAAGTACATTCCTGAAAGCCCTAGGACACTCCGACAAATTAAATGTTTGGGTGACCAATCAAAGAAAAGCCACCCCCATAAATAGAAGTGACAGTACCTTCAGCTGGAACAATATGTACAGTTGTGGGAGCACATCATAGGAAAGATATGAACACATTGGTACAAGAGCAGAAGTGATCTACTGGAATGATTCCAGGTTTGAGAAACCTCATTTATGAAGACAGATTGAAGAATTTGGACTGTTGGGCCTGGACAGAAGAAGGCTAAGAAGAGATCTGGTTGAGGTTTTCAAAGTCGTAAGCGGGTTGGGTTGCACAGATGAGCTGTGCCTCCTCATCAAAGAAAGAAAAATGATAGGGCATAGATTTAAAGTGAGGTGCAAACAAAGCAAGATGATGTGAGAAAACCTTTCTCATACAGCCAGTGTTCAGGATATGGCATGTACTGTCCGGCAATGTGATGGAGGTAGGTTCAACTGAGGGCACTGGCTGGCTTTTGTATAGTCATGGTGTGCAGGTATTTGGAGAAAAGGCAGGAGACTTGCACTAGATAATAGAGCTGAACTTGATGATAGAGAAGGTTCAGTCACATTGGGCTGAAGAGTTTCCCTCTGGCCCATAACTCTTTCTGTGATTCTATGAGGAGCAGTTGTCGAGTCACTGGCTAGTTCACTCGGTTTTTTTACTGAGAGGCTCATAGTGAGCATTGATGTGCACCTGTGAGCACACAGCCATCTGCTGAGGGGAGAAGGAAGCTCCCAGGAAGATGGAGTGAAGTCGAGTGCTGAAGGAGAGGTATAAGAAAGGAGGCTGCAAGAGGGGAGTCGGAGGAGAGGGTTGCTTCAAGTGGGGATGAAGAGGGAGGCTGCAAAGGAGAGAAAACAGTTTTATAGAGTCATAGAGTCATAGAGATGTACAGCATGGAAACAGACCCTTCGGTCCAACCAGTCCATGCCGACCAGATATCCCAACCCAATCTAGCCTCACCTACCAGCTCCCAGCCCATATCCCTCCAAACCCTTCCTATTCAAATTCCCATCCAAATGCCTCTTAAATGTTGCAATTGTACCAACTTCCACCACTTCCTCTGGCAGCTCATTCCATACATGTACCACTCTCTGCATGAAAACATTGCCCCTTAGGTCTCTTTTGTATCTTTCCCCTCTCACCCTAAACCTACGCCCTCTAGTTCTGGTCTCCCCGACCCCAGGGAAAAGACTTTGTCTATTTACCCTATCCATGCCCCTCATAATTTTGTAAACCTCT
>NC_057720.1:19731125-19767133 GCF_004010195.1 Chiloscyllium plagiosum
GTCATCTGTAAACTTACTAACTGTACCTCTTATGTTTGCATCCAAATCATTTATGTAAATGACAAAAAGTAGAGGACCCAGCACCGATCCTTGTGGCACTCCACTGGTCACAGGCCTCCAGTCTGGAAAACAACCCTCCACCACCACCCTCTGTCTTCTACCTTTGAGCCAGTTCTGTATCCAAATGGCTAGTTCTCCCTGTATTCCATGAGATCTAACCTTGCTAATCAGTCTCCCAGGGGGAACCTTGTCAAACCCTTACTGACATCCGTATAGATCACATCTACCGCTCTGCCCTCATCAATCTTCTTTGTTACTTCTTCCAAAAACTCAATCAAGTTTGTGAGACATGATTTCCCACGCACAAAGCCATGTTGACTATCCTTAATCAGCCCCTGCCTTTCCAAATACATGTACATCCTGTCCCTCAGGATTCCCTCCAACATGTTGCCCACCACTGAGGTCAGGTTCACTGGTCTATAGTTCCCTGGCTTGTCCTTATTACCCTTCTTAAACAGTGGCACCACATTAGCCAACCTCCAGTCTTCTGACACCTCGCTTATGACTATCGATTATACGAATATCTCAGCAAGAGACCCAGCAGTCACTTCTCCAGCTTCCCACAGAGTTCTAGGGTACACCTGATCAGGTCCTGGGGATTTATCCACCTTTACTTGTTTCAAGACATCCAGCACTTCCTCCTCTGTAATCTGGACATTTTGCAAGATGTCACCATCTATTTCCCTACAGTCTATATCTTCCATATCCATTTCCACAGTAAGTACTGATGCAAAATACTCATTTAAACTCCCCTCCCCCCCCCATTTTCTGCGGCTCCACACAAAGGCTGCTTTACTGATCTTTGAGGGGCCCTATTCTCTCCCTAGTTACCCTTTTGTCCTAATGTATTTGTAAAACACCTTTGGATTCTCCTTAATTCTATTTGCCAAAGCTATCTCATGCCCCCTTTTTGCCCTCCTGATTTCTCTCTTAAGTATACTCCTACTGCCTTTATACTCTTCTAAGAATTCACTTGATCTGTCCTGTCTATACTTTACATATGCTTCCTTCTTTTTCTTATCCAAACCCTCAATATCTTTAGTCAACCAGCATTCCCTGCATCTACCAGCCTTTCCTTTCATCCTAACGGGAATATACTTTCTCTGGATTCTCATTATCTAATTTCTGAAGGCTTCCCATTTTCCAGCTGTACCTTTACCTGCGAACATCTGACCCCAATCAGCTTTCGAAACTCCTTGCCTAATACCGTCAAAATTGGCCTTTCTCCGATTTAGAACTTCAACTTTTAGATCTGGTCTATCCTTTAAACCTGGAGAAAGTGAGGACTGCAGATGCTGGAGACCAGAGTTGAAACATGTGGTGCTGGAAAAACACAGCAGGCCCGGCAGCATCCGAGAAGCAGGAGAATCGATGTTTCGGGCATCGACGTATCCTGAAGAAGGGCTTATGCCTGAAACATCGATTCTCCTGCTCCTTGGATGCTGCCTGGCCTGCTGTGCTTTAAACCTGTCAATAAAGACACAGCTCACTAGGAGCCAGGAAACTTTTAAAAATCACAGAGCTAATGAAATCCTTGCAAATTAATGTGGAATTTCTGGTTTATTGCTGAAACATGGGGAAAGAATGTAATAAATGCTTTTGTATTGAACACTGTCAGTTGTTAAAATTAAATTTGAGATCCATGATGCAGTAAGAAGGGTGATAATGGGTTAAACTCTTCACGCCTTGTGCATACACAGGACCTCACCAGTTTGTGTAAAGTATGTTTAAGATGATCTTTGCTTCGATCTAGATGCTTGTCAATTATTTTGAGAAAAAGGTTTTGTTCCTAACCGATATCTGTACTGATTGAAAATTAATTCTTTCCGTTTGTTATAGGTTTAAGTTTAATGGATGGTCATTAATCACTGAGGATATCAATGAATTATTCCAATTCTGCTTTTGTGCCAGTCCAAATAGCCCATATCCACACAAATAAAGATAATGTTATTAAATGACTCCATCACCGAATGTAAATGTAATAATGAGAATGAAAAAGAGACACCTGAAAATCACAATATAGTTCTCAATAAAACTTTAAGAAGTGTTTGACAAAAGTATTTATTTTGATCTATAATCCATGGTAGAAAAGATTTAAATAAATTGTAAAGGGACAGCATACATTCTTTGGAATTCCTGATTAATGAATTGTTCCAGTCATGATGCAGGAGTTGCACATTTGGTTGCAAAAGTCAGGGAGTATACCTGGGAGAGGTTTTCATCACGATAACGTCTGGTTAAGTAAGACATTATTTTAATTGAACAGAAAGATGGTAAAAAAGGGCACAAATTGTGAAGCTAATCATAAAAGTAATGAAAAGAAGAGGTAGAAATGATTCCTGCCAATGGACAGTGATTAGAATGTGAGATTCGTAACTCCAAATTGCTGTTGTAAGAGTCAGAGAGTCATAGAGATGTACAGCAAGAAAACAGACTCTTTGGTCCGACACGTCCATGCCAGCCAGATATCCTAAATTAATTCAGTCCCATTTGCCAGCACTTGGCCAAATCCTTCCTATTCATGTACCCATCCAGATGCCTTTTAAAAGTTGTAATTGTACCAGCCTCCACCATTTCCTCTGGCACTCCATTCCATACCACTCTCTGCATAAAAAGGTTGCCCCTTAGGTCACTTTTAAATCTTTCCCCTCTCACTTTAAACCTTGGCCCTCTAGTTTTGAACTCCTTACCCTGGGGAAAAGACCTTGATTATTCACCCTATACACAACTTTCATAATTTTGTAAACCTCTATAAGGTCACCCCTCAGCCACCGACATTCCAGGGAAAACAGCCCCAGCCAATTCAGCCTCTCCCTATAGCTCAAACCCTCCAACCCTGGCAACATCCTAAATTCTTTACAGAGTAAATATGTTGCTTGAAAAGCAGGAATAGTAAAGAATATGGAGAGTGAGCTTGGGTAAAATACAACAAAATAAAATGTTAGCCACAATATGACACAGAGGAAGGAGAGATTAAAAGCTGGAGAAAAGTGTGTACGTACAAGTGGTTGAGGAAGAAGCGATGTTGGATAATGAGATTTAAAAGGAAGTAGACGACTCCTTCAACTGCCATGGCAACAAGATTCTTGCCAACAAACTCCCAATGGAATGGACTAAAATAAAAATCTTCACCTGTAAAGCAAGGTTTAGCCCATTACCATTAAGCTCAAACGTTTCTAACCAATGAGAACAATTTTGAGTTCCAATCAGAATTAGAACTGTGCATAGTCTTAACCTTAAGGAGGAAGTATGTTATGCTTCGGCCTGCCCACGTAACGCACAGGATAAGAAACCTGTTGCCTAGCATCAGTTATCTTTGGACATGAAATGTGCACTGAAGCCTCCAATATGGTGTGTGGTGTTCACAGGCTCATTCTGTGTCAGAAGGGCAATGCATGTCACTCCGGTCACAGTCTCCAGGAATATTGTGTTTGCAGTACTCTGTTTTTGCCCATAGGCAAACTATTGGCTTATAAAGGAGGAGGCATATAAATTGGCCAGAAAAAGCAGCAAACCTGAGGACTGGGAGAAATTTAAAATTCAGCAGAGGAGGACAAAGGGTTTAATTTGGAAGGGGAGAATAGAATATGAAAGTAAGCTTGCGAAAAACGTAAGAACTGACTGCAAAAGCTTCTACAGATATGTGAAGAGAAAATGAGGAGTGAAGAGAAATGTAAGTCCCTTGCACTTTGAATCAAATGAATTCATGATAGACAACAAAGAGATGGCAGACCAGTTGAAAAATGGCTTTGGATCTGTCTTCACTAAGAAGGACAAAAGTAACCTTCAGGAAGTGCTCAGGAACAGAGGGTCAAGCATGAAGGAGGAACTGAAGGAAATCGTTATTAGTGCAGAAATGTTATTGGGGAAATTGATGGGATTCAAACCCAATAAGTCCCCAGAGTCTGATGGTCTGCATTCCAGAGTAATTAAGGAAGTGGCCCTAAAAATAGCAGATGCAATGGTGATCATTTTCCAGCATTCTGTAGGCTCTGGAAGAGTTCCAATGGACTGGAGGGTAGCTAATGTAATCCCACTCTTAGGAGGGAGAGGAAAAATGGGGAATTATAGGCCGGTTAGCCTGACATTGGTGGTGGGGAAAATGCTGGAGTTAATTATTAAGGATGTAATAGCTGAGCATTTGGAAAGCAGTGACAGAATCAGTTCTAGTCAGGATGGATTCACTAAAGTAAAATCTTCTGGAACTTTTTGAGGATTTGACCAGTAGAGTGGATAAGGCTGAATCAGTAGATGTTGTGTATCTGGGTGTTCAAAAGACATTTGACAAGGTTCCACAGAAGTGTTTAGTAAGGAAAGTTAAAGCTCATGGTATCGAAGGTAATGCATTAACATGGTTAGAGAACTGGTTGGCAGACAGGAAGTAAATAGGTCCTTTTTGGAGTAGCAGGCAGTGACGAATGGGGTGCTGCATGGTTCAGTGCTGGGACCCTTTTCAAAATAAACATTAATGATTTGGATGAAAGAATTGAATGCAATATCTCTATATTTGCAGATGACACTAAGCTGGGTGGTAGTGTGTGCTGTGAGAATGTTATGAGGCTGCAGGGTGACTTGGACAGATTGGCTGAGTGGACAAATATTTGGCAAGTACAAAACAGTGTGGATAAATGTGAAGTTATCCACTTTGGTGGCAAAAACAGGAAGGCAATTTATTATCTGAATGGCATCAATTTAGAAAAAGGTGAGGTACAATGAGATCTAGGTGTCATGGTGGAACAGTTGCTGCAGGTTGGTATGTAGGCGCAGCAGGCAGTGAGGAACGCTAATGGCATGCTGGCCTTCATAGCGAGAGGATTTGAATATCGGAGGAAGGATGTCTTGCTGCAGTTATACAGGGCCTTGGCAAGGCCACACCTTGAGTACTGTGGGCAGTTTTGGTCTCATAGTCTGAGGAAGGGCATTCTTGCTACTGAGAGAGACCACACTGATCCCCATGATGGCAGGACTGACATGTGAGCAAAGACTGGATCGATTGGGCTTGTAGGCACTGGAATTTAGAAGAATGAGGGGAGGAGGATCCTGTAGAAACATATAAAATACTGATGGGACTGGACAGGCTAGATGTGGGAAAAATGTTCCTGATGTTGGATAAGTCCAGAACAAGGGGTTGCAGTCTACGAATAAGGGGTAAGCCATTCAGGACGGGGATGAGGAAGAACTTCTTCACACAGAGAGTTGTGAACCTGTGGAATTCTCTCTCGCAGAAAGGTGTTGGGACAAGTTCATTAGATATATCCAAGAGGGAGCTGGACATGGCCCTTGCGGCTAAAGGGATCAAGGGGTATATTGGGAGAAGATGGGAGTGGGATCCTGAGATTGCATGATCAGCCATGATCATATTGAATGGTGTTGCAGACTTGAAGGGCCGAATGGCTTACTCCTGCAGCTATTTTTTATGTTTTGATGTTTATAACCAATAGCTGGAGGCTGCCACTAAAAGCAAAGGACAACATTTTGTAGTTAACCTAACCATGAACCCAGGATGACCATCTCATGACTTATTTACTGCCCACAGCAGGACAAAGCAGCCCGCTTGATTGGCAGCACATCCACAAACAACCATTCCCTCCACCATTTCAGTAGCAGCAGTGTGTACTATTTACAAGATGCTGTGCAGAGATTCACCAAGGCTCCTTGGGCGGTCAGTGACATCCACATCCCATGAATGAACAAGAAAGGAGTTCACACCGCATTAGAACCTGGAATTAAAATACTCTTTATCAATAAACTGAAGACTTACCAAACCTAGCATACACATCAGTCACTGCTTGATTCATGGCCATATCGACCAAACCTCTTCCCAGGCAGAAATGTGGAAATATAATCAGAATATTTTTCAACATTTTATTGAACAATTGCAATGCCTGGAACAGAATGGAAACATGACTGTTAGTGATAGACACTGGTTACAGACCAAACACTACTGAAAAAACAGACCAGGCTACTGAGTATCACTGTCATTTATTGCCATGTATCTGCGCCAACCATCCATTGCCCTGTATCGCTGCCAACTACTCAACATGTTGCATGACTGCTGATCATTACTCATGCTGATCATTACCAGCCATCCATTACATCGTACATCTGTCAGCCACTAAATACCATTTACCAGTCAGCATCTTTTGCACTTTATCATTGCAATCCATCTGTTAGTTTGTCCCACTGCCAATAACCTATTAGTCAATGCTGTAGCAGCTCATCTATTACACACAGTTGTCCATCTATTGCCCTCTTTCACTTTTAAACTTTGACAGAACAACAGAATTCTAATTGGCGTTAACATGTGTTTAAGAGCAAGAGGTTTTTGAGGATTCATTTATAGAACCAGCCAAGTGTTCACATTGGATGGAACTGGTGCACATTTAAATGGCAATCACAACTGGCAAAATATCCACAAGTGAAATGCAGAACCCCTTGTTTTATGCAGTGAGTGGTTAGAATCTGGAATGCATTGCCTGAGAGTATACTGGAGCTGAAAAATGTGTTGCTGGAAAAGCGCAGCAGGTCAGGCAGCATCCAAGGAGCAGGAGAATCGACGTTTCGGGCACAAGCCCCTCCCCAGGCTTGTGCCCGAAACGTCGATTCCCCTGCTCCTTGGATGCTGCCTGACCTGCTGCGTTTTTCCAGAAACACATTTTTCAGCTTTGATTTCCAGCATCTACAGTCCTCACTTTCTCCTGAGAGTACACTGGAGGCAGATTCAATCATGGATTTCAAAAAAGAATTTGATGATTGTCGGAAGAGAAAAGGTTTCCAGGGCTTTGTGGGTGAAGGAGGTGTGGGATTCAGGGGGACTAATTCGGTTGCCCTTGCAGAGAGCAAATACAGACATGATGGGCGGAATGATCTTCAGTATTGCACCCACTCTATGGTTTCATGATATTAGCTCATTCATCATTCAGCATTCACTTCTCTGTCCGATCAACAAATATGGTCACCAGATAAATTATCAAACCTCTTCCTTGTTTGACAAAAATGGTAAAACTAATGCATGATTCAGAGACAAATGAGAACCAAAGAGAACCTACCCTATTATTTTCAAACAACTCAAGTATGAAAGTGGCAGCACTGCCATTGATACCAATGAAGAGATTGATGCAGGACAGAGCCACATAGGCTGTGCTAGGAACACTGAAAACAAAGGATGCTGGGTACATCATGGGAGTCACTGCCCATCTATTAAAAAGAGAGATACAGGAGTTACACTGCTGGCCTTAACATTGAGAAACAAAATCTAATAAATGAAGCAAAGGTAGCAGAAAACATAGAGGAGATAGGCTGCTGAGATTGGTCTTACCCATAGAACAGCAACAAAGCTACGAATGCAGGCAGGTTTTGAGGAGAAGTGTAAGCTTTCTTATTGAAGCCAATGAAAATCAAGATCACCATCACCGTGGTTACTGAATAGTTACACTGAGAAACAAAAAGACATTCAGGTTTCATTTTCAAGACAATGTTACAAATGCTGCCTGAAAACATAACTCACAAAAGTGACATCAAAACACTTCAGCTCATATTCTCTCATGTTGAGGTCCATTGTTCTACCTAAATATTCTCAGGAAGGTTCAGCCTCTCCAGAAGGACTGGAAAGGATAAGATGTGACAAACACCTTTTCTTCTTTATCCATCAAACTGCAACTTCAAATGCCACAGCACGTCATTGCTCCTGTGCACTGATATCAGAGCCAAGATAAGCATCAAATTCAAACTGTGCATCTCAGAACAAATGCACTGGTGGAAAACTCCAATTATTTAATCAATTTATGTTTATTTGTCCACAGGATGTGAGCATCACTATCTGGGCTAGCATTTAATGCCCATCCCTAAATCTCCAGTAGGCAGTTAAGAGTCAACCACATTGCTGTGGATCTGGCATCACATGTAGGCCAGACCAAGTAAGCACAGCAGATTTCCTTCCTTTAACGACATAAGGGAACTGGATGGGTTTTAATGACAATCAACTGTGGTCACCATTAGACTAGCTGTTTATTCTTTAACTTACAGACTTTAACAATCTGCTTTGGTGTGATTTGAGCCCATGTCTGCTGAACGTTAACCTGGGATCCTGGACTAGTGGGTGGCACGGTGGCACAGTGGTTAGCACTGCTGCCTCACAGCGCCAGAGACCCGGGTTCAATTCCCGCCTCAGGCGACTGACTGTGTGGAGTTTGCACATTCTCCCCGTGTCTGCGTGGGTTTCCTCCGGGTGCTCCGGTTTCCTCCCACATTCCAAAAATGTGCAGGTTAGGTGAATTGGCCATGCTAAATTGCCCCTAGTGTTAGGTAAGGGGTAAATGTAGGGGTATGGGTGGGTTGCGCTTCGGCGGGTCGGTGTGGACTTGTTGGGCCGAAGGGCCTGTTTCCACACTGTAACGTAATCTAATCTAATCTAATCTAACTACTTTCTCGTGATATTACCACTATACCACCATCCTCCCCCCAAACTCACATCAAAAAGACTCCTTCACAAGGTCAGCATTCTATTCCTAAATTACCTTACAATCTGCAATTCAAAATATAGGTAAAAACAATGACTGCAGATGCTGGATTAGTGGTGCTGGAATATTCCTGATGAAGGGCTTTTGCCCGAAATGTCGATTTTACTGCTCCTCGGATGCTGCCTGAACTGCTGTGCTCTTCCAGCACCACTAATCCAGAATTCAAAATATATTCACAGTCTATTTAGTTCACTGATCCAATGCATGACAATATTCTATTTCAGAGGCACCAAACACATCTCAAAAATTGGATGGAAGGGATTTTCATTTGGTAGTCTAGAGCTGGAATATTGCCAAAAAGAGAGACATGTGCTGAAGGACTTCAGCTTTTTCCAATCAGGATAAATGCAAGAATTCCAAATTTCAAACAATCACGACAATTTATGCGGATTGGTTGACAAGTTGACTGTGAGTGACCAAGACATTGTCAGGAAGGAAGCAATGGGTAGATATTCCACACTCTCTGTTGTATAAGTTATTGAGATGATTTGAAATTTTGCATCCTTGCATTTGTCCTGACAAATGCAAGAAGAAAACTTCTACAACACCTCTTTTTTCTGATAAATATTGACAATTATATGCTCTTTTCCTTGGGATTAATTCAGATATTCCTCACTGGACCCTGTTATCTGATCTAAAAGTTAAAATCTTTTATTTAAATGTTTGGGCATCACAGATTTCCAATTCTACTGTGTTAATGAATAGAGTTATGCTTTCACACTAAAGTTGTAATACTAAATATCTCAAGATGGATAACATGTTATCGGATATTGTTAACCACATTTATTGTCTGCAAGTTCTAATTAACTACAAATTCAGTCATATGGCAAAATGCAACATACCATATCCCAGAGAAAATTAGACACCCAGTAAGTAGTAGGGCTCATTCCACTGACAAATTGCAGATGCTTAGCATTCGAAACTCTCTCCTGAATGAGGTAGAGCACAAAGCTGGCTGGGACAAATGACATGGCGAAGACCACACTGATTGAAATCACTGCATCCACTGAGGTAGTTAGACTGAAAGGAGGAACATCAGTAAATACGACGAAGCTCTAATGAGAGAAGCTAATATATAATTAATTTGATTGCCACAGCATGCTTTCAGAGGTTATGTTCCAAAGATTGTAAATCATAAAATTCATCACGATTGCAAATTGCTGGTGGTTAGGAGTGCCCGAGATTCTGATGAACTTACACAGTAACTTCTGAAAGTTGCTCCTTTGTGAGGTTGAGTGGGTGGTTTATAACAGTTATGCCATAGTCCTCTGCGTAATGAAGCTCAGGCAGGTTTGCTCGGAGAATCGCATTGTTGGCAACATTCATAAATGCTACTATGGCATGCCAGCCTTTGTTGTTGAACCATACCTGGAACAGTCCATTACAATGAAACATTAAGAGAGGCAGGGGATCCTTCAGTACCAAATCTGGCACCAGATTTTAGAATTCAAGAGTTCAAGAACAAAGTGACTTTTGAGACCACATTTACATTAGGGTCAGCATTTACCCATTGACTTCACATCCTGATTCATTAAAGCAGCTTTGAAAAGTGCGGCATAAGTTGGTGTGCCACAGTGAGAGCCACAAGACGCAGGTTATATCCTCCACTCAATTGGATATTTTCAATCTTGGTTCAGCAAAAGGAATGCTATGTAAAGAACAGCTAAACACTGGAGCACTTAAAGACCAAAGCTGCACACCTCCTGACAATAGGCTACAGAATAATGCTGGTAAGATGATTTAAAAATCCCAGGCGAGAGATCTGAGAAGTTTTCCACAGATACCATGAAGACGGGGCTGCCCTCTGTTTAAATGCTAGACCATTTTATTTTTTTCAAATTTCCCATGGAGTAAATGTTGCTGATTACATGTCAGTTTAGCTGGCTCAGATTCATGTACTGCACCATTCAACTCACTTGTTGGCTTAATACTTTAGTTATTGATTCATTCTTATAAAATGAATTGCAATGGCTTGATCTTTGAGCTCACTGAGATGAAGAACATTAATGCAAACAAAAACTGCTGGAAATCACAGTGAGTCAGGCAGCATCTGTGGAAAGAGAGTAAGCAAATGTTTCACATCTAGATGGCTCTTCATCAGAGCTTTTCTGACAAGCTTAGTTTGTTCTCTCTTCACAGATGCTGCATGACCTGCTGTGATTTCCAGCATTTGTATAATTTGCTTCCGAAGAACATTAACGTTGGGAAATGTAACATTATTTTTCACTTTGTCAAGCAATGAAATGATTTGTTTAATGGAATATAATATTGGCAGGGTTCTATAGTTTGGTAACAGATTCCATTCAGTGCTGACCATAGCTCAGCTCTTCATCATCAGTTAGAAATGATGCTAGGGAGGTTATGCCTCAGTTATATAGGGCTTCAGTAATACCACAGCTGAAAATGTGTTGCTGAAAAAGCGCAGCAGGTCAGGTAGCATCCAAGGAACAGGAGAATCGACGTTTCGGGCATAAGCCCTTCTTCAGGAATCTTCAGTAATACCACGTCTGGACAATATTCATCACCTTATTTAAGGAAGAATGGAAATGTGCTGAAGGCAGTAATTAAATTATGAAGGATTACTGGACTAATACCCAGAATGAGCTGGATGTCTTATGAGGTAAATTTGAATCTACTGGAGTTTATAAGAATAACAGATGACTTAATTGAAATACACAAGATCCTGGGAGATTTTCTGGACAGGGTAAACGTGGAGAGGATGCTTCTTCCTATGGGTGAATCCAGAACCGGGGGGGGGGGGGGGGGGGTCACTGCTTAAAAATCAGGGGTTGCCCATTTAAAATAGAGATGTGGTGAGTTTTTATCTCACAGAACATCATGATCTTTGAAACTCTTTGCTTGGAAAGGCAGTGGAAACAGAGTCTTTAAATATTTTAAAGGCAGAGGTGAATAAATTCTTGTTAAGCAAGGGCTTGAAAGGTTATCAGGGGTTTGCAGGAATACAGAGTTGAGCTTACAGTCAGATCAACCATTATTAAATGGCAAAGCAGACTCAAGAGGCTGAATGGCCTACCGCTGTACCTTGTGCATGTATAGTTCCAGGAATGGGGTATAATCCTTTAGACTTCAAAATGTACCAAAGCAGCTGATGATTAATAGGTGGAAAAATAATTACCACACACAACAATGGAAGTCCAAGTATATATACATATATTAAAATAACATCTAAGAAATATAAATTCTCCTGAAATAATAATGTTAGACATTTTAATTTACATTGTCATGGCTCCGGCTTTAGGACTCTACTTTGAGGGGCATGTATAGGATAAATAGACAAATATTTTTCCCTGGGATCAGGGAGTCCAGAACTAAAGGGTGAGAGGGGAAAGATATGATAGTGACCTAAGGGGCAACTTTTTCATGGAAAGGGTGATTTGTGTATGGAATGAGCTGCCAGAGGAAGTGGTGGAGACTGGTACATTTGCAACACTTAAAAGTCATTTGGATGGGTATATGAATAGGAAGGGTTTGGAGGGATATGGGCGGGGTGCTGGTTGATTGGGTTGGGATATCTGGTCAACATGGACGGGTTGGACCGAAGGGTCTGTTTCCATGCTGTACATCTCTATGACTCTATGACTTCATGATTCTATGACTCAGTTAAATATTTTCAATAATTTATCTTTCCTGGAGGATGTCAGATTGCAGAAACTGACCTTGACATTATCCTCAGTCTCCAAATGCTTCAGGAAAACATTCAGACTTCGAAACGTCATCTTTGTATTATTACCCTATTATGAAAAATAAACAAGTTAAACCATACGGATAAACTGCGAAGACTGTAATAGGCATGCTGTAAAGGTTTTCTGTCACTAGAGGGAGCCGTGAATACAGCCTACCAATTTGATATGATGCCTTTACAGTCTGCTCATGTGTACAGTACACTGTATAGAAGTTTAATACTCAATTGTCAGTGTTTTACCTGTTCGTTTGGATATAATCAACACTGACAAATATTTATTTTACTTGTATTTAAGAGTGACATTTCTATCCCCGAGAGAAGAAATTTAAACAGATTTAAAGATAAAAATACCATAATTCCACTTCTCATTAGAGAGAGACAAGGTGGGTGATGGTTTAATCTGAGGGTCACCATGCCTTAGGTAATGGCAGAGGTTGACATTAAGAGCTTCCCTAGTCACCTCAGCTCACGTGAGAAGTGAACCCATGCGGTTAGCATCACTCAGCATTGTAAACCAGTATCCAACTAACTGAGCTAATCAAACAACATCCTTTAGAGAAGGAAACTGCCATCCTTATCTGGTCTGTTGTACATGTGACTCCAGACTCACAGCAATGTGACTCCAGACTCACTCTTAATGCCCTCTGGGCAACTATGGATGGGCTAAAAAAGCTGGCCTGGCCAACGTTGCAGTCACCCTGTGAATGATTATTTTAAAAACCCTATCCCTCCTTCCACTGCTGATACTCAGCAGCAGCCGTGTATATTATCTACAAGATGCACAGCAATGACTCATCAAGGGTCATTAGACAGTACCTTCCAAACCCACAACCCCTATCGTCTCGAAGGACAAGGGCAGCACATACTTGGGAACACCACAAATTACAAGTTCCCTTCCAAGTTACACACTGTCCTGACTTGGAATGATATTGCCGTTCCTTCTGTAACTGGGTGAAAATCCTGGAAATCCCTTCCAACAGCACGGTGGGTTCCTGAAGCTGGCTCACTATCACCTTTTCCAGGTCAATTAGGGTTGGGCATTAAATGCCACTGAAATCACATAATGTGAATGAACAGTGGCTCAGTGTTAGCACTGCTGCCTCACAGCAACAGAGACCTGGGTTCAATTCCAGCCTCGGGCAACAGTCTGTGTGGAGTTTGCACATTCTCCCGAGTCTGCGTGGGTTTCCTCCCACAGTCCAAAGATATGCACATCAGGTGAATTGGCCATGCTAAATTGTTTGTAGTGTTAGGTGCATTAGTCAGGGGTAAATATAGGGTCAGGGTTGTTTACTCTTTGGAGGGTCAGTGTGGACTTGTTGGGCCGAAGGGCTTGTTTCCGCACTGTAGGGAATCTAATCAATAAAACAAACTCAGGAGGGAGAGAGAGAGAGACAGGTCTAGAGAACACATGCTACATGGGAGCTGACTGTACTGACATCCCAGGAAGCAAAGCACAAGGGAAGAGGAGGAGAGAGGATCAACTTTGCCCCAGTGATTCTGAGGGCTGAGCTTAAAGTCACATTGTTAAAGCCTGGGATTACTATCTTATCTTATTTTGTAATGTCCAGTTAATACTCAGTTAACAATCTCAAGTTCATTAATTCAGTCACGAGATTTGCCCCAAATACTTTGTGCAGTTTTATTCGTGCAGGTTTTGTATATTAAAGGAGAAAAACGTAATTTGGACTTGTGCTTGGTCATATACTTGCCTTGGAGGAAGTGTAAGAGGTGGAGGGGACAGTCAGGACACCATGTAATTAGATGAGTTTGGTGGACAATTACCTGGCATCAGGGCAGGGATAAGGGTGGGACTGAGCTAACACAGGCCAATTGAAGTAGCTCATGTCAGCCAATACAGTGGGTACTGTTTCCTTGCATGACTTGGCTCAGCAGGGTTGGGGGATGAGGGGAGCACAGAGACCTCATTGTCTCCCCCCTGCTCAGGGTGCCCCTCACAAAGGTGTTCAGGAACCTTTCCCTTTCCTATTGACCCCCATGATATCAGGGGATTGACTGAAGCCTCTCTGCAGTGCCCAAGTGCTGTCTGCCTAATCTTCCTGCCACCTGCTGCCAGCCCCTGGCATCGGTTTCCCAACAGCTGAGTTCAGCAAATTTCACCCTTTCGGCGAGATCCACTGAATTCTCTTGGGAATGGCCCCCTGCTGTGTGTCTGCCTCCATCCACTTGGTCTGCCACACACAGCTGTTGTAATGGGTTCAGCTAGTGCATCTGGATCTAAATCAGAACATGTTCCCTAATAGTGTCACAATGGGATCTCTATCAATGTGAAGGGACTTTCTCAATGAACTGGGCAGGATCTCAGGATGGCCTTGCTGCAATGGCATTGAGGAAACTGGCACTGCCAACAAACACTGGCATTCGGATCCTCTCCACACACCCTCATTTCTAATCCTGATGGCCCAAGAATTCATTCCTTAATGTTTAGCATTAATATGTTGTTAAGTGTGGGGATAATAAATATTAACTCATGATTTTGATTTCTGATTACTTATTTAATGATGTGGTGACAAGTGGTTAACCTATTCACTCTGCCTCCCAGCTAAGGCAAGAGGATGGGTCGGCTTCTCTGTCAGTTTATATAGTTTGGACTAGTTAATGTCCATCAGTTCATCAGAAATAGGCATCTGATAATGCCCAGATATGGGTCTAGGTTAACCAGCAGCTGCTGGATGACATATTAAGAGCTTGCCAAAGTTCTTTTAGTTCAAGCTCCTTTATTCCTCTCTAATCAGTTTTGAAAAAAATATGTGGAGTGTTGGTGTTTGACCACAGAGAATGGTCAAAGCCAAGATGACTCATCTATGAAAAGGAAAGCTGAAGCAGAGCAAAAGGAGGGAGGGAAGGAAGAGGATAGAACTCTGGAACTAATTCCAAATGGCTCTGGTGAAAGAGCTAGCAAACATGATGGGCCAAATGGTGTCATTCTGTGCTGTTCACCTTTAGGAACTGCTTCTTTGTTTGGGTAAATGCCACAAAGTAAAGCACACTAAACCAATCACAGCAGTCTGGACGGAGACGCAGTTTGCAATGGTTGATAATAAATGCATATGTGACTTACCCCAGTGACATTGAACATACGGCCCAACTTGGTGAAAAAGACATCGATCTGTTTATGGTCAATGTGTAAAACTGGAAGCTTTCCCCCTATTGAAATCCCACCGTATCTAGAACATTAAAACAACAGAACATCGAGCTTACAATTTGTGCTCCTCATTCTCCAAAATATGAGCAATTCCATCAAATATTTTCAAATCATTTCCATCTCTGTATCAAGACGTAAGCTCTCTCTTTATTGGAGTCCGACCACAGAACAGGACAATGTCCTTTGCCAATTATGAGACCACCTCTGCATTTGCCATTCGATTCGGGACAGTGAGTACAATGGTGGGTTTATGAGTCAGAGGTGCCAAAACTGTGGCAGGCCAAGGGAGAGGTGGGCATTGCTAAAGCAGGTTGGTTAGATTGAGGGCACCACAAAACAGAGGCACTCCCTGCAGCATTTTGGAACTTTAACACAACGAGCGGGTAGTAAATCTAGCGGACTCATTGCTGTGGGTCTAGGCTGTGGGAATCAAGAGCAGACATTGATGGCCCCTGGTCTACCACCAGGCTGTCAGTTCCAGTTACCTGCCAAACCCTAGTCTCATGGAGGTCCCATTCAACAACCAATGTCATCAACATTTCCCCCATTGGCCCCGTAATGTTGACACCATCTCTAACAAGATGGCTCAAATGTGGGAACATGTAGAACATCAACACATTTTCCAAATTTGTTCCTAGCCCCACCTTCACTCTGGTCTCTGGAGGCGTGGGAATATTTTGCCCCATGTTCCAGTGTGTAATACGAGAGGATGCACTGCAACAACTTGCCAAGGCTTCCCTGGCAACATTATATTACCTCAAAGAGCAATGGGGACACTGTAGTAACCAGTAGGAGTTAGCCTCGATGTCACACACCATGCAGACATGGAAATGGTTCTTTATCTGGTGATGAGTTAGTGTCGTAGAATTTTCTCTCTGACTGCACTGTGGAAGGACCTTAATCATATGGACCACATCAGTTCTTAAGTACTGGGCAACAAACCCTGAGAATGAATTTAAAAATGGCCCTTTGTTTGTTCTCTGATTTGTATCTCTCCACTTTAACAACTCAAGTCGCAAAGATCAATTGACCCATAACGATAGACGTCATTTCTGGAGCTAGCAAGGCAGTGTGGGGAGACAGTGGGAGTATGGTGATGAGACAGAGGGTCAGCCACAATCACGCTGAATGGTAGACCAGGAGCGCTGGGCTCAACAGCCTGCTCCCATGCCTATTTTCTAATTTTCTAACTGACTACGAATATATTTATCACAAATCCAGAAATGATTGGATGCACTTTACAATGTGGTACAATCTGTGGAGAGCACTCGTTGTTTGATGGTTTGGACGTAGATTAGTGCTTCCTGAACTGGTTCTCTGTGTGTGCTCACTTTGGGGCTTGAAGGTTGCTGTGACTCAAGGCCTATGAGATCAGGAAGGAGATGGGTGAGGTGGAGGGTTAGGGGCGTACTGAGGGATAGTGTGTTTAATCCAAATTGTATATAAGTATAAACCAAGTAGCTCCCCATTAGGTTTTTAAGGACAATTATTCAGGTCTACAAAATCAGGCAGTCAGGCCATGTCTACAAATGAATGGTATAAAGGGGCCAAGAGGCCTCACGGCCATTAGCACTTAGTTGGAGCTCCACAACAGACATTGTTACATCAAAGCCTACACTCCAAATTCTGGACTGGTGACCCCAGTGGGGATCACATCGCTCCGATTGAGTGCAGCTTTTTTGCGTCCTGTGTCCATCTGCAGATGATTCCTGCTGAGGGTCTTCGGCATTTTCTGTTTTTGTTTCAAGTTTTCATTTTCTGCAGTGCTTTTATTTTGCTTTCCGACTTCACTATTGACTACAATACAGATGTAATTCTGAAACTATGTACGGAAACTATGCCGTATGATAAAAATAAATGGATGAATAGCTCCATTAAAATAGCAGAGAAATTTGATCTGAACATTTTAAGTGTTCAGATGTTATCATATGGTATAATTTCCAGGCTGTAATCATGAAACTTCAATCAGGTAAGCCATATTGTGTGTAACATATTCACACTGAGGTCCACTTCTACCCATTTATGTCAAGAATCAGCCAGGCAGCAGGGATTTACAAATTATGAAGAGAACAATTCAATACCTTTGTTCATTAACCCAGTACTTGCTCTTCATGCTGAAATTACAGACAAAAGTGAGAAAGGTTAATCTTCGCAAATGTTTAGAAACCTTTTCCAAAACCAACTGTCAGATGAGAACCAGATACTTTAATTACAGCTTCTAATGGCCCATGTTTGGCATTTATATTGACTGCTGAACAGCCTGTGTTCACAACTGTGAAAATGGAAACAACCTCTGGTGCTTGTCCATCTGGATTTGCAGGCCAGCATCCAGATGATGTTCCTCTACATGACGCACTGTTAAGTCCCGGCAGATGGCAATTTCAGGAAATCAGTTAAACTTTTCCTTCTATGCTGTAATATTTTGTAAAAAAAAATCTTGAAAAGTTATCCCTTGCTGAATTGAAGTAAAACTGGGATTGTAATGGCAACAGTATCATTACTACTCATGCACAATCTCTCTATGGCCCTGAAAAACCACTTCTGTATTTGCACAATGTCTAATTTCTAACTTCTGATAGAACAATACAACAATGTAGGAGTTTTTAAAAATGTTTATGTTTTAGTTTTTATTTGTGAGCATCTCAAATTTCTTTAAAGTTTATAAATGTGTGAATGATAATCAATGCATTTTATTTCTTGACTTGCTGTCCTGAGAATTCTTCGGTGTGATTAACTGCTTAGCCTGTTTGATGACATCGCTGACTTGGATATCTAACTTGGCAAAACCCAAAGAACAGAAATTGTTAGTTCCAAGGTCAGTGGCAAACTGATCGCAAAATTCCATCCTCATTAAGTTGCTGAGATCCCAAAATCTTTATTTGTGAATTTTTGCTGCTGAATTTGGAGACATGTATAGAATGGACCATACCTGTTTTTTATTAGTTTCGGGTATGTTTTGACCAAGAAGTCTGATATATTTCTTTGGGTAAGGTTTTGCAGGATGTCAGTTGTATGCTGGACTCTCTGTAATGGAGAAAGCAACTCAGTTTTTGACAAGAGGTAAAATTTGCTTTAGCTTTTAAACATTAAGCAGCATTCAACAAAGAAAAGAACAAATGAAAATAAAGTGCTGGACATACTGGCAGTGTTTCTCTGGAGCATGAAACTCAGAGTCAACCTTTCAAGGGAAGAGGACAATTGGTCAGAATGAATGTAAGATCTGATGCAAGGTTTACTCAACTCTTTCATTCCTCACGGATGCTACCTGTTCCTGTTGAGTATTTCCACCACTTTTTTGCTTTTTATTTCAGATTCCCAGCACCTCCGGTATTTTGCTTTTATATTGTACAAAACATTGTTGGACTTGTGTAAAATGATTTTTTCTCATTTTCATTAGTAGCCGAGATAACATTGAACAGTACTTCAATACGATGTTCTGACACAATCTGCTCTTAACATCACTTCTCACACACTCATGCATCACACTTGCATAGATGCAGATATTGTCTCTCTTTTTCGCACACACCTCTCTTTTACTGATTTGAACTAGAAAAGCCTATGATTAATACCTCTGCTGGAGGAAGACCACCAGCTGCTGCAGGGCAGTCTGGGAGCATAATCAATCGATTTCCTGTACTGCACTGGCAGGATGGTGAAGGGTTGCTGCCGGAATAGAATGGGGACTGTAGTAGGTTGACAATCGTGGGGTCACTTTTTGGAATCTTCCAATCAGAGGATTGATTACTGCAGGGATGACCTCTGAATGAAAACAGATACAAGACATCAGTGTGAGATGCATGCAGGATCTTGAAGCTAGGTTTCTTACATTGAGACATACTTAGCTTGTTCTTAACAACAGTACATAGGCTGAAAATTTCCAGGTGTTCTGGGAGATGGGAACATTGGCAGAGTTTGGCTACCCATCAGTTTGCTGATTGAGCCACTGGAGTGACCAACAAAAGACCATTTTCCTTGGCATTTTGCCCACACCTAGGAAATCTCACAACCATGTGGAGAAAGCAACCTCTGAGACCTAGGGGCCTCCGAGCAGATTCAGGAGGGGGCACCTTCCTGTATGGGTGCCCCATGGACTGGGTGAGACAGCCTATTGGCGATGGCTATCCTTTTGGAAACAACAATTTTGGTCCTCTTTAACATCAAACCATAACCTAATCTCAGGGCCTGGATACCAGGAACCAATTTCTTCAAATATACCCGAGCTGTCTTCAAGTGGGCCTCTCCATTAAAGGTGCAATCTGATGGATGATTAATTTATTATCACATACATCTTGAAGATACAGTAAAATGGGGTTTGCCACCACAATCCAGCAGATAAAAAGAAATTATTTAAATAAGGGTTCATCTTTAGTTCAAATAGGGGTCTCAAGCATGGCTTCTGCAAGGTATCTGTATTGTGCTCCAGTCCTCAAGATGTCCCACTCTGGGAAGAGCAATAACAACACCAATGCCCCAGGAGACCCTGGCTCTGCTGCTGCTGCCTCCAAGAGCCCAGGGCCCAGGCCTACCACCACCTGGATTTCAGGTTCTGGGCCTACCACTGCCAGGAGTCCAAGTTACGGGTACCACTGCTGCCTAGAGCCCAGGCTCCAGGCCCACCACCACCAGGAATCCTTGCTCTCGGCATTGCTGCTGCAAAGAATCTGGGCTTCAGGCCTACCATTGCCAGGAATACAGTCTCTGGGCCTACCGTCGTCAAGATTACATGCTCTGGGCCTATCACCACCTGGTGTACAAGCTCTGGGCCTACCATTGCCAGGACTACAGGCTCTGGTACTGCCACCAGGAGTACAGGCTCCAGGCCTACCACTTCCAGGAGTATAGGCTCTGGGCCTACTCCCACTAGGACTCCCAATCTATGCCACAGCGCTACCAACACCAAACATTTCAGCAAACTCAAAAATGGCCAGCTCTAACAGTGGCACTATTGTGGCACAGCCCTTTGATGGACTGGAATCTCTCAGGTGCAGATTGCCATCTTTAATTGGATGCCAGCCCCTCCACATTTGGCTGCCACAGGAAATTTGGCTGCCACAGGTTACCTCCTACCGGCCAAAATGCAGGATGTGTACTGTCAATCACCTCACAAACGTTCACTCCAAAATATCAGAAAAGCAAGTGATAACATGACTATCAACTGTCTTACACAATGGGATTCTCCCTCATGCACCGAGTCCCAAATCCAGGTTTATTCACCAGCACCTCCATCAACTGACCCATCTTCTTATTCCATGGACGTTCGTTGCTGTCAAAATGAAGAGAAAGAACATATTAAGGAAAGAATGCACACAATGAAGACTAAGACTAACAGATTTTTCCATGACCATTTTTCCAAATTTTAATGATTTAAAGAATGTAGTCTTGTTTAACATCGATCTGAGGTTAAACTGAGGGGGTTGTCCATATGTCATGAGCGTACGCAGTTTGCATTAATTTCTTGGTTCCTGGGTAATCTGGTTTGAATTTTCTAGGGCTCACACCTTATAAAACGTGCTGTCAAATAAAACCTGAAGGAGATCCCAGGGAATACCGATGCCAACAATCTGAGATAAATGGTAATATGATTTAAATTTTATATGTTACCTCCACTCAAATGTAAATATCTCACAAAAACAAAAATCTTCACATTGCTGAAAATTACATGCCAAGTTGCATCTGCATTATTTTCAAAATCAATAAAAATAATTAAAATACAAATGTGTACAAATATGAATTTAAATATCAAAAGTGTCAATATTTTAAAGTTTTACTTGTATTTTTAAAATGTTTCAAATTTAATTGACATGGAATTACATAAATATGATTGGCAGTTTCAAATGATGCTAAAACATGGTTTTAAAATCAGAATGCACTGAAGGATTTTGGGTGCTGTACGTCAATGATCTGCATTCATAAGGCATCTTTCACATCTTCACGGTATTGGAAAGTGCAATGCAGTCAATGAGTTACAGTTGGTGTAGTTACTGTACGCTGTAGCCATTGTGTACAGACAGCAAGGAGGTGAATGGCCAGTTAATTCACTTGAAAGGCAGGGATGAATAGTGGCCAGGAATCTAAAAGGTTTGCCCTGTTTTCCTTTGACAAAGGATGCCATGGGATCTTTAATCCGCACCTGTAAAAAGCAATGGGACCTACTGCCCCTTCTGAAAGACAATGCATCTGACAACGCAGCTCATCCCCAAGTTTCTCAAACCTCTGCCTTATGCAAGGGCATTGAATGTTTAAACTTAAATTATGCTTTCAAATCAAAAATTTCTGACGAAGGTAAGGGAAGCTAACATTGAGCCGAGATGCTATGGATGCGATATTTAGTATTATTTTATGGTCTACAAATTAAGTTGTTGTAAGGTGAGAGGGGAGGCATATAAAAGGTTTCAGAGGGCTTTTTTTTTTCACACAGACGGTGGTGAGTGTTTGGAATGTGCTGCCAGAGGTAGTAGTGAAAGCAAGTACAATTTTGTCATTTAAGAAACATTTGGATAAGTACATGGATGGGATAGTTATGGAGGAGTCTGGACCACACACAGGCAAATGAGACTAGATTAATTGTGAAAATGAGCTGAAAATGTGTTGCTGGAAAAGTGCAGCAGGTCAGGCAGCATCCAAGGAGGAGGAGAATGGACGTTTCGGGCATGAGCCCTTCTTCAGGAACCTGCTCCTGCTCCTTGGATGCTGCCTGACCTGCTGCGCTTTTCCAGCAACACATTTTTAACTCTGATCTCCAGCATTTGCAGTCCTCACTTTCTCCTCCTAATTGTGAAAATGGGCTAGCATGGATAAGTTGGGCCGAAGGGCCTGTTTGCATGCTGTAAAACTCTACGACTCCATGACTTAATCTTAAACAATGTGAAATTGTTGGAAAGAGTTTGAATAATCTTACCTGAAAAAAGTGTACTGTTTGCCGTACATCCATGGGTGAATTGTTAAACTTTGATATTCTCCAAAGGGTGGGATTATGAGTGAGAAGATTAAAGCTAACAGCACAAAGTTGGCAGGAAGGAGAAACTATTAAAAGAAGAGATTTAAATTTAACTTGGTGCTGAATCAATTACAAACCCTTATAGTCAGCAAAGTCAGTTAATGTTTCACAACAGTGAATGTTGCTCTTTTCACTTTTGAGAATCTTGGCTGTTTGCACCCACTATGATATGCAATATGAAACAAATCTACTGGTCAGCTTTCAGAGTAAATCACAGCACTCACAGCTGTGTAAGAATCAACAACAAAAACTTGCATTTATATAATGCCTTTAACGTAATCCCAAGGTTATTCACAGGAGGGTTATCAATCAACATTTGACATCAAGCCAGAGGAAAGTTTAGCTGTGTCAAAGGCAAATGGCATTCAATGAAACGAAATGAGAGATGATGGATTTGTAACTTGGACAAACAATATAAAATAAGGGGCACAATACTTAAGGGGATGTAAGAGCAGAGGGACCTGGGTATATATGCATATATTTCACTGAAGGCAGCAGAATTGTTAAAGAGAACTGTTAATAATGCATACAATATCTTGGGATTTATTAGTAGTGGCAACAGCAAGGAGGTTATGCTGCATTTATATAAGACACTTGTTAGTATTCAGCTGGATTATAGTGTACATTTTGGGGCACCAACAGTATAGGATGGATGTGACTGCATTGGAGAGCGTGCAGAAGAGGTTTATGAGAATGACTCCAGAGATTAGATACTTGATTATGAAGATAGATCGGAGAGGTTGGATTTGTTCTCCATGGAGAGAAGGCAACTAACGGGAGATCTCATAGAAATTTTTTAAATCGTGAGGGGTCTGGATAGAGTCGATACAGAGAAGCTCTTCTTGCTTGCAAAATGATCAAGGTTGAGAGGGACAGATTTTAAATGATTTGCAAATGTTGTTGATGTGATGTGAGAAAAACTTCTCCATATGATGTATGGTTCAGGTCTGGAATGCACACCCTAGAAGTGTGAGGGAGATAGCGTTAATTGAGGGATTCAAGAGGAAACTGGATGATCATGTGAATAGAAGCAACGTGCAAGGGTGAATGGAGGAGAAAGGCATCAAGTTGGTGTGTTGTTGCAGATCTGATGGGCTGAATGTCCTCAGCTACTCTGTAACAGTTCTGTGATATACTGTCCCTGGAGGGGCACTGGAAGGTTGTGTAGACTATATAAAGGTGGAGAACCTGTCACCTTCCCAACTTTTCCCAGTTATGTTCAGGGTGGCTAGGGTCAAGGATGGCTTCCCACCCAGATGCAAGTGGCAGCAACACATCAGGGGACCTGAAGTGATCACAGCCATCATTTCTGGTAATGCTGAGGGGGTACTGGAGAGCTGCCAACATTTGATGCTCTGGGACATGCCATCTGAAGATACCATTCGTCCTGTGGTCAACCAGACAAATGTGTGATTGACATTAAATAAGGTCACAAGGGCCTGGTGCAGCTAGTGGTCAGGCCCATTAGTGCAACCATTAAATTCTACTGAGAGAATTTCGAGTTTTTTATAACCTTTAAAAAAATATTTGAATGAGCACCTGAAGTGTTATAACATTTGAGGCTATGGGCCTACTGTGGGAAAACAGGACCAGTGTAAGTAGTGGTGGCATAGACTTGATGGGCCGAAGGGCCTTTTCTGTCCTATATGATTCTATGATTCAATGGGAATTCCAGATTTCTAGGGCTAAGTAACTACAGTCATGGCTGCCCAACAATCAGAGATACCCAAGAGCCCAGAGCTAAAGGGGTACATGGTGGCACATCAGCTCCAGTGAGTGTTTTCAGCAGGGGAGGGGGAAACTGGCACCCTGTAGTACAGTATGGACAGGAATTGATCGGAGTAAAAATGGATTGAGGTTTATATTTATTCTTAGCAACATGTGGTGCATTTGGAAGTTACTGCAGTATCCACTTGTTCAAATGAAAAGCTGACAACTCAGCTAAAGTCAAAGCAGATCAGTGCGGCCTGATATTGTTGATTGTACCTGAGCCAAAAAATCCTTCTGACTGCGAATAGCATGGTTGAATCTCTTGATAAACAATGCCTTGAACTGTTGTTTGACCAGGTCTGAACCTTGGATCTGCCTGGAGCCTTTGCCATCATGTCCACCGGGTTGGGGGTTGTCAGTAATGGGGCCAGGAGACTCTGCAGTTGCTGGATCTGTACCTGCTGTCACCGCTTCCCCATTTGGTTTCACCTCAGAAGCAGATGCTTTTCTTTCAGCACTTTGGCCTTTCTCTGCGGCCTGTCCATTCTGAGAAGCCTCTTTGGATGCTAAATAGATTTAAAATGTTCTCAATTATCATAATTATCAACAATATAGTGCCTTTACCTATAAAGCTTCATCTTATTATTTGATAAATTAAACAATATGAATTTGGAATGAATATGGAATGCAGAAGATCTGTCTCCATTCCTACACTATGGTACATATTTTCATAAATCATTGCAATTCACATTCGCTCAGTTCATTGATTTCAAATCTTGTTTCCAATCTATAAATTATTTCAAACCTTTTCACAACCTCCTCCATTTTCTGCACTTCTCTGAGCCCTCCACTCCCTGAGTCCTGGGTTACTGTGTATCCCTCACTCCCACTCTCCCCTTCATCTCCCGGTCGCTGAAAGTGCCGCCATTTTAACCCAATGCATTGAAACTTCTCCCTTCTTATCCTTGACCTCTTTTCCTCTCTCCTCTCCTATTGAGCAGATTGTGAAAACATATTCTCCTGGCTCCAAACTAGCTTTCCTGGATTTTCTTCCGTCAGATTTTCTTGAAATGTCAAAGTATTTGACAGATCCTAGTTATCCTTTTTGACTGTAGGTGAGGATATTACAACAAATTGCATTTATGTGACATTCCCTAAACTTGAAGCACTTCACAGTAGTGTAGGCCACAAAAGGTGACACTGAGCTACTTAGTGACATTAGAACAAGCCATCAAGAATTTGTATATGAGTTAGGAACTACAGTAGCCTCAAACCTGCTTTGCCGAGGTTTGTCCAAGAGGTTTGATTAAAGGACAACTCTCCAAGTAGGACAGAGACAAAGAAGTGGAGGGATCAAATTCCAGGGCCCAGTTACCTGATAGCTCAGTGAAGGAAATTGGGAATGGCCAGAAATGTCGCAAAGTAGGATTAGAATTAGAATTAACTTTGCTATCACATACACTCACAGGAGTACGGTGAAAAGTTTATAAAGTCGCCACTTATGACACTGTCTTAGGTACAAAGGTGCCTAGATATAGATTCTTGGAGGAATAAATTACAAAAATAAAGAAATAAAATGTCCAGAATAGTGTTGGTCGAGACAGCAGAATAAAAATGGAGAAACTTAGTCTGAAGTGTTTGGCTTCCCAAGTATTCTGCTTTTCGTCTGGTTTTTGGAAAGGTTATAACCAGAATGCTGATTGCATGAGGATATCAGATGATAATTTATTTAGGCTGTTATTAGGAAGTGATGGTTCCGTGAACTATGTATACACTGTCAGCCATGGACAGCCCTTATATACAATTAAAGCTTTCAATACCTAAAATGTGGAGAAGGTGAGGACTGCAGATGCAGAAGATCAGAGTCAAAAAGTGTGGTGCTGGAAAAGCACAGCCGGTCAGGCAGCATCTGAGGAGCAGGAGAGACTACGTTTTGAGCATAAGCCCTTCATCAGAATGAGGGGGTGGTGCTCAAGGGAGCTGAGAGATAAATGGCTGGGAGGTGGGGCTGGGGGAAAGGTAGCTAGGAATGCAATAGGGAGATGAAGCTGGGAGGTGATGGTGATAGGTTGGAGTGGAGGGTGGAGCGGATAGGTGGGAAGGAAGATGGACAGGTAGACAGTTTAAGAGGTGGTGCCGAGTTGGAGGGTTGGATCTGGGATAAGGTGTGGAGGGGAAATGAGGAATCTGGAGTAATTGACATTGATTCCATGTGGTTGGAGGGCCCCAAAGCGGAAGATGAGGCATTCTTCTTCCAGGCGTTGGGTGGCTAGAGTATGGTGGTGGAGAAGGCCCAGGATTTGCTTGTCCTTGGCAGAGTGGGAGGGAGCTGAAGTGTTTGGCCACAGGACGGTGGGGTTCTTTAGTGCGTGTGCCCCAGAGATGTTCTCTGAAACGTTCCACAAGTTGGTGACCTGTCTCCTAGTGTAGAGGAGACCACATCGATAGCAATGGACACAGTAGATGATGTGTGTGGAAGTACAGGTAAATCTCGGTCAGATGTGGAAGGATCCTTTGGGGCCTTGGATGGAGGTGAGGGGAGAAGTGTGGGTGCAGGTTTTACATCTCTTGTGTTGGCTAGGGAAGGTGCTGGAAGTGGAGGGTAGGTTAGTGGGAGGTGTGGACCTAACAAGGGAGTTGCGGAGGGAATGGTCTCTGCAGAATGCAGATAGGGGTGGGGAGGGAAATATATCCCAAGTGGTGGGGTTTGTTTGTAGGTGGCGGAAATGGCAGAGGATGATGCAATGTATCCGGAGGTTGGTTGAATGGAAGGTGAGGGTGGTGGGTTCAAAGGCAGAGGTGTGGAATGTGGGGGAGATGCGCTGGAAGGCATTGTTGACCACATGGGAGGGGAAATTGCGGTTCTTGAAGAAGGAGGCCATATGGCGGAATTGGTCCTCTTGGGAGCAGATGTAGCGGAGGTGGAGGAATTGAGAGTAAAAGATAGCATTTTTACAGGAGGCAGGGTGGGAGGAGGTGTAGTCCAGATAGCTGTGGGAGTTGATGGGTTTGAAGACTACTTTTCCAGCACCATACTAAAATGTTGAAATTAATTCACACAAAATGCTCACCCTAAACCATGAGAATTGATGCCAAAACCTTGGAAGGAATGAGAATTTATTTGAAATTTGAAGCAAATGTTACTTTTTCAGGAAGGCACTGATTCTACTATTTTAAGTCAAATTAAAACTATGGGATTCAGAATCTCAGCAGAAACTGACGTATCCAGGTGGAATAATGAAGAGAAGGCCCACAGCAATATTCACTGGGATATGAGGAAAATCCAGAAACTGTTGTCTTTGAAACTGTGGTGTCTGAAATGTATATAAAATGGCAAAACAAAGCCTGAGGTCTGAATCTTACATTTTTGGTTAATATCAAGTTGCACTGAGTTTTTTTAAGAGTGACTCTCGGTGCAAGGCCTGGCGAGTTTTATCTTAGCAAATTTGCCTCGTTAATTGCCTATCCCATACAGCTTCTCTTATGTTCAAATTCTGCCCCATCATTCCGTATGCTGATCCTGGAACAACACAGCATTAAGTGGATATCTACCAAGAAACAGCCACAGCACTCGCATGCAAGCCATCTGAAAAGCCTGGATAGACACTGGTATTCTGAATCTGCCCTGCTCAGTCAAAGAAAGAGTCTGAGGAGAATATGGCTCCGCAATTCTCTAATAAGCTCCATCACTAATTGGATTGCATCTTTGCCCAGAACTTGCAGCCCCCAGTCCTGTAAGCTAAAGCACTGTGTCAACATTCTGACCCCCATCATCATATGCCCTTAGTTTCTAAGGATAGACTCAATAATCTGTGGCACACATCCCCTTGACCAACATGACGGGACAGCGCCAGAGAAGACTTAGGCAGAAGTGGGTACTGCAGATGCTGGAGATTTGAGTCAAGATTAGAGTGGTGATGGAAAAACACAGCAGGTCAGGAAGCATCCGAGGAGCAGGAAAATCGACGTTTCGGGCAAAAGCCCTTCATCCTGATGAACAGCTTTTGCCTGAAACGTCGATTTTCCTGCTCCTCGGATGCTGCCTGACCTGCTGTGCTTTTCCAGCACCACTCTATTCTTGACCCCAGAGAAGACATGCCCAGCCCACTGACCACTCCCCGACTGCAATAGCTCTGCTCCTGGACTGGCCACTACAGAGCTAATGGATTTCTCAACAAAGAACCCTCTGACTGAGAAATCACCTCCCCCACAACAGGACACCAGACTGTAGCCAATCTCCTGGTCTGGTATCGGACACTGCCCCCAACTTACTGCACCAGGATCCCCTGATTGATGGGTGGTGCCATCATTTTCACTAAGGACTGCTCTCCCAACACTTTGGGACATGGCTGTGTGCTTACTGCAGGTGCACTGTGTTAGCCACGCAAGTTGCTAGCAGATGGCGGAAGAGTGAGATTGGACAGCAGTGTGTTACATCTACAAGATGTGCAGACCCTAGACTGAGAGCTGCTCAGCAGAAAGGCAAGCTGCCTGTGGTTGTGACTGCACTAAATGGCAAGGCAAGGCTAGGCAGGGAAGCTAGGAGCATGCAGGTTGGTGAGTGAGTGCTACGACAGAAAGTGAGCTACCCTGAGCTGCAGCCTGGTCCAGTCTGAAAACAGGTTATGCAGGTCAAGTGGATTGGCCATGCTAAATTGCCCAGAATGTCCAGGGATGTGCAGGCTAGGTGGTCTGGCCATGGGAAATGCAGGGTTACAGGGATGGGGGTGGGTGAGTTTGGGTGGGATGCTCTTTGGAGGGTTTGTGTGGATTCGATGGGCTGAATGGTCTGCTTCCACACTGTAGGGATTCTATGATTTCCTTGTCAAATTTTCCCAACATGGAGCTTGTCTGGTGAATTGAGTGGGGAGATGAGTTGGGAGGCTGATTATGAATGTAGGCTGTCAACCAGCATTAATCCCTGTCAATTAGTAGCTTACTGGGCACCAGTTAGAATCTCCCTACACTGCTTGTGGAAAGCGTAAAAGATGGAGTGAGATGATCTCGACATTGAGATGGACGCTGCTTATCAAAATCTGCCACACATCTCACCACAGCCCACACCACTCAGACCCTGACTAGATTCCACCCAGGCGTAATAAACCCAGGGAGCTGCTTCAAATTAAATGGTGACCACAGGAGAAAGGTTCAGTTGGAAAAAGATTCATTTGGAATTAATATCAGAATTAAGAGGGTGGTGAGAGTAAACATGGTGGAAATGTTCAATTACTGTAATTGGAAAGATGGTTTCTTCTGGCTGGTTGAGCTATGATGACCCAAATGGTCTTCATCATCCATGTTTACTTGTGACTTAATAACAACATTGGAGCAGGCCACTCTATAATGATCATCAATAACAGAATGAAATTGACAGTGAATGTTGCTGAACCGAAGCACGTATTGTCAAAATCTTTCATCCTGCAGTTACCTGGACAAAGCCAAGAATGCTGCTTCTCAAACAGGCACGATGGACAAAACTCTTTGACAACATGGTACTTTTTCAGCAATATTCAATTTCTGCACTTCCAAATGAAAGCAGACAATTCAGTATTAAGCGGGAATGTGCTTTGTACAAAAGTATTCCTTCCCCTCTAATCATCAGTTTAGATTTTGAAATTACATTTCAACATAATTACATTTGCAAGCTACCAATAATGCTATTTTGTGATTCCATGTAAATATGTATCTGGCAGCCTAATAATTAAATGTAAATATAATTACGCAACTTCTCATCAATGAGACATCACTGCTCCACAACTCTTTTGTTCTTCTGTTTAACTTGACTATAATTTAAAGGCATCTTCTGTACCAGACGTTTTGAAATGAATGTTTTCTGCAGGATGATGATGAGAGGGTATTCCTGTTGTGGCATGGAGTTGTAGGTAGTGATTAAAGAACAGCCACTCCCTGCCCGATGGCTCAGCAGGTTTATTCAGGGAAAAACTGAGGCAGAAACACTGGGAAAGGCTGGTGCTTGCACTGAGCTAATGTAGCTCATCTGAGTGAAAGTGATAATACCCTCAACCACCACAAGAGATGTTGGATTATGGAGGAGGAAAAAATAAAAAGCAGCCTCATCATTACCCAATTAACCCTTGCTGGAAATGCCCAAGTCTGGGCATTAGTCTAATGACCTTTAATGCTCAAATATTTATCACAAAGAATCAAATATGAATATTCCCCAGATTAGAGTGGTGCTGGAAAAGAACAGCAGGTCAGGCAGCATCACAGGACCAGGAAAATCAATGTTTTGGGCAAAAGACCTTCATGAATATTGTCCACTTGAGCAAAACCATTGGATTCTTAGTCCCTTGTGAAGCTAGGTTGCATTACAAGTTTCAATAGAAGAGCAGAAGATGGATGATTGGTGGAGAATAAAGGGTGTGTCTGGTGGAACTCTTCACTGTAGTTATAGACCAGAAGTAGCCTTGACATCATTGCATCACCCCTTCAGCGACACAGTTCAGGTTGGGGTCCATAATTTGGACCCCAACCTGAATTTTCTCATGGGTTCTGGAGTTCCATTGTTGGAATCCAATGGGGGTTCTGCGGCCCGCAAACAAGGGTTGTACTCTACTCCTAATTGGCTACCTCCATGTTTGCCAGGCCCAATCAGAGGGCTCAATTAGGGGCACCTCTGCAGTTTCATCAGCCCCAGGTGAGGTGGGTACTGCTGAAGTGTGTGGACGTAAATAAAAATCAATCAGCGCTGAAGCTGCTGGGCTGTTTGGGAGTGAACAGGCCGGGAGTGGGGCCTTTCTGTCCATGGGGCACAGAGTCTCAATCACTGTCAGGTCACCTCCATTTGGCAGGAAGAGTAGAGGAGATGAATATTATTTAAATGGAGAAAGATTGCAGAAAGCTACGGAACAGAGGGATTCGGGAGTCCTCATGCATGAATCACAAAAAGATAGCATCCAATAGGGTAATAGGGAAGGCAAATGGAACGTTGGACTTTATTTCAAAGGGAACAGGGTATAAAAGGTTTTGTAAAACAATGGAAGCCATTAGTCAGACCAAAGCTGGAATAATGTGAATGGTTTTAAGCCCCTTATCTAAGGATTCAAGACATTAGAGACAGTGCACAGAAGGTTGACTAGATTTTTTCTGGGCATTAAGGGTCTGTCTCATGAGGAGAGGTTGAGTAGATTGGGCCTGCACTTGTCAGGTTTTAGAAAAATGAAATGTGACCTTATTGAAACATAGAAGATTCTTAGGGAACTTGACAAGGTAGATACCGAAAAATTGTCTCGCCCTATGGGAGAGTCTATGATCAGAGGGCATTAACTCAGAATACAGGGTTGCACATTTAAATCAAAGATGAGGAGGGAATTCTTTTCTCAAAGGATTATGAATCTATGGATTATTTTTTACCACGAAGGGCTGTAGAGGTTGGGTCATTAAATATATTTAAGGCTAAAACTGACAGATTTTTAATCAGTAAAGGAATCAAGGATTATGAGGAAAAAACAGGAATGTGGTGTTGAAGGTTATCAGATTAGCCACGATCTCAATGAATGAAGGATCAGGTGCAATAGGCCAAATGGCCTACTGCTGTCCTATGCCTCATCAGGTGGTTTTGTCGGTGGCTGCCAAGGTGACCCGAATTAGGCCTAAACCATGTGAATTCCTGATGAAGGGCTTTTGCCCAAAACATTGATTCTCCGGCTCCTTGGATGCTGCCCGACCAGCTGTGCTTTTCCAGCACCATACTCTGATTTCCGGCATCTGTAGTCCTCACTTTCTCTATGTGAATCAGCTGCCAACCTCCATAGAGTGGGTACCACTGGGAAATATCCCTGGTGTTGGAAATGAGTTAAGGGGCTGGCCTGATGTAGTGCCCCACTTACAAGCCTTGGCCACAAGGCCTAGAAAATATAGCCCTGTGTATTTACAGTTTTAAATATAGACAGTTATTAAATGGACAAGAATTGTTTACCTAGTGATTTTGTAAGTTTTTAGAAGTCATTCCATTGAAGTTTGAATTAGTACCCTTTACTAGTTAGATAATTGTGCCCTTCCATCACGATACTGATGTACTGAATAAAGACTACAGCAATTTGGCAACAAATGATCCAACTGTTGGTATTTTGTCCTTTGAAGTAAACATTGAAGGGTTTTTTTAAGCTTGCAGACCAAATTCCAAAGAAGTAGAGATTAGCAGCCACATTATTAATGTGGAAGTTATTAAATTTAATGCCCCATAATTGTTCTTTTAAAATTCGGTCAGTAGTTTCAAAGGGCCTTTACTGTGGTGGTGGAAGGGGGAGGTGGAAAGAATCACATTCTTAATGGATTTCATTACGAAGAGATTGGTTTATTTTGTAGTCGGGTCAGAGATCTGGGAACAGCAGTGTTTGTGTATGTGTTGCAATGACTTTTGAACTGGTGCCCTGGTTTCTCTCAAAGATAGTGTCAGGAATTGAGTTCAAAGGGTGAAAGCAGAAACGTCAACAATTAAAATGGGAACTTCAAAAAAAGTCAATCTGCATGCTGAATCCGAATGCAATTCCTTATTTATGGTTTGTTTGTGACATTGCAATTGAATATGTAATTACTGTAGCTTTATAAACTTCTGTGGGGTGGGACTGACTTAATTTGCAAGACTAAAAGTGGTATCTTGTGACAGAAGAGTATACGATTAAACAAATAGACCTGAAAAAAAATCAATGCTTGCAAATTTACAGAAATGGACTGGAAAAGGACAAAGGATATTAATATATAGAATTGTACCATAGAATGATTACAGCACAGAAAGTGGCTGTTTGGTCCATTATAAGCCCAAAGGTCAATTAGAAATGAAGTCTTCAATAAAATTGGATAGTGAAAGAAAGGGTCATTCAGGGTACATATTTTTGGATAATGGTTGTCTCATGTTCTCACCAAACACGGATGTGGAATTGTATGTCTTATTGTCGAATTAAGAGCCAAAAGATTAGAATGTTCCTTTATGCTCACCATTGTTAGCATCAATGTTGACAACTGTTGCCTTGTGTTCCTCTTTAAGGCCTGCTTCTGACTTTCTTAGTAACAGACAGCCTTTGCAAAGATCATGAGTAACAAAGAAAAGAACAATGATAAAAGAAGTTATTAGTAACTTGAATAAATCTTGAACTTTGGTCAAGTTTATGCATTGGGGCGCTGAAGAAGCCATCTCATGAAATCCCCATGAGTTAGACTTCTAAAATCAATTTAAAATCAGTGTAAACCACTGATAACAATGACAAGAGCAATGGGGCATTGGAACTTTGAACTCCTTCACCAATGAGATGGAAGGATTATTAAAATAGTTGCCATGGTCCCAGAGGATGGTAAGGCTGCTCTATTATTAGAGAGAGAGATGGCTAGTGTTGAGATTAAACTGACAGCTACCATGGCTCAGGTGACGTTGAGAAGGCAGGACCTTCATAGTAACCTCAACCAGTGTGGGAATTGAACCTGCACTCTTGAAGTCACCCTGCATTGCAAACCAGCCATCCTGCCCTCCATATGCAGAAATAACCGAAAAGCAGAAATGATTAGATATACTCTAAATCCAAGAAAGCAAGGAAGAGAGCAAAGGAAGGATTGAACTAAGGAAGGGAGAAACAAAAGGTAATTGATTTTTAATGCTACAGTTCCACATCTTGTAATTTGCCTGAATTACAGAGACTCCATAGTTTACTTTTTCAACTACTGGGCCAGAGAAGTTGCTTGGCACTGCAGTAATTATTGCCATGTCACTAAAAAGCACCTACTCTGATAATTATCAGAGTTAACTTGCCGTGACGAGGTCAATGAGTAATTAATTTGCAAAACCAGCAAATTGCTTTAAGAAAGAGTGAGGGTAAGGGTGAGATGCCATTGCACGAAGCAAACAGACTGCCCATATGTAACGACCAGCAAGTTCCGCTTGGCCGTCTCAATTTACTGGCTGAATTGTACAATCAAAATGCTCTGCTATAAGTTCAGCCTGTTGTGTATATTTTCCAGGACCATTGATGATTACAACTGATTCAAAGCAATGTATTCAACTGTAGATGTCAGTTAAATTTAGCATTCTGTAATCACCTGGGAAACAATTAACATCATAGAACATTATCAAAAGCAAAACCATAAATGTGCCCCTGACTACTTCTTTTGCAACACGTATGTATTCTCTAAATACCTGCAGCTTTGGGAACATGCAGACTCTTCAGCTTGTTAATCAGAACCTAATTAACAATGAAAAAGGATGGAAAATTCTACCGGTTTAAATTGTAAGATTGTATCTCAAAGACTTGGCTATTTTGAAACAATTGGAAGGTCTTGTGGCACAGTGAGTTATGTCTTTGTCAAAAACTCTAGATTCAACTCTCACTCCAGGATTTGCTGGTCAATGGGAGCGTGTTTGTAACAAAGCCAAACAGGCTGGGTTTCAACTTGTAAATCCTTCCAACATAATTGGATGATAAGCAAAGGAGATCAGCCATATGATGGAAATCTACCATCACCAACTCCAGGCTACAATGGAGAACGTGAGGACTGCAGATGCTGAAGATCAGAGCTGAAAATGTGTTGCTGGAAAAGCACAGCAGGTCAGGCAGATTCCAAGGAGCAGGAGAATCGACGTTTCGGGCATGAGCCCTTCTTCAGGAATGAGGAAGATGTGCCAAGCAGGCTAAGATAAAAGGTAGGGAGGAGGGACTTGGGGGAGGGGCGTTGGAAATGCGATAGGTGGATGGAGGTTGGTGGGGTGGTAGGTGAGGACCAGGTGGGTTCTGTCCTGGTGGAGATTGGAGGAGCGGGGCTCAAGGGCGGAGGAGCGGGAAGTGGAGGAGATGCGGTGGAGAGCATCATCGATCACGTCTGGGGGGAAATTGCGGTCTTTGAAGAAGGAGTCCATCTGTGTTGTTTGGTATTGGAATTGGTTTCCTGGGAGCAGATGCGGCGGAGACGAAGCAGTTGGGAATATGGGATGGCGTTTTTACAGGGGGCAGGGTGGGAGGAGGTGTAATCTAGGTAGCTGTGGGAGTCGGTCGGTTTATAGTAAATGTCCGTGTTGATTCGTTCGTCCGAGAGAGAAATGGAGAGGTCTAGGAAGGGGAGGGATGAGGCTGGGACGGTCCAGGTAAATTTGAGGTCAGGGTAAAAGGTGTTGGTAAAGTGGATGAACTGTTCAACCTCCTTGTGGGAGCACGAGGCAGCACCAATACAGTCATCGATGTAGCGGAGGAAAAGGTGGGGAGTGGTGCCAGTGTAGCTGCGGAAGATGGACCCCGCCCCCACGCCGAACCCCACCCTGCCCCAATCTCCGTCCCCGCCCCGATTCCTGCCCCCACATCTAACCCCACCCCCACGCCGATCTCCGTTCGCACGCCTAACCCCACTCCCGCCCCGATCTCCTTTCCCGCCACCACATCTAATCCCGCCCCTACTCCCAGCTCCAGCCCCACACCAGGTGCTAGCTCCCAGCCCTGCTGTGTTTTCACCATCCCTCCAGAACTACCCCTCTCTGAGGATGAAAGATCAGTCCTTGGCTGAGGCGTCACCTTCATCCCCCTACGCTCTCGGATTAACGAGTTCAACACGCGGCGAAACATCAAACAATTCTTCCGCTGCCTTCGCCTCCGCGCCTACTTTTTCAACCAAGATTCTCGCCCACCCTCTGACGACCCCTTCTCCTGCCTCCAACACACCCCATCCACCTGGACACCCCGTGCTGGCCTCTTACCTGCCCTCAATCTCTTCATAGCAAACTGCCGCCGCGACATTAACCGCCTCAACCTCTCCACCCCTCTCACCCACTCCAACCTCTCACCCTCAGAACGTGCAGCCCTCCACTCCCTCCGTTCCAACCCCAACCTCACTATCAAACCAGCAGACAAGGGAGGC
>NC_057720.1:19769268-19794982 GCF_004010195.1 Chiloscyllium plagiosum
CACCTGTCTCAGTCCCAACCCTTGAACTCAGCACCACCTTCCTAACCTGCAATCTTCTTCCTGACCTCTCCGCGCCCACCCCCACTCCGGCCTATCATCCTCACCTTTACCTCCTTCCACCTATCGCATTTCCAATGCCTCTCCCCCAAGTCCCTCCTCCCTACCTTTTATCTTAGCCTGCTTGGCACACCTTCCTCATTCCTGAAGAAGGACTCATGCCCGAAACGTCGATTCTCCTGCTCCTTGGATGCTGCGCTTTTAAAGCAACACATTTTCAGCCCAGCCTACAATGGTCAAGTAAAAGTGGATGTTTCCACATTGATTCAGATGCCTTTGGGCGATTGTTGTTGGCTCCATTGTTTTGATGGAAATGGATTCAGGACCTGTCTCCTTCTTCTCCCTGTGATGGAGATTGCAATGTCTTGGATTGAACTTGCCTTCAGGCATAGGTCTCAAGAGAATTGTATATATCTGTAAGTTTGTGCCTCACTGTCAAAGGACCAGACAGTCACTATAATCACACTATAATCACATTGGAACTGACCTGCTCTCACCTTGGAGTAAGAAGTAATGAGTTCAAGCCACATTCCAGGGGCTTGAGCACAATTTTGGCCGATGGTTTGATAAAATGCTGAGGGAATGCTGCGTGGTCAGAGGTACATCATTTCACGTTAAACATTAAATCCAGACTGTTTACTCTCTCATGTGGACATAAGGGACTTCATGGGTCTATTTGAAGAATAGCATGGAAGGTCCTGGCTGACATTTATTTACCAGGAAAACAGCAACTTGTTCATGTATTTCCTTGATTTTTGTTTGGCCTTTATGGATTGTGTTTCCTATTTAACAACAATGATTACTCTTCAAAAAGTTTATAGTCGTGAAGCACTTAGGATGTCCTGAGCAGTATTATTTCTGATAACTTTTTAAGGTTTGCATGTAACTTTTTTTTAAAGGGAAGTGTGTGGAGCCTTTAAATGTTGTTGCGTCAACATGTACAGGTGGTGATGAACAGAGTTGACTTGCATGTGGCTGCAGAATAACATTTGAGATTCTGCACAGTTGCATCTTAGAAGGAACACTGGTCCTGAGGTTGAGAAAGCTGCTATATAAATGCAAGTTTGTTCACTATTTGTCAGTATATCAATTTTACAAGAAACACATGCAATATCCCAACATGTTCTACATGAATCATGGATTTCTGAATTATTGGAATTGCTTGCTTACCTGCTCCAGGCACAGGATCTTCAGTGGCCTTTAGAAATATCTAAAAATGAGCAAAGAACAGAATTGAATTACAGGTAGTTGTCCATCTCAGCTCTTTCACACAAGAATATATTTTTTGCAGACACTCAATAAAGGGAACATACTCGTCAGCAATCTCACGGTGAGGTATGAAGGTAAGCGCCTGGCAAGTTTAGACATTAGGTGCCTAGTTATTGTGGATTCTCAATATTAAGGTCATTGCAGAATAAATGGTTAACTCAGAGGCTAACTACTGAGCATGCACACAGGACGTCATGAAGATGTCATAGATTCATGACAATCTGAGAGAGCAACAGCAGCTCAGACCATGTGTGGGGATTGAATGTATATATTTTTTATTCATTCACAGGATAAGGGCATCGCTGACCAAGCCAGCATTCATTGCTCATCTCTAATTGCCCAGAGGGCAGATAAGAGTCAACCGTGTTGCTGTGGATCTGGAGTCAAATGTACGCCAATCCAAGTAAGGACGGCAGTTTCCTTCCCTAAAGGACGTTAGTGAACCAGATGGATTTTTCCGACAATTAACAATGGACTCATGGTCAACATTAGACTCTTAATTCCAGATATTTATTGAATTCAAATACCACCATCTGCCAAGACAGGATTTGAACACGAGTCCTCAGAACGGCGGCACGGTGGCCCAGTGGTTAGCACTGCTGCCTCACAGCGCCTGTAGACCCGGGTTCAATTCCCGACTCAGGCGACTGACTGTGTGGAGTTTGCACATTCTCCCCGTGTCTGCGTGGGTTTCCTCCGGGTGCTCCGGTTTCCTCCCACAGTCCAAAGATGTGCGGGTCAGGTGAATTGGCCATGCTAAATTGCCCGTAGTGTTAGGTTAAAGGGGTGGATGTAGGGGTATGGGTGGGTTGCGCTTTGGCAGGTCGGTGTGGACTTGTTGGGCCGAAGGGCCTGTTTCCACACTGTAAGTAATCTAATCTAATCTAATCTAACATTACCTAGGTCTCTGGATTAACAGTCCAGCAACAGTACCACTAGACCATTGCCTCCCCTGTAGATAGTTAATATTGTATGTTCATTTTGGAATGATCTCTTTCTCTAGTCAAATCTCTTATGTAGAGTACAGCATCTTTTAAAACACAATCTGCAAAAACTCTGGTGAGTGACTGGGCGAACGTCCATAGAAATTCAAGTCTTAATTTAAGAGACCTCACTTTAACCATGTTTGCGGTTAGAAAAGCAATGATGTCCCACGTGCATGTAACATTCAATTTGTCATTTACGAGAGCATGTGACTCTAGGAGACTTTGCACACAGGTATAAAGGATTCACAAAAGAAGGGAAACCAAGTATGTCTTTATTTGAAAAGATGATTTTTGGTTTATTAATGAAGTTGGAGGTACTTTGAGTGTAGATGCCATTGTAGGTAACTGCGCTGGTGATTTATAGAAAGCACTGCTTAAAATTCTCACCAGGAGCAGTGAGCCCTGCTGGGTCTGCAGCTTGAATCAAGTCAGCGATAAAGACAGATGAAACAGGGTCCTAATGGGGAACAGTCCATTGAGAGGCTCAGGCCATTACATTGGGGTGACCCTTTCTGCTATGTCATGACACACCCCATTAACACCCAAGCCAGCAAGCACTCTTACTCCTAATAACAGTTAATACTGTTTCAGAATTTGACCTTGGAATACCTGCACAGTACTGATTGTGCCAACGTAGAATTCCTTTCCCCACTACATTCCATGGACAATAATCAATTTACTGTTACCAAGATAACTTGCTTGTTAAAACCATCCAGAAGGTGATTGCACAAGGACCATGCAATATGTTGTAGACTAATAGTCACACACTAGTTAGAATTCTACAAATCCCAGTCGAGACAGTCCAGGATGCCATGGCAGCTGTGCCTGTACCCTACCTGCTGCCACAATCTGTTTGCCCTTGTGTCCACTCAGTCACTTAATTGGCCAATTAATGGCCTGAAAGTTAGCAATCTTGTTGCCGGGATGGTTGGAGGGGTATGGTTCAAGTAGCCCTGTACAATGCCGATTTCCCCAATCCCTAGCAATCCTACAAAAGCCCTGACACGTCAGACACTATCCACTTGCCCCCCAACTCCTTTGCCAATGCCTGCCAGTCTAATGCCCGTCTGGGTTAGTGGCTTCTTTTAGAGTCAGAGAGTCATAGAGCTGTACAGCACGGAAACACACCCTTCGGTTCATCTTGTCCATGTTGACCAGAAATCCCAAATTAATCCAGTTCCTTTTGGCCCATATTCCTCTAAACCCTTTTTATTCATATACTTATCCAAATGCCTTTTAAATGTTGTCATTATACCAGTTCCATACATGCACCACCTTCTGTGTGAAAAAGTTGCCCCTTGTTTGAGAATTGTCTGCAGTTCCAGCCAAGACCAGCACTCCTGGTCGCACTGTTGATCAACCAATTCGAACTCCCACCTTGAGCCAACAATGCTGACCGTTGCAAATGAAGACCCAGTTAAGGAGAGGCTGACTCGGAGCCACAGCCTTCATGTAAAATTCTGGCAAATATGACATGGCGTCTCTGCAAACAACACACTGAATGGGTGGCTACATTGCTTGATGGTCATGGTTTACAACTTCTATGAAAACTGCCAAAGAATTGATAAAAAAATCAGTTCCTTATGATAAATAATAAGCAGTCTTACCTCCTCCAGTGAAGTGTCAGACACCCCAAAGCTGCTGAGGCCTAAATCCTGAAGAGTCTCCTCGATTTCGCGGAAGAGGCTAGCGTAGGCCCTATGTTTGAAATCTTTATTGGGCAGCAGGTAATAAAGCTCTTGACCAACATTTTCCAACAACTTAGCGTCGGGAACATGATGTTTGATGAGATTTGTCAATGCATCTACATCACCTGTATGTGGGAGTACCAACAAAGACTATGGTGAACGGCCATTCATTACAAGTTTACTACAGTCTTTATACATAAAAGGCAATCAATTCCGATTATTAATTCAAACTTAAAGCACATCAGTGTCTCATATAGTTAGCTACTTGGGTATAACACTTAATGCCTACAGCAAGGATCATAATACATGAACTGTAACAGTAATATATAAATGGTATCAGCTACAGCTCAGTAAACCCTCTCAGTCCTGAATCAGAAAGATCAGAGTTCTAGTCCAACTCCAGGGCTTCAGCACAAAAATCCAGTTTGGCACTGCAGTACAGTACTGGGGGAGTTCTGCACTGTCAGAGGAGCTGCCTTTTAGATGAGATGGTAAAATTGCTAACCCTTCTGCCATCAGTTAAATAAATACTTCCAAATCCACAACCACATGGAAGGACAAGGGCAACATATACATGGAAACACTGCCACCTGAAAGTTCCTGTCCAAGCAACTCACCATATATTGGAAATATATCACTGTTTCTTCAGTGTCATGGGGCAAACTTCGGGAATTCCCTTCCTAATAGCACAGTGGGGCTGTCTTCACAGCTCATGAACTACAGTAGTTCAAGAAGGCAGCTTACCACCACATTCTCAAGACTGCAAGGGATGGACAATAAATGCTGATCCAGCCAGTGACACCCACATCCCATTAGTGAATAAATAATAAAAAAGGCTGAGAAGTGATTTAAAAAAAATCTCATTCTTATTAAATGATAAACATGCTCAGATAAAATTTCATAATTATTACAATTTTAGCACATATATTTATTCTTTCTTCATGAACAGGTTAAAATCTTAACAAAGAGACCTTGGAGTGGTGGTTCATAGCTCCTTGAAAGTGAAGTCGCAGATAGATAGGATAGTGAAGAAGGCGTTTGGTATGCTTTCCTTTATTGGTCAGAGTATTGAGTACAGGAGTTGGGAGGTCATGTTGCGGCTGTACAGGTCATTGGTTAGGCCACTGTTGGAATATTGTCCCTTTCATCCCAGGAAGCCGCCTAATGTACCAACCTAGTTACTTGTTGCATCAGCATGCTGACATTATGTTTCATACACAGGAATCATTCCAATCCCTTTGTACTGCTTCTTTTTATGAGTCCTCTTAATTAAATAACAACCTTTTGGTTCTCAGTGTCATCCACAAACTCGTATGTATATTGCACTCAGCTCCCCCGGTCAGATTATCAGTATAGATTGTGAATAACTCTGGCCATTGGACTGATATTTGTGTACTCCAGTTATTTTTACTCCAGTACGTTTTGTCATAAACATCCATTAATCCTGATTCTCCGATTTTTATGTGTTAACCAACCGCCATCCCATGCTAATACATTTTCATCATACTATGAGCCGCTGTCTTGTATAAGAACCTTGATTTTGTGATACCTTGTGGAAAATCTCTGGAAAGCCTCGTTTCTACCAGTTCCCTTTAATCACATCCCCTTGCTACATTCTCAGGGATATCCAGATAAAAAAAACCTTACATGATTTAACAAGGCAAAATATAGTTTCACTTTCACAAAACCATGCTGACTGCGTGAAGCTTTTCTAAAAGCCCTGCAATTTCTTCCTTAATAACAGACTCTCGCAGATTCCCAGCAATAATGGTTCGGCTAAATGGTTCTTGTTTTCTATCTCACTCCTTTCTTGAAGGCTTGCGCCACATTGGAGGTTCGCCAGTTTCGCTGGAACACTCCTGAAATCCACAGAGTTATGGAATATTTCACACATTACCACGAGTCACTCTGTAACCACTTCTTTTAAAACCAGGTATGAATTATTCCTGACTTGTCTACCCTAACTCTTATCTATTTGTTAAAAACCTTGTTCGTTTTTTACAGACAGTTCAAGAGCTTCCCGCCTATTACCATTTTGTTTATATCATTGAAGTACTTACAGTCCCTATGAGGAATGATGTGAAATGCTGGTGTAAATTATTTGTTCCCTGTAGCCAGTTCCTCAGTCACACCCTCCAAATGTCCTCAATATACTCTCCTCACTTAATTTCTAACTTCGGTCACACACCCATCTTGAAAGTTTTTTTTTAATATATACACGGAAAAGCTTGTGAAGCTTGTTTTTATATTTGTTGCTAATTTATTTGCATCATATATTTTCTTCTTTTTTCCTCGCTTTCTAGATTCACACAATCATAGAGAGCACACTTAGACCCTTTGATCCAACGTGCTAATGTGGGCCGAGTTTTTCAAACTAAGTTCGTCCCATCTGTTTGCACTTAGCCTCTAAATGTTTCCCATCTTTTTAAAACATCTTTGAAATGTTGCAACTGTACTTGCATGTGCCACTCTTCCTCTGGCAGCTCATTCCATATACACACAACTCTTTTCATGAAAATCCTGCCCCATTGTCCATTTTAAATCTTTCCCCTTTCACCTTAAAGCTATGTCCTCTATGTTTGAACTTCTCTATCCTGTGAGAAAAGACATTGTCTATTCACCTTAACCATGCCTGTCATGATTTTATAAGATTATATAGTGTCACCTCTCAACCACCTACACGCCATCTGATAATAACTTAAAGAACAAACATTTATAGATAACCACTGAAGATTTGAAACAATGAGAAAAATGACAGGTAAACAACACTCAGCCCAAACCTCACACTGTGATTTGTCCTTCTCCATGTTATAGTAACAAGGCAGCAGGAAACTCTTACTAGTGCCAAAAAGATATCAAACACCTTTGTCTAAATGGGGTGATGATCGCTACAGTGAACATAGAACATAGAAGAATACATCGCAGTACAGGCCCTTCGGCCCTCGATGTGGCGCCGATCCAAGCCTATCTAACCTACACTAGCCGACTATCCTCCATATGCCTATCCAATGCCCGCTTAAATGCCCATAATGAGGGAGAGTCCATCACTGCTACTGGCAGGGCATTACATGAACTCACGACTCGCTGAGTAAAGAACCTACCCCTAACATCTGTCCTATACCTACCCCCCCTTAATTTAAAGCTATGCCCCCTTGTAATAGCTGACTCCATACGTGGAAAAAGATTCTCACTGTCGACCCTATCTAAACCCCTAATCATCTTATACACCTCTATCAAGTCACCCCTAAACCTTCTTTTCCCCAATGAAAACAACCGCAAGTGCCTCAGCCTTTCCTCATACAATCTTCCTACCATAATGGCAACATCCTGGTAAACCTCCTCTGCACCCGTTCCAGTGACTCCACATCCTTCCTATAGTATGGCAACCAAAACTGCACACAATACTCCAGATGCGGCCGCACCAGAGTCTTATACAACTGCAACATGACCTCAGTACTCCAGAACTCAATTCCTCTACCAATAAAAGCCAGTACGCCATATGCATTCTTCACCGCACTATTTACCTGGGTGGCAACTTTCAAAGATCTGTGTACAAGTGTGAAGTAATACATTTGGGGAGGTCAGACAATAAAAGCGAATGCCCAATCAATAGGAATATACTGAGAGGGGTAGATGGAGTGAGAGATCTTGGTGTGCAAGTGCACAGGTCCCTAAAGGGAACAGTACAGGTAGATAAGGTTGCAAAGATTGCATTTGGAATGCTGTCCTTCATTGGCATAGGTATAGAATGCAAAAGTAGGGATGAGATGATGAAACTATATAAGATACTTATGAGTCCGTATAAGACCTCAACTTGAGTATTGTGTGCAGTTTTGTTGACCACATTACAGGAAGGACATAATTGCTCTGGAGAGAGTGCAGAGAGATTTACTACAGTATTGCCAAGGCTGGAGAATTGTAGCTATGAGGAGATTGGAGTGGTTGGAGTTGTTTTGGAGTTGGAGTGGGGGATTCATTGATGGTACACCATTGAATGCCAAGGGGCAGTGGTTAGATTGTGACTTATTGGTGATGGTCATAGTCTGATATTTGTGTGGCATGAATGTTACTTGCCCCTTATCAGACCAAGGAGGAGAAAGTGAGGACTGCAGATGCTGGAGATCAGAGCTGAAAAATGTGTTGCTGGAAAAGCATAGCAGGTCAGGCAGCATCAAAGGAGCAGGAGAATCGACGCTTCGGGCATAAGCTCTTGAAGAAGAATTCTTCTGCTCCTTTGATGCTGCCTGACCTGCTATGCTTTTCCAGCAACACATTTTTCCCTCAATTGAACCTTCACGCCTCATCTTTACATAGGCCGCCCTCTTCCATTTAACAAGGGATTCCAATTCCTTATTAAACCACAGCTCCCTCACATGACCCTTTCCTCCCTGCCTGACGGGTACATACTTATCAAGGACACTCAATAGTTGCTCCTTGAACAAGTTCCACATATCAATTACGCCCTTGCCTTGAAGCTTACTTTTCCAGGCCACACATCCTAAGTCATGCCTCACCGCATCATAATTTCCCTGCCCCCAGCTATAACTCTTGCCCTGTAGTGCACACTTATCCCTCTCCATCACTAGAGTAAAAGTCACCGAATTGTGGTCACTGTCCCCAAAGTGCTCACCTACCTCTAATTCTAACACCTGGCCTGGTTCATTACCCAGAACCAAATCTAGTATGGTCTCACCTCTTGTTGGCCTATCTACATATTGTGTCAGGAAACCCTCCTGCACACACATTGGACAAACACTGACCCAGTACTTGAGCAACACTGATAAAAGCAAGGCAGAAAATGCAAACCTCACCGTCTAATTCCTCTTCTGGAAGGGTTTCATCAATAGGACAACAGTTGGAGCAGGAACAGCTACAGCCTGTTCCACAGGTACATGTTGGCTGTGATAGGTTTGTGAGTAAAAGAAAAGCAGAGATCAGATGAAATGCTAACCGCCGCAAATAGCAAATAAAAAGCAATCTAACTACATGGGTTCTAACTGGCAGAAGGATTTGACTTGGACAGGAGAGACCCTTTGATCTTTTTTTAAAATTCTGTTTCTGACCCCATTTCCCTCAAGCTGTATTGTTTCTGCGGAAGTGCTTCCTCTGAGTAGATGTTTTGTGTAATTTCCTGCTTCATTCATGCGATGCGGTTTATAGCAACACTGTTCATGCAACAAATAGGTAGTGGGCGATGATAATACAGTCCATGCAGACAGTTCCATCTGCTATGACAACATCTACGTTTATATGAAAGTTGTATTCTGGAGCTATAGATTCTTACCATCATGTGGCTGGCCAGGATACTCTCTCACTCTTACCACCTACAATTGGCATATAGTTGCAGGTTGGTTCTCAACTCGCTTCGCACATTACTAACAGACTTTCTTGGATTTGCTCACCAGCTCCTGGAGTGCGGTTTGAACCCAGAGTGTCTGACTCAAAGGCAGGGACAATATTCACCATTCTACAAGAGCTGATGGATAGCGCACGCTTTGCTTATACTGACTAGCCAGGAAAACTCAATTCTGTGGCATGTACATTAAAGATGAAGGTAGGTTTTCAATAGTTTGCTCACAAATAAAGCCTTTGGTCTGATTTTACAACCCAAGAATCTTTCAGGCGCTTTCTACGCAGGTACAGAGGATGTCATCCCTCATGTGTATACACAGTAAGATGCAGATGCATTAATATTACCATAGCATTTTGTTTCCTTTGTTTTGCCTTCTTCATCCTGCGAACTAGGGTCAGATAGAAACCAGAACCAAAACAATTCTTCAGGAACAAAGAGGATCCACAACACTGCAGCTTTCCCTGAGAGATGATTGCGATCCGGTCACCAAGAAGATCGGCTTCATCCATATGGTGAGTGGAGAGAATGATGGTTCTTCCTAAATGGGAGAACATGGAATCTTATTAGATTACTACTAATAGTCAATGCCGTCCACTAGAGGGAGCCTTCAGCCAATGTTTTGTTGAACAAGAATCAATTTTGATAAAGTTTTATCTGTAACGCCACACTAGTTCTCTCTTGGAATGAATTACACGTTTTGTTTGATAATCTCAAAGCCAAAATAAATTCCTGTAACCCGATACTTGAGACCTTTCAATCTGAGGAAGATTTGAGAAAGGTGAAATGTCGATCAGGCTGCAAGTGCAACACATTTGCTGGATTTAGCTCTTCCAAAACGTTGGGCTGTCATTACCTTGTAGGATAGAAAGTATTTAATCACTCATTGTTTACTGACGTAGGTGCATGTACATGTTGCCAAACGTAAAGGTGGGTTGGAAGATCTGGTATCAGCATGTTCTGCCCCGAGGTTCTTTGGCTATGATTTGGTTTCAAACGTCCTTGCACATTAAGTTACTAATCATTACTGAGAAATCTGTGTTCTAGCTGAGAGATTACATGGCCCCTGACACTGCATGCATATTTCAGCCCAAGATTGGTATGCAAAGCAGCAGCAAGCTGTGGAAGAAAAACCCTCAGGATTTCTCTCAATCTGGAAGACATAATGTTGGCAATGCAAGTATCTCCTCTCTGGAAGGGAAGGGTTTTTTCACCGACCTTTCTGTGATCAGGGATCACAGACGAATACTGCGCCACACTCCTACCAACCTCCCCCCCACCCCCGGCAAAGGTTGCCTTATTAAGAGCAAACCTCAGCCAACACAATATATGCATGAAGGCTTCAGGTCAGACCTAACTGGCTCACATAGGTTTAACTATCAACCATGTTGCATTCTTAGCTCTGTGCAAAGTGAACATTAACCTGGAACCCTCCTTGGATGACATCACAGTACAGTTCAATGAAGGAGGTGACACTTGCGAAACATTATGTTCTAGCCCTTGTTTCGTTCACTTATTGACTCTCATTCCAGAATGCACTCAGACCTACAGGAGAATCTTAATTCTTTTTGTTTTTTTTTATACTGCTGGATTGCAAGAGGCTGATGGTGACTAGCACACAGTTAAATTGAAAAACATTTGCTGGAACATTGAGGTTCTTAAAAAAAAATCTTCAAAAACTGTTGTCATACTTAATGAAAGCTAGTGACCCAAGCTGGAGTAAAACTTCAGAATCAATATTTTGAAATTTCTCCCAGGATCATTTTTAAAAAACAAAAATCCGCAATTAAGTGTTGCCCTTTGCAATAAAATTCTAACCTAAAATGATGAAACCACAGCACAACATCTTATGTTATTACTGATGTGTTGCCAACTTCCTCCAGACTCAACAGGCAGCAGAGTCTGAGAGGAGGCTTTAACCAGAAAGAACATGGTTGAAATTCTTTGACCAACCAATAGTCTCTCTTGAATGGGATGGGTTTCATCAAGAACCCACAAAAGCAGCAACTGTTTATGATTCATTGAAACCTCAAAAATAAGGTGGGGAAAATATCTTTCTCTGCGTAACTGACAGGAATGGTTTTATACAAATGTACATGCCAGGAACAGGAATTCAAACCCCTCACGATTGATTCATTTTAATGGAGGTTAAATCGTGCTGGTAATGTTAACAGTTCTATGTTTTTTTTCCTATGTGTACTGTGCAGGTGTGAACTTTCATATCTCAAGGTAAGTTGGTGAATTCCAGCATTGGATGTTTATTGCATGTCCCCAGTTTTCACTACTTCACTGTTGGGAATTGTATTTTCATTGCCTTGGCCCTAAACTGTGGAATGTTAATCTCAAACATCCATGCAACTCTCTGTCTGTGTTTTCCAAACCTACCTCTTTGATGAAGATTTTTGTCACCTGTCTTAACATTTTCTATTTGGCTGGTTATCAAGTCTCATTTGCTAATGCACCTAAGAAATTCCTTGGAAAATTTTGGTATGTAAGTTAGGACTGCAGACATTGGAGATCAGAGTCGAGGGTGTGATGCTGGAAAAGCACAGCAGGTCAGGCAGCACCCGAGGAGCAGGAGAATTGATGTTTTGGGCATAGGTCCTTCATCAGGAATGAGGCTTATGGGCCGGGGGGCTGAGAGAATGAGTTTGGTAGATGAAGGTGGGGGGAACATGATAGGTCGGAGAGAAGGGTGGAGCGGATAGATGGGAAAGGTGATGGACAGGTCAGGAGGGCGGTGCTGAGTTGGAGGCTTGGGACTGGGATAATGTGGGGGGAGAGGAAATGAGGAAACTATTGAAATGCACATTGATTCTGTGTGGTTGTAGGGTCCCAAGGCGGAATGTAAGGCATTCTTCCTCCAGGCGTCGGGTGGTATGGGTTTGGCGGTGGAGGAGGCCCAAGACATGCATCTCCTTGGCAGAGTGGGAGGGGGAGTCGAAGTGTTCAGCCACGGGGTGTTGGGGTTGGTCGGTGTGGATGTCCCAGAGATGTTCTCTGAAACAATCCGCAAGTTGGCGCCCTGTCTCCCCGATGTGGAGGAGACTAGATCGGGTGCAACGGATACAGTAGATGACAGGTTGAGGTACAGTTAAATTTCTGTTGGATGTGGAAGGATCCTTTAAGACATTAGATGGAGGTGAGGGGGAAGGTGTGGGCGCGAGGTTTGCACTTCCTGCAGTGGCATGGAAAGGTGCCGGGAGTGGGATGTGGGCTAGTTGGGGGGTGTGGATCTATCGAGGTAGTTGAGGAGGGAATGGTCTGGAGTGGGGAGGGGAGGGGAATATTTCTCTGGTGATGGGGTCTGTTTGTAGGTGGTGGAAGTGGCGGAGGATGATGTGCTGTATCCAGGGGTGGTTGGGTGGAAGGTGTGGACTGGGGTGTTCTGTCTTTGTTGCTTTGGGAGGGGTGGGGTTCAAGGTGCGCTGGAGGGCATAGTCGACCACGAAGGGAAGTTGCGATCTTGGAAGAAGGAGGCCATCTGGGATTGTCTAAGTGGAATTGGTCATCCTGGGAACAGATGCGATGGAGGCGGAGGAATTGGGAATAGGGCAATGCGTTTTTACAGATGATAGGGTGGGAGGAGGTGTTGTCTAGGTAGCTGTGGAGAGACACCCGCACCAACCAACCCCAATGCCCCGTAGCTGAACATTTCAACACTCTGTCAAGGACATGCAGGTCCTGGGTCTCCTCCATTGCCAAACCTTAACCACCTGACTCCTGGAGGAGGAATGCCTCACATTCTGCCTTGGGATTCTGCAACCGCACGGGATCAATGTGGATTCCAACAGTTTCCTCATTTCCCCTCAACACCACATTATCCCAGTCCCAAGCCTCCAACTCGGCACCGCCCTCCTGTCCTGTCCATCACCCTTCCCATCTATCCGCTCCACCCTCCTCTCCGACCTATCACCTTCTCCCTCACCTTCATCTACCTATCGAATCCTCAACTACCTTCCCCCCCAACCCCAGCCCGCACTATTTATCTTGCAGCCCCACGGCCAACAAGCCTCATTCCTGATGAAGAGCTTATGCCTGAAACATCGATTCTCCTGCTCCTGCTGCCTGATCTGCTGTACTTTTCCAACAAATTTTAGAATGTTAAAAGGACTGTATAAAAGCATACTGTAGCAGAAACCAACATACACAATCTTGTCAAGTCTGAGTGGAGTATTGTATTGATATTGTAGTCTGACATTAAATGCATCGTACAGTTTATATAAAATAAATTAAATAAATAGAGGTTGGTGCAACTTTGTACTTTGTAGTTTAACATTTTTATCCAATATATGCCAAATGTAATGTTTTATATATGCAATAGAATCCAATAGTATATACATAGTGGTGTCTTCATTATCTATCTTGTAGAGTCTGACATTATTAGGCAATTTTAAATTCCAGAAAAAGAATAGTTTGGTTCTGTTGGATGATCGGAGAAAGATGCTGGAGATCAGAGCTGAAAATGTGTTGCTGAAAAGGCGCAGCAGGAAGGGCTCATGCCCGAAACGTCGATTCTCCTGCTCCTTGGATGCTGCCTGACCTGCTGCGCTTTTCCAGCAACACATTTTCGGTTCTGTTGGATGATTAAGAGGTTAAAAATCTGACCAGCCCCAACCCCACCTATTCCCTGTTTTAAAAGAGACAGAATGATGAGGAGACAATAGATCAGAAGGTGTTGTGGTGTGTCCCCACTTTAATTATGATTCTAATTCTAACCTCAGTCTGCCTGATTTCCTAGATCTCACAAGTAAGAGGAAGTAAAAAAGGTTGATTCCATGAGATGTATGTTTTCTACAGCACTGCTTGTGGGGAGGGACAAAGAATGTTTCTTTTAGGTCTAGCAAACTTAGCAGTAATGCATCACCCCAGTGTGATGTGTCTGCTCCTGAAACCACTCCCTCCACTATGATAGGGACTCCCTGACTGACATCTATCCCCCTCCAAGCCCGTTCACCATCTGTGCCCACACTATCACTGGGCTTAGACTACCATCTGATACTGTCCCACAACAGACTCATTTTAATCAACCCATCTAATCTACCAGCAGTCCCTCTGTCATCTCCCTTGCTATATCTACATGCTCTCATTGGCTGTGTCCACGTACTACAGATTGCTGCACCCCAGAGGTAGCTAAACTGATCAATCAGGCTAGCTGTAGATGTGAAACGGACCTCCTGCAGTTCGAATACTGCTCAACACCTACACAGAGATGAGATAAGGTGATGCCAATATATAGTGGCTATGGATGTAGCTGTGCCAGATTGACCTCTCCTTACTGTATAATTGAGGTTAGCCCAATAATATAATTCATTGGTATTCTCAATGCAGAAAGCCCAATGAGGTTGCTACCTGAATTTAACCAGCCTTTTATTGTCATCATGCTGCGTTGACTTATTTGGAAGGATAGAACTCCCATGGTCTCCTTTTATTGATTGCCGCCATCATTTTGATTGGGCTTCTCATTTTAGCAACTATAGCCGATTTCCAAGACAATCTTTTCAGAATTGAGGGAGTGCTGCATTGTTGTAGGGGTAATACTGATGGAGCGATAGGGGGTGGTGAATGGTGCAGGCTCTGAGAGATGGGACTGCTGTTAACTTTGAGGCTTGACCCTCAGTTAAACGAATATGTGGCTGATGTGAACTCAAAGCACTGGCCAATTACTGTGAAAACAGCACTGAATAACAGGCCGCCTACTTGCAGAACATTTCAGAGAACACCTCTGGGACACCCGCACCAACCAACCCAACCGCCCCGTGGCTGAACACTAGAACTCCGCCAAGGATATGCGGGTCCTTGGCCTCCTCCATTGCCAGACCATGGCAACACGACGCCTGGAGGAAGAGCGCCTCATCTTCCGCCTAGGCTATCGCATTCCCAATGCCCCTCCCCCAAGTCCCCCCTCCCTACCTTTTATCTTAGCCTGCTTGGCACACCCTCCTCATTCCTGAAGAAGGGCTTGTGCCCGAAATGTCACTTCTCCTGTTCCTTTGATGCTGCCTGACCTGCTGCGCTTTTCCAGCAACACATTTTTAAGCTCTGATCTCCAGCACCTGCAGTCCTCACTTTCTCCTTATTAAAATCACAGGCAAACTCCTGAAGTTCATCATTCAGAACCTAGATAACAATGCCACATTATGGGCTCCATATAAATTACTCCAAAATAAAAAGTACTCTGAATGCTGGAAATCTGAAATAAGAGCAGTAATTGACCTGGCATATTTTTATTCTGTTTCTCTCTCCACAGATGCTGCCTGATGTGTTGAATGTTTCTGAGCCTTTGTTGTTTCATTTCTGAATCCCACTGTACAATGTTCCCATTGTATAAAAGTTGATTACTAGCCTAAGTGCTCTGCTGTGGCTGAGTAAAATGATATTATGGGTGTGATCACAGCCACATCTGAATAAGCAGCAAGATTGGACTCTCTGGATTAGTACAAGAAATGATAACTTGGCACAGCTGCTTCAGCAGTCTCCAGATTTCAATCATTCATCGAGTCCCAATCTCCAGAAACATCGTGCGAGTGGGAGTCAGACTGTGCCAGATTTTCATCTGTCCAGGGGCAAACACCTTCACTCTGTGTAAGCATCCTTGCAGCTGCCAACTATGAACTGATCATATCAATTCATGCAATGGAGAGACAAGTAGGGCAGTGAACTGATACTTTGCTTGTGACCATTGTCATCAAGAGGCTAAGAGACCCATCATTAACATCAAATCTGGTTAACAATCTATATCAATGAGATGTAATTCTAATACAGCTTTGTCTTTAGTAGGCTCCAGGTATTATCAATGTTTTCTTCCAAGTTCCTTTCTCTCATCTGTTTCTGAAGGTGATGATTTGTGCTGTGTAGTGACTGTATGGGAACTTACAACATCAGAGCTTTGTCTAAAACATTCAAGTGAATGTTTGGCTGTGGGGAATATCACGTTCCAGTCTGATTCTGTCTAATGTCTAATGCCAATAAACCACTGTGCATATTTTTGCTGTTGATCAGGAGCTGAGCTTGTACCTTTCCAGTCCTGAAGTCCAATGGCTAAAGTAATTTGAAATCACACCCCCTCTACCACCACCATCAACACTGATTTAAGATAATATAAGACTTTCCTACAATGGGCTGGTGCATTTGATTGATTGATTGATTGATTGTTGTCACATATACCAAGATACAGTGAAAAGTATTGTTTTGCTTGCTATATGGGTAGACTGAACCATTTAAAGTACATCAAGGTAGCAGAATAGAGTGTAGGATACAGTGTTATAGCCACAGGGAAGGTGCAGAGGAGAGATCAACGTTAATATTTGAGAGGTCTGTTCTAAGGTCTGATAACACAGGAGAGAAGTTCTTCTTGAATCTATTCATATATGCACTCAAAGTTTTATATCTTCTGCCTGATTTCACAATTAAGCTCTAGGTTCCATGCCTTTTAGTGGTACAGTCAGTCCTGTTATGTCAAATTCATTTTCAATATCACTTACCCGACATGCATAAATGCACTGGAATTTGATAAACACAGGAGGAGGTAAGACTATTTGTAGTTAATGTGATTAAAGTGTGTCTTATTCTAATACATTTGTTGGCTGCCAGCGTTTAGAAAGAATAATTGTCATATTCCAGGATACAGTATGGGCAGATGTTAATGGTAATTTCGTCACATGCATTAAATTTTTATTCTTGGAATGAATCTGAGAAGCACACTATACCTGCACGATACTTCAATAAGAGATCCCAGATGGATCGTCTGGAATAAGGATCTACTCCAGATGTTGGCTCATCCAGAACGATCACTTTCGCTGCTCCAATGAATGCTAAGGCTACTGATAGCTTGCGTTGCATTCCACCTGTTCAGGAACAGTGAAAAACCATTTAAAATGTCAACAATTTCATGTTTTTATAATACTAATGCCTTGAGTTATGCAAGCAAAGAGTAAACATAGAATCATCAATTCATTGCAAAGTTATTATCACAGAATGGTAACAGCATCGAAAGAAGCCATTTATCCAGTCAAGTCTGTGCTGACTCTCTGCAAGAAAAATGCAGCTAATGTAATTACCCGACCCTTTCCCCATAGCCCTGAAATGTTTCCTCTTTAGATGCTTGTCCAACTGCCTTTTGAAAGAAGCTGCTGCTGTAACTGTTACAGGGAGTGTAATGTGGACTCTGCCCACTTGCTGAAAAGATAGTTTTATTAGTGATAAATTTGTAAATGTAGCATATAATGCAAACATAGTCCTCAAAGATATAGATGCACATAGTGTCAACGCTATGTACTTACATCATGACATATCAGGACTTACTCAGATTTATTGTATGTGACGGAAAAACCCCAAAAAGGACATTTTGGAACGAAGTCAGGAAACACATTTTCTTGGAAAAAACTTTGGAAATTTGGACCTCTTATTGTCAAAAACATGTGCATATTGGGTCAAATTATGTTTTCAAGATTAGGCTCAGCAAAAGGTATCAAGGGATGTGGAGCAAAGATGGATAATTGAAATCAAGATAGATCAGTCATAATCTAAATGGAAAGACTTGCATTTCAATATCAACCTTTGGCACGTCAGTGTCCTGTAGCATTTTACACGAACAAAGTATTTTTTGAAATGAAGTCATTGTTGTAATTTTGCATACAGCAGTCCCAAACAGCACATTAATATTGAGCAGATAGTCTGTTTGTGATGGAATTAAATGGCAGAACAGGGCTAAACGGGGCACGCCATTTTCTGAAATGGTCACTACCTACTAGAGCACGCTTTCGATCGTTCTGGAAATTACCGGATAAATTTTGAGCCAGCTCATCTTTCTTGTGAGGAAGTCCAACCTCATCCAACATTACTTCTGTCTGCTTCTCTGCCTCTTCCGCTGTCTGGCCTTTCAGCTGAGTATAGAATAATATATGCTCTGCCACCGTTAGGCTACAGCAAAGATAAAGATAAGATCAGATTACTCCGCTCACAGTTCCCTTCAAACATTACACTAAAGATCAATGTTCCAATCTTACTCGGGGAAAGACACAATCTTCCCCAGGTCAGCATTCCAGGGATTCCCCAATCAATTCACAGGCTCACACTGATGGTCAACCAGATTCTCAGGCTGATACTATGAGCTTATCTTGATAGATGCTGAAATTCATGCAGACCCCTTCTCCAGAATCATTCTACAGGCCCTGGGCAGTGTAGCAGATGTTGTAGGCAACAACAACATTAACTACATCTCTGGACAGATACCAGGCCTGAAGAAAGCTCTTGCATTCCACAAAGCACCACTTGCTTTTTTACTCTCTGGCATGCTCATCAATGTTTACCTAATGAAGAAGGACCTATATCTAAATAAAAGCATGTTGCAGCTAGTCCAAGCACATGGGTCAATTTCACTTGGCTTTCTCTAATGATCCTTAGCCCCAGTGACAGCTGTAACATGTTACATTACAAAGGAAGGAATCCTTTCACACTGAACCAAGTGTTGAATAAAGGTGCAACATGCTGTTTATCAGTACCCACTAAGTGAAGCATCTCAGCGGCACGGTGACACAGTGGTTAGCACTGCTGCCTCACAGCGCCAGAGACCCGGGTTCAATTCCCACCTCAGGCGATTCGCTGTGTGAATGCATATTTTCCCCGCGTCTCTGTGGGTTTCCTCCGGGTGCTCCGGTTTCTTCTCACAATCCAAAAATGTGCAGGTTAGGCGAATTGGCCATGTTAAATTGTCCATAGTGTTAGGTGAAGGTGTAAATGTAGGGGAATGAGTCTGAGTCTGGGTGGGTTGTGCTTCAGCGGGTTGGTGTGGACTTTTGGGCCGAAGGGCCTGTTTCCACACTGTAAGTAATCCAATCTAATCTAATTGGAGTTTATAAATAGAGAAATCATATTTAAAAAGCAAAGAGTTCATAGTGTAACTGTAAACCTTTAGGTCACCCTCAGTGGGAGCAATCCTTAAAATGGGCGGCACGGTGGCACAGTGGTTAGCACTGCTGCCTCACAGCGCCTGAGACCTGGGTTCAATTCCCACCTCGGGCAACTGTCTGTGTGGAATTTGCACATTCTCCGGGTGCTCCGGTTTCCTCCCACAGTCCAAATATGTGCAGGTTAGGTGAATTGGCCATGCTAAATTGCCCATAGTGTTAGGTGCAAGGGTAAATGTAGGGGAATGGGTCCAGGTGGGTTGCTCTTTGGAGGGTCAGTGTGGACTTGTTGGGCCGAAGGGCCTATTTTCGCACTGTAAGTAATCTAATCTAATCTCGAGTTCATTGTCCAACTCGATTTGTAACCTGATGCTGATTAGAGTTGGAAGTGAACTGCAGCTATTTTATGTGCCTTCCTTTTACACTTTGTATCGATGCACCAAGCAGAAAATATTAGAGGAAACTTTAACACAGTTTAGAATACAGCAAAATTGGAAATAATATTTTTTTATTTTAAGAACATTGGGGCCATGCTACATGGATCCAAAATCCTAACATGATTTGTTCGATCATAACTGCACCATCTCATCATTTACTTCAATTCCCTGTCTTCGTAGAGACTTAACCCTACTCCTCATGGGGTTTAAACTAATGCAGCAGTGGGATGGGAACCTGAATTGTAGTTCCAGTGTACAGGAGATTGAGGTTAGTGAGGTCAGGGATAGGTTTAAAAGGTTGTGAGAGGGCGCTGGCAATCAGAGTGTTGGTTTGAAATGTGTGTACTTCAATGCCAGGAATATCCGGAATAAGGTGAGTGAACTTGCAGCATGGGTTGATACCTGGGATTTCAATGTTGTGGCTATTTCAGAGACATGGCTCGAGGAGGGACAGGATTGGTTGTTGCAGGTTCCAGGATTTAGATGTTTCAGTAAAAACAGAGAAGACGATAAAAGACAGGGGGGGTATGGCATTGTTAATCAAGGGTAGTATTCCAGCAGCTGAGAGAACGTTTGAGGACTCATCCACTGAGGTAGTTTGGGCTGTGGTTAGAAACAGGAAAGGAGAGGTCACCCTATTGGGAGTTTTCTATAGGTCTCCAAATTGTTCCAGGGATGTAGAGGAAAGGACAGCAAAGATGATTCTTGATAGGAGCGAGAGTAACAGGGTAGTTGATATGTGGGACTTTAACTTCCCCAATATTGACTGGGTATACTATAGTTTAGATGGGTCGGTTTTTGTCCAATGTATGCAGGAACGTTTTCTGACACAGTGTGTAGACAGGCCAAGGATGCCATATTGGATTTAGTACTGGGGAATGAACCCAGCCAGGTGTTAGATTTGGAGGTAGGTGAGCACTTGGCGATAGTGACCATAATTCAGTTATGTTTACAATAGCAATGGGCAGGGATAGATATATACTGCGGGGAAAGAGGGATAACTGGGAGAAAGGCAACTATGATGCGATTAGGCAAAATTTAGGATGCATAGGATGGGGAAGGAAACTGTAGGGGATGGACACTCTTGAAATGTGGAGCTTATTCAAGGAACAGCTACTGTGGGTCTGATAAGTACATACCTATCAGGCAGGGAGGTAGCTGTTGAGAGGGGGAGTCATGGTTTACTAAGGAAGTTGAAGCTCTTGTGAAGTGGAAGAAGAAGGCTTATGTGAGGATGAGGTATGAAGGCTCAGTGAGGGGCTTGAGAGTTAGCCAGAAAAGATCCAAGAGAGGGCTTAGAAGAGCCAGAAGGGAACATGAGAAGTTGTTGGCGGATAGGATCAAGAAAAACTGAAAGGCCTTCGATAGGTATATCAGGAATAAAAGAATGACTAGAGTAAGATTAGGGCCAATCAAAGATAGTAGTGGAAAGTTGTGCATGGAATCGGAGGACATAGGGAAAGCGCTTAATGAATACTTTTCATCAGTATTCACATTGGAAAAGGGCAATGTTAGTGAGAATATGGAGATACAGGCTACTGAATGAGATGGGACTGTGGTTGACAATGAGGAGGTTTTAAAAATTTTGGAAGATCTGAAAATAGATAAGACTCCGGGGCTGGTTAAGATTTATCCTTGGATTCTCTGGGAAGCCAGGGAGGAGATTGCAGAGTCTTTGGCTTTGATCTTTATGTCATCATTGTCGACAGGAATAGTGCCAGAAGACTGGAGGATAGCAAATGTTGTTCCCTTGTTTAAGAAGGGGAGTCGGGACAACCCTGGTAATTATAGGCCAGGGGTGGGTAAAGTGTTGGAAAAGGTTTTAAGAGATAGGATTTATAATCATCTAGAAAGGAATAATTTGATTAGAGATAGTCAACACAGTTATGTGAAGAGTAGGTCATACCTAACTAACTTTACTGAGTTCTTTGAGAAGGTGACAAAACAGGTGGATGAAGGTAAGATGATTGATGTGGTACATATGGACTTCAGTAAGGTGTTTGATAAGGTTCCACACGGTAGGCTATTGCACAAAATAAGGAGTTTCGGGATTGAAGGTGATTTAGTAGTTTGGATCAGAAATTGGCTAGCTGAACAAAGAGACCTTGGAGTGCAGGTTCATAGCTCCTTGAAAGTGGAGTCGCAGGTAAATAGGATAGTGAAGAAAGCATTTGGTAAGCTTTCCTTCATTGGTCAGAGTATTTAGTTTAGGAGTTGGGAGCTCATGTTGTAGACATTGGTTAGGCCATTGTTGGAATATTGCATGCAATTCTGGTCTCCTTCCTATCGGAAAGATGTTGTGAAACTTGAAAGGATTCAGAAAAGATTTACAAGGATTTGAACTATAGGGAGAGGTTGAATAGGCTAGGGCTGTTTTCCATGGAGTGTCGAAGGCTGATGGGTGACCTTATAGAAGTTTATAAAATCATGAGGGTCATGGATAGGATAAATAGACAAAAGTCTTTTCCCCGGGGTCAGGGAGTCCAGAACTGGAGGGCATAGGTTTAGGGTGAGGGGGGAAGATATAAAAGAGACCTACGGGGCAACGTTTTCACTCAGAGGGTGGTACATGTATGGAATGAGCTGTCAGAGGAAGTGGTGGAGACTAGTATGATTGCAACATCTAAAAGGCATCTGGAAGGGTATACAAATAGGAAGGGTTTGGAGGGATATGGGCCAGGTGCTGGCAGGTGGGACTAGATTGGATTAGGATATCAGGTCGGCATGGACGAGTTGGACCGAAGGGTCTGTTTCTGTGCTGTACATCTCTATGACTCTATGAAAGAAGACAGAGGGTGGTGGTTGATGGGAAATGTTCATCCTGGAGCTGAATTGCCAGTGGTGTGGCGCAAGGATCTGTTTTGGGGCCACTGCTGTTTGGCATTTTTATAAATAATTTGGAGGTGGGCAGAGAAGGATGGGTTAGTAAATTTGCAGATGACACCAAGGTAGGCAGAGTTGTGGATAGTGCCAAAGGATGTTGTGGGATACAGAGGGACATAGGTAAGATGCAGAGCTGGGCTGGGAAGTGGCAAAATGGAGTTTAATGTGGAAAAGTGTGAGGTAGTTCACTTTGGAAGAAGTATCAGGAATGCAGAGTACTGGGCTAATGGTAAAATTCTTGGCAGTGTAGATAAACAGAGGGATCTCGGTGTCCAAGTGCATAAATCCCTGAAAGCTGCCACCCAGATTGATAGACTTGTTAAGAAGGCATATGGTGTATTGGTGTTTATTGGTAGGGGGATTGAGTTTCAGAGCCATGAGGTCTGCTTCAGCTGTACAATACACTTGTAAGGCAGCACCTGGGGTCTTCTGTGCAGTTCTGGTCAAGGCATTATAGGAAGGATGTGGAAGCTTTGGGAAGGGTTCAGAGGAGATTTACTAGGATGTTGCCTGGTATGGAAGGAAGATCTTACGAGAAAAGGCTGAGGGAACTGAGGCTGTTTTCATTGGAGAGAAGAAAGTTGAGCGGTGACTTAATCGAGACGTATAAGATAATCAGAGGGTTGAATAGGGTGGTCAGTGAGAGCCTTTTTCCTTGGATGGTGAAGGCTAACACAATGGGAAACAGCTTTAAATTGAGGGGTAATAGATTTAAGACAGATATCAGGGATAGTTTCTTTACTCAGCGAGTAGTAGGGGCATGGAACGCCCTGCCTGCAACAGTAGTAGACTCACCAACATTAAAGGCATTTAAATGGGCATTGGACATACATATGGATAATAATGGAATGGTGTAGGTTAGATGGGCATCAGAGTAATTTCGTAGGTAGGTGCAACATCGAGGGCTGAAGGGCCTGTACTGCGCTGTAACGTTCTATGTACTATGTAATCACCTCTATTGCTTAGAGCCAGAATCATCAGAATGGATGCTTAGAATGATGAACGCAGGAACACAAGAACATGAATAGGCCATTTAGCCCCTCAAGCTGTTCTACCATTCAGTGACAAAAATAGAAATTGCTGGAAAAACACAGCAGGTGTGGTAGCATCTGTGGAGAGAAAACAGAGTTAACGTTTCAGGTCTAGTAACCCTTCTTCAGAACTGATGGTAGCTAGGAAAACATTGGAGTATATATATGTAGAAGACAATGTGGGGTGAGTGGGAAGGAGTAAACATTAGGTGGAGATGAAGCCCAAAATGAGAGGAAAACAATCAGGCAGATGAAGGAATGGGTAAAGGTCAGTCTGGGAGAATCAAAAGTTGCTCATGGGGACCATTACTGGCTGACAATGGTTTATTTATGGTAATGATAGGGCCTGGTATGTGGGGTTGGGGTAGGGACATGGGAGAAGGTGCTAAAGCCCTAAAATAGTTGAACTCGATACTGAGTCCAGAAGACTGTAGAGTTTCCAAGCAGAAGATGAGGTGTTGTTCTTCCAGTTTGTGCTGAGCTTCTCTGGAACACTGCAGGAAGCCTGAGACAGAGATGTTGGTCAGTGAACAGGGTGGTGTGTTGAAGTGATGAGCAATAGGAAGCTCAAGGTCTTTTTTGCAGCAGAACATAGATATTCCAGTCTGCAATTTGTTTCCCCACCATGGAGGAGATCATATTGTGAGCAGCGAATGTAGTAGACTGGACTGGGTGAAGTGCAGGTAAAGCGCTGCTTCACCTGGAAGGTGTGTACGGGCCCTTGGATACTGAGGAGGGAGGAGGTAGAGGGGCAGGAATTATACCTTCGGCAGTTGCAGGGGAAGGTGCCATGGGGCTGTGGGGGGTGTTGGGAGTGAAGGAGGAGTAAATCAGGGTGTCCTAGAGGGAATCGTCCCTATGGAAGGCAGACAAGGAGTGGAGGGGAAATGGAAGTTAATGATCCTCTGAATGTGGATGCTGGTGGGATGGTCTGTGAGGGCAAAGAGAATCCTATTGGTTTTGTGAGAAGGAAGAGAAGGTGTGAGAGCTAAAGTGTGGGAGATTGGTTGGACCCCACTGAGGGCCCTGTCAGCCACAGTCCTGGGGAATCCTTGGTTGGGGAAGAAGGTGGATATTTCAGAGGCCTCTTTGGGACATTTCACCATTCAAGGAGACCATAGTTAATCTGTATCTAACTTTACATCCCTGCCTTTGGCCCATATCCCTTAATATCTTTGCTGAACAAATATTTATCAATCTCAGATTTAAAATTAGCAACTGATCCAGCATCCACTGCCATTTGCAGAAGTGAGTTATAAACATCAGCCACCCTTTGTGTACAGAAATGCTTCCTAACATCTCTCCTGAACAGTCTGGTCCTACTTCTCAAACTATGCCCCCTAGTTCTAGAATTCCCAACTAGTGGAAATAGTTCATTTTTATTTACCCTGTCTCTTCCTGTTAATATCATGAAGACTTTGAGCAGATGAATAACACTTACTTGTTAAATAAAATATTGTACTGGGGGCACATGCCAATTTCCTGTCGAATTGCATCAATGTCTGTGCGGATATCTTTGCCATTAATGACTGCAGTCCCTGATGTAGGTGGAAATAAGCCAATCAGCATTGACCTGTTGGATACACAAGGAAAGCCAGTAACAGTAAATACTAAAGATTGCACATGACCTACAAACTTAGGTTAGCATTTGAACATTGAAAAGTGTTACACATCTTTAACAGAGATAGTTAAAAACCACACAACACCAGGTTATAGTCCAACAGGTTTAATTGGAAGCACACTAGCTTTTGTAGCACTGCTCCTTCATCAGGTGGTAGTGGAGGACTCAATCCTAACACACAGAATTTATAGCAAAAATTTACAGTGTGATGTAACTGAAATTATACATTGAAAAATGGATAGTCTGTCTAGCCTTTCATCTGTTAGAATATCGTGATAGTTACACTTCTTTCACGTGTAAATCACAAAACCTTTTTTTTTAAAAAGTTGCATTCTTGGGTTAGCTGTTAACAATGGTGATAGTTAGACAATATGTTGAAGGTGTTAGCCCCCTGTGTTCTCTGACTATGCCATGATGTTTAGATTGATTCTAATCTAAAAAGTGAGATAACGGAGTTTTACATGAATTCATGCAGTTTTTGAGC
>NC_057720.1:19795819-19863824 GCF_004010195.1 Chiloscyllium plagiosum
ACAGCTAACCCGAGAATGCAACTTTTAAAAAAAAAGGTTTTGTGATTTACACATGAAAGAAGTGAAACTATCACTGTATTCTAACAGATGAAAGGCTTAACAGACAATCCATTTTTCAATGTATAATTTCAGTTACATCACACTGTAAATTTTTGCTGTAAATTCTGTGTGTTAGGATTGAACCCTCCACTACCACTAGATGAAGGAGCGTCGCTCCGAAAGCTAGTGTGCTTCCAATTAAACCTGTTGGACTATAACCTGGTGTTGTGTGATTTTTAACTTTGTACACCTCAGTCCAACACCGGCATCTCCAAACCTTAACAGAGGTAGTTACACAGTTTAGATGAAATTTATTTGTTATCAAAGGGAAACTAACTCTTACAACAAATGACTTTATTCTGATGGATGACTTGTTAACACAGTCAGCTATATAACATGCAACACTTTCTGCTTCTTTCTGCAGGAGTTAAGTTTGCATTATTATAAATCATATTCTTTTCTTATCTCCTGAGTATACTGACGACTAACACTAGCAGTGAGTCTTTGTTATGGCCTCCTCCTGTCCCTATGTTTCTGGACATTAGTTTAATAGTTACTTTAATATGATTTTAAGGAAACTTGTACATTTATTTTTACCCAAACTGTTTTCCTGTTAGTCTCCCTGTCTCTGATTCTTTCTGCATCACTATCTCTTTGGCTTTTTATTTACATGGCATGGTGGCTCTGTGATTAGTGCTGGTCTCATAGCACCAGAGACCTGGTTCAATTTTAGCCTCAGGTAACTGTCTGCATGGAGTTTGCACATTCCCACTGTGTGGGTTTAATCCCACAGTCAGTTGAAGGGCAATGGGAAATGCAGGGTTACAAAGATGAGATGGGTCTGGGTTGAATGCTCTTTGGAGAGTTGGTATGGACTTGATGGGCTGAAAGGCCTACTTTCACACTGTAGGGATTCAATAATTCGTATGCAGTGAACAATCATGCACTTTTATTGGGCACTTCTGATGTTACAACTGAGTAAACACTACGACTAGTATTTGATTGGCTCCAAATTGCTTTGGGATGTTTGGAGGTTGTGAGAGGCACTATATAAATGGAAATTCTTATTAACTTCCTTTTGCTTTATTTATAGCATGTATGTTTCTGCATATTTGTTGGGATTTTTCTCATTATAGTCTTCCAGCCAGATTTATTGGAAAAAAGGAAATACTTCATTTATTTTGGTCCATCTGCAGTTTGTGATCATATCTCACCATTCTCAAGTTTGCTTTCTTTGTTATCTTTTGATACAGAATCCAATCTGGCATATGTGCTAGTAAGGAATTAAGGAAATAGGGAATTTTCCACTCTTGTTTTCTAAGGCAGAAAACATGTGGTTCAGGAGTAAACAGTTTCACAATGGTTGGAATTGGTGCTGGTGTTTGATGTTTGTTGGATTTACAAGAGTGAGAATGACAAGCAAGAGCAACACAATGTGTTTCCAAGGTTCTGTCCTACGGCCTGATTAACAGCAGCTATTAATCTAGTTCAGTGAACTTCCACGTGTGTAACTTGGAGGTTGAATGCCTGACTTTCCACAGTTGACATAACAATGGTTACTTAACAAATAATATACACGAAGTCTTAAGCAGAGGGTAGTGACAACTGAGGTATTTGGTTCAAATGAATTAAATTAAACCCCTCCTAATAACTCACAAGATAAATATTTCGCCTCTAACAGCAAAAATCTAACTTCCTTTCATTTTGCTTTTTGCTTTTCAGCTTACTTGCTCTTTTACTCTTCTGTTGAAGATGATAAAAAAAACAGGAAGAGAAGCGTAGGCCATTCACCCCCTTGAGCCTGCTCCCCCATTCAATAGGATCATGGTTGCTCCAACATTCTTCACATCCATTTTCCTGCCCTTTTCCCTGTGACCCTTGATTCCCCTACTGATCAAAAATCTCTTTCAGGCTGAAATATACACAAGAATTCTGCCCCCTCAGCTCTCTGTGGCAAGAAATTCTAAAGACTCCACAATCCACCTTTCTGTTTCATATAAAAACCGAAAGAACAGCAGATGTTGTAAATCAGAGACAAAAACAGAAGTTGCTGGAAAAACCCAGCAGCTCTGGCAGCATCTGTGAAGAGAAATTAGTTTCGGTGACTCTTCTGCAGAACTGTTCACCAGACCCGAAACATTAACTTTGACTTCTCTTCACAGATGCTACCAGACCTACTGGGTTTTTCCAGCAACAACTGTTTTTGTTTTTGTTTCTGTTTCATATGTTCCCTACCTCCCTTTGTTTTTAGTTTCAGGAACTGATTTGGAGTGGCCATTTACAGTATACGGTCACCAGAAAGCGAGATTCTATGTTAAGAAGCTCGTTAATTGTTTTCAATTCACAGGTAGGTATCATCCATGTTATTCTTGTGACCTTCAACTTGAGAAGGAATGTAGAAGAAGCTTATAAACGTAACTTGTTCTTCTGGCTGATGATTATTTTGTTGTGGTACCAAAGGAATATTGGTTCTTACATTGTTGTTGTCTTTCCAGCTCCATTGTGACCTAAAAAGGAAGTGATCTGCCCTTCAAAGAAGTTAATGTTTAGTCCATCCACAGCTGGCTTCTGTCCCTCTGTAAAAACCTTCACTAGGTTCTGAATCGACACTCCCAGAGTCAGATTTGATGGCTCCTTCTCGTAAAAGGGGTTTCCTGCCATTGCTGCTGTCACTGCCAATAGATAACAAGAAACGGACATCATAACTGCTTCAATATTTGGGATAGACAATTGGGAATGGGGGAAACTATTTCAACTGAAAATGTTACTGTTAAGATTGAAACATTACCTGGGTTGACCTTTTCGCTTTCTTGTTTCTCTTTTTCTTTCTCCTGCTTTTCCTTCTCCAGCCTCTCCTTTTCTTGTTTCTCTTTCTCCAGCCTCTCCTTTTCTTGTTTCTCTTTCTCCAGCCTCTCTTTTTCTTGTTTCTCTTTTTCCAGCCTCTCTTTCTCTTGCATTTCTTTCTCTTTCAGTTTACATATTTTTTGGTTGTCCTTTGGTTTGTCCTCAGCTGCCGGCTGCCTCACTGATTTCTCTGCCGCTTCTGTTGGTTTGCTTGCTTGTTCTCCAGGTTGCTCTGCTGCCTTCTCTTTTGGTTTGTCTTCTGTTTTCTCACTCGGTATGTCTGCTTTCTCTCCCTTCCCTTTCTCATCTTTTCCACTCTCTTTGACTTCCTTTTTGTCTTATCAATAAAAAAAATAGTAAAATATGATTAATGCTTACTTTGGACCTTGAATATGAGAAGGTGGCTTACATTCAAAGGGTGGCTCATTGGTTAGCACTGCTGCTTCACAGTGCCTAGGACCTGGGTTCAATTCCAGCCTTGCGTGACTGTCTGCGTGGAGTTTGCACATTCTCCCCGTGTCTGCATGGGTTTCCTCCAGATGCTTCGGTTTCCTCCCACAGTCCAAAGATGTGCAGATTAGGTGAATTGGCCATGCTAAATTGCCCGTAGTGTTCAGGGATATGTGGGTTAGGTGCATTCGTCAGGGTAAATATAGGGTAGAGGAATGAGTCTGGATGGGTTACTCTTCGGAGACTTGGTGTGGACTTGTGGGGCTGAAGGGCCTGTTTCCACACTGTAGGGATCCTATGAACTTATCCCTAGTTTATCAGCATTTAAAAAGAACATTCTTCATTCAATATATATCCACAGGCAATTATTTCAAGCTAAATAGATGGAGCATGTTGATCATATTGTCAAATTTGTGTTAGTTTTTCCCAATTTTCTCCCTGTCTATTTTTAATACATGGTAGGGCACCTTGAGTGGGAGATCATTCAATGACATAAAGCATTTATCATCATCAATGTAGACACCACTGGATAAAGGGAGTAGGATACTGTAATATTTTTTGTATGTTGTATCCTTAGCTGGATCATTCAAATGTGATTATAATCAAGAGAAACTTTAATTTAGTTACGTACGTACTCTCTCGTGTACTAGTTAATGCATATCCTTGATAACAGTTAGTACAATGTTGTGGAATGTCTGCACTATTATATAACCACCCATCAGAATTTGGCAGTTTGCCACTGAAAAGGAATCACTTGAAAGATGATCTTAATGTACGGCATTAAAGCTGGCAGTATAAATGTAGTTAGCGGTGAGACAACTTTCAACGCTTCAAACCAAATTTGTCATGAATCGAGACAGTTTGCCTCACCTTCTTTAAGTCTCGAATAGTCATGGGAAAAAGCTGACTACCTCGTCACTGTCAGACAGACGCTGCTGGGCAGTGTTTACGTGTTGAAGTCTGCTTTCACCAGCTCAGAAGTGAAGTGAGCTGGCAGTATAATCACAGGTTTCCGATTCTGAGTATACTGAGATGCTCCTGTAAACTGTGCCTGCTTAATTACAGTATGGCAGAACTGGTAAAGCGTAGAAGCTTGACAATGTCAAAAATGTGACTTTGTTCACTCTGCTCCCTAATTTAGAAATGAACTCACCGTCTGTGGTAGGTTGTGATTTTTCAGCACCAAACCAATATGAGGACTGCAGTGGAAAATACCATGGGGATGCTATTCCGTATTGGCCTACGGAAATGGGAAAGAACAACATAACAAAGTACAGTTACTGGGGTGAATGCTATTTCTGATTCATGATTTTGACATTACACAAGGAAGATGTTCACTCAATCCCCGATTACATTTGTATTTTTCCTAACAGTGTAGATACTTGCTGACCACTGCTCAGTGACCTAAATGGGTGAATGTGCCCATGGTCTGAAGGCATGACCAAGCTTCAAAATCAAATAGTCTGACATCTACTATCAGGACTTACACTTGCTTTTCTTTTCATTCATTGGTGGGATGAGGGAGTCACGGACAAGGTCAGCATTTATTGCCCATCCCTAATTGCCCAGAGGGCAGTTCTGAGTCAACCACATTGCTGTGGGTCTGGAGTCACATGTAGGCCATACCAGGTAAGTATGGCAGTTTCCTTCCCTCAAAAGGACATTAGTGAACCAGATGGGATTTTCTGATAATGGATTCATGGTCATCATTGAACTCTTAATTCTAGATTTTTTAGTGAATTCATATTCTATCATCTGCCATGGTGGGATTTAAACCAGAGTGCCTAGAACATTACCTGGGCCTCTGGATTACAGAGCAGCGATAATACCAATAGGTCATCACCTTCCCCTGTCTGGGTACCTGGCATACCCAGATTTCCTCTGCTGGCTATTAGGAGCCATATCTTGAACACATACCACAGAGGAAGCTATTCAGCTTGTCCTTCCACTAACGCCTGTGGTGGAGGATCCACCTTACAATACCCAGGTAGTATGCAAGGTAGGACATCAATTTGAGAGAGATCATTTCTCAGTTCAAAGTTTCAAAAGGTGGATGGGTCAATTTATCAGAAATAGAATCTTGAAAAATAAGAAGCAACATAAGAATTAGGAGCTGGTGTAGGTCATTTAGTCATAGGGGTGAAGGTGAGGACTGCAGGAGATTAGAGTTAGATGTGGTGCTGGAAAAGCACAGCAGGTCAGGCAGCATTCGAGGAGCAGGAGAATCGACATTTCGGGCAAAAGACTGATGAAGGGCTTTTGCCCGAAATGTCAACTCTCCTGCCCCTCAGATGCTGCTTGACCTGCTGTGCTTTTCCAGCACCACACTCTTGACATTTAGTCATAAAGTTATAGAGATGTACAATACAGAAATAGACCATTTGCTCCAACTCGTCCATGCCAACCAGATCTCCTACCCTATTCTAATCCCATTTGCCAGCACTTGGCCCATATCCCTCTAAAAACATGACAATATATACAATTCAATTCAATTCTATTCATATACCCATCCAGATGCCTTTTAAATATTGCAATCATACTCACTTCCACCACTTCCGCTGGCAGCTCATTCCATACACGTACCATCCTCTGAGTGAAAGAATTGCCCCTTAGGTCACTTGTATATCTTTCCTCTCTCACCCTAAACATATGTCCTCTAGTTCTGGACTCTCCCACCCTGGGAAAAGACCTTGTCTATTTATCTTATCCATGTCCTTCATGACTTTATAAACCTCTATAAGGTCACCCTTCAGCCTCCAACGGTCCAGGGAAAACAGCCCCAGCCTATTCAGCCTCTCCCTATAGCTCAAATCCTCCAACCCTGGCAATCTTTTCTGAACTCTTTCAAGTTTCACAATTTGGTCCTTCAATCCCACTCTGCAATGTTTGTAGTTAGCTCCATTTCTTGTGCAATTCCCATTTATTCTCTTATTACCCAAAAAAAACCAGCTCAGTTTTTATTTTTAAAAAATTCATTCATCAGGTGTAGGTATCACTTGCTCTGCCAGCATTGACTGTCCATCAACCACAATGCTCTGGTTCTGGAGTCATGTCTAGGTCAGACTGTATCAGGATGGCAGATTTCCTTCTCCAAAGGACTTTAGTATATCAGATGAGTTTTTACAATAAATCAACAGTTATCTTTAGACATGGTTCCTATTAGACTAGCTTTTGTTTAATTCCAGATATATTCATTAAAATCCAGTGATGAATGTCCAGTAGAAACATTGCTCAATATTGGAGATATATTCCCTAAGGAAGTGAATAAAGTAAATTTGAGTCAATAGATATTCCCCATCATTGCAATCAAGCTTCTGGACCTGGTAAGTGACTGTCGTTCCTTGTGCAATATAAATATAAGTTGTGAGGCCAATTGGGTAATATTTGTTCTAGACCATTGTTATAACAAAAACTTAAGGAAAGAAAATCTTTCAAGGATACTTTTTCTAGTTCATTCATTGTCAGCATACCTGGAAACACAGCATCAAGATACCAGGCAAGAATCCCATACAAAAAGGCATCAAGCAGCATCATCTGGATGGATAGCAGCAGATTATACCCATCTCCTTCTACTGGGCTGGCACGGATATTATCCCACTGCAGTCCTCGACCCTGCTCCTCATAACGGGATAGGTACTCTGTGCCAAAGCCAAATGCCACTGGAGATAACAAGCTCTGAAATTTTAAGAAGGAACCAGATGATTGGGTGCAACAAAATTCACATCAACATCGAGCAATGCTACAAACTCGACAGAGAGAAGGCTTTTATTGTTTTTTTCTATTCTGGTAAATTATTTCACGGTACGGAATGCCTTTCAAGTTTTAAAAAATTCACTCATGGGCTGAGGATGTCGCTGGCTAGGCAGCATTCACTGCCCATCCCTAATTGTCCAAGGTTCAACCATATTGTTGTGGGTCAGGAATCACATGGAATCACATGGCCAGACCAGGTAAGGAAAACATTTCCTTCCCTAAATGTCATTAGTGAAACTGATGGGTTTTCCCCAACAATTGACAATGAATTCATGGCCATCATTAGACTCTTAATTTGGTTTTCTTTTTTATTAAATTCAAATACCTACCATCTGCTGTGATGGGATTTGAACCTGGGTCCTCAGAACATTATCTGGGTCTCTGGCTTAATAGGCCATCACTTCCCTATAAATGCTATTGCTCTTTCTTCTGATCGTCCAGCAGTGAAGAAAGTTACAAGCTGCTACAAGTAGCACACTTTCAGCTACTCACACCAACGTTATCCGAATGCCAAGAACTGCAGCTATCCTCAGTGACGAAGAAAATGGATGTATGTCAAGCCTTGTATGACGTTCTGATGTCCCAATAAATTACATCTGAAATGGAGTTCCTGTTGTAACAGTAAGGTCCCACATCTATAAATGTGCCAATATCCAAATCTACGGTTTCTTTGGTTGGTTGATGGATAAATGCTGGCCAGGACATCAGAGAGTCCTTTGAAATAATGCCATGCACACCTTTATGTAAAGCGGAGAGTGGACAAGGATATTGGTTTCATGTTTCAGGAAAGACAGCACTTCCAACTGAACACTCTGTTAGCTCTCTATGAGAATGTCAGCATGGGCTTTATCCTTTGGAGTGTGGCTTGAATGAACATCCTTTGGCCTTGGAAACTCTCATTGTTACAGGAACAAATTGCATTGTAAGGCAGTAAAATATCCTAAAGGACTTTCCATAAGTGACACACATTTGACACTAATTTACACAGGAGGCATTAGGACACATGACCAAAAGCTTTCACAAGGAGGTATACTTAAAGGAGTATCTTTTAAAGATGTAAAGAGAGATAGAGAGAAATTGTGGGAAGGGATTCCAGAGATGAAGGGTTTGGCAGCTGAAGACATAGCTACCAATGGAAATGTGCTAAAGGCCAGAAAGGAAGGAGTGCAGAGATCTGGATGCCTTGTACAATTGAAGGAGTTAAGAGAGATAGAAGGGGCAAGGTTTCACCTGGATTTGAAAATACAGATGAGAATTTTAAAATTAATGCATTGCTGGACCAGGAACGAACATAGATCAACAGGAGCAATGGATAACAGGACATGGTGTTGGTCAGATCATGGGCAATTCCGAGTTTTAAATAACCTCAAAAGGAGATGATAGGAGTTTGGCCAGACAAGTGTTGAAGTCTATGGATAAGACATGGTTAAAGGTTACAGCAGCAGATTCAGCTGCAACACAAGCATAGTCAGGTGATATAATAGGGATAAAAGTAGCATGAATGCGCATTCAGAAACTCATCATGGAATTAACCACATCACTAAAATTGTGAACCATCTGGTTCAGCCTCAGGTAATTACCAGGGAGAGGGTTGGAGTCAGTAACTTATGGAGCAGAGTCAGTTGTGCAGACTGAAGACAATAGCTTTAATCTTTCCAATATTTAGCTGTAGGAAACTTCTATTCATCCATGACCAGGTGTCAAATGCAGAATGTTAATCAATAGAGTTGTTTGAGGGGCTGAATGGGTGGCAGTGTTGAGGTGAATCTGGGTGTTAGCATCATACAGAAGAAAGCTGACTTGTTAAGGAGGATGTCACCAAGGGGCAGCATATCGGTGAGAGAAGAATAGATCCTTGGGGACACCAGAGGTAACAGTGTGAGAGCAGCAACCGACATCATTGTCTGTGATTCTCTGAATACCACTGGATAGCTAAGAATACTTGCAAGTAAAAACATCTTATAATCATTACATACTTTATTTAGTAATGGTAGTGCTGGGATAGGTTAGACATGCATCTCTGGGACGTTTTCCAGATGCAAACGATCGCTCCTCAGTTGATTTAAAATTGTGCTCTCTCTCGTACATGTTTCATGGTCTGTGGCTAATATCTTTATGACAATGGAGAACATCTTCATATAGTAAAAATGACAGAAGTGATGGAAATCAGAAAATACTCCTTGTAAGTGGCACTTTTAATTATTTTGTGGGACCGGATGGTATCAGGCTAAAAGCATGTCAGAACTCTGCAGATAAATTTGGATAGTTAGAAAATAACTGCCCTGGTAATTGAACTTAAGGGGATGGACCTGGGACATCTTTGGGATGGGGGGTGGTCAGATATCTATTAGGGGATTCAACTACCTTTAAGAAAGCCCTGTACCTTTGACATTGTTAAAAAAAAAAGCATAGATGAATTTGGCCATGAAATGCACTAAACTCATTTGAACTTATAAGCTGTCAAAGACCTGTCAAACCAGTTTTACTCAGGTTGGGTTTGCAGAGCTGCAAAAATGTCCAATCTCTGCGCTCCCCAAAATTGGGCCATTTCTAGAAAGTCTTTGTTTGTGGGCCAATGAAATATTCAATGGGTTAAGCATTTGAAGCCGTCAAAACTTACCGCTGCCAATTTCATGTTTTTGGTCATACGGTCCTGCCAAGCATAGCAGAGAATGTGAGGCAGGTACAGGGTGAAGTAAATGATCCCACTGCAAGCAGCTGCCAGATTGGCCTTGGAGAAGAAAACGCTCATCAGAAAACACTGCATAATAGTGGCCACGGTGAACACCAGGAGAAACACAAAAAGAAGGAAGGAGTTGCTGTAGTGAAGCACATTTCCTCTCTGTCATGGAGAAAAGATGCTCAATTAACATTATAGAGGATAATAGGTGAGTCATACAAACTCCTGTAATTTGTAATTATAAAGATCATAAAATTTACATAGTGTTTTAGTGTTTCCATCAGTAAATATTCAGAAGTGGCTAATGCCAAGTACCCTGATAATAGCACACATTACATAGCCTGATTTTCAGACACTTTAGATAAGCATACAGAGGATAGATGATGAAATAAAGTTGAGATTAATGACATTAACGGAGCTAATTAAAATGAGGAGGAAAAATATATTACTAACTGCAGGTGAGAGGTCAGTTAGCTTAATTGGCTGGATGACTGATTTGTGATGCAGAGTGACACCAACAGTGTGGGTTTGATTCCTGCACCAGCTGAAGTTACTATGAAGGACTCTCCTTCTCTATCTCTCCCCTCACCTGAGGCGTAATGACCCTCAGGTTAAACTACTACCAGTTGTCACTCTCTAATGAGAGAGCAGCCCTGGTAACTTTTATTTGTAAGATAGTCAACCTCTGCAGTTAATAATACTGTGGCCTGAAATAGTTATGAAAACAGAGATTTGGATCAATTTACCATTTTTTAGTTACTAATTTAGTTATTAAGCTATAACAGATATGCCCATAATTTTATTCAACTCTCACCTATTGTTTCCATTACCAAGGAGTCCTTATTACCAATGTCCAATGAGCCCAGGTCATCAGAGGCAATGGCCGATGAAATGGTTGAATATTTGAACCTATCTGTGCCATACAGTGCTATGAAATGCTCCAACTAGGGTTCATTAGGGCAGCAGCTTAATTCACGCAGCACCTCTGTTCAATATTCACACTGCACTTGAGCATATGAGGATGAATGCCAAGTATTTAGATTGTGTATATATCTGAATTCTTACCATTATCACTATGGTTGCCAGCACAGTACTGGCTGCCATCATGGTGAAGCTGTCGATGAACCATGTGACCCAATGCACCCAATTACTGACTCCCATGATTTTCAGGGTTTCTTTCAGCCTGAGCTCCTTCTCGAGCACAATACTCTTCACAATCATGGAGACGGAGTAGATCCAGGAGAGCACCATGAACATTGGGAAGCAGCGGGTTAGTGCTAGCATGAAGCTAGGGTGAGAATTAGCAGGCACATTGAGGCGATGGGAAGGACAGTGGACAGATGCAGCAAGAAAAATTGCAGGGAAAAGGCATATAATGAAAAATATTAATCAAAGAAAATAATACTTAATATGTAATGGTAGCACCTAGATAATCTACATTGTTCATTTCCATCTTTTCTTTGCCCTGTTCTGTTGAAATCCTCATTCATCACTTCAAGAATTAGCTGCTCAGATGCTCTTTATCAGCTTTCACAGAGTTTGCTGAATTCAGAATCCATTATCCCTCACGAGAAAGGCTGTGAGAGCCAACTTTATAGATTTATTCCACCTTAGTTCATTTTACCTTCTTTTTATGGAACAACGGTATGCACCTTTACCATAAATTCAAATTAAATGGCTTGTGCATTTTTTTAAAAGACAACACTACACATTCTAAAACAGAAACAGAAAATGCTGGAAATACTAAGCAAGTCGAGAATATCTGTGGAGACAAAAACTGAGTTATTCAATTATAGAATCATAAAATCCTTATAGTGTAGATAGAGGCCATTCGGCCTAGTGAGTCTGCATCAATCCTCTGAAGAACATCCCACCCAGACTCACCGCCCTACCTTATCCCTGGAACCCTGCATTCACCATGGCTAACCCACCTAGCCTGCACATCCCTGGACACTACAAGGCAATTTAACATGATCAATCCACGTAGCCAGCATATCTTTGGACTTAATATTCCTAAAAAGGAATCCACCCTCTGCTTAAGAAACCAATGGAAAGCCTGTGCTGCTTCTGTGGGGGGATATCCCAATCAAGCATTGGGCATTCCCCAGGACTTTAGGAGTCTGGGGGAGGAAATCTCAGCCCTAGGAGCTGTCAGCCAATCCGAGCTGCACCTGGTGGCTGCTTCTTGAGCTACAGTGAGGCTTTCTCTGAAGATGATAGTGGGAGCGAGGAAAGTGGAGCAGGTTGGCGGGTATGGCAGAGGGTGATCAGATGGAAAGGCAAAAGGAAGGAGAGGGAGGTGTGGAGGGGTAGACAACTGAGATGTATTATAGAGGCCTACACACCAATATAGATTAGAGTGGTGCTGGAAAAGCACAGCAGGTCAGGCAGCATCTGAGGAGCAGGAAAATTGACGTTTCGGGCAAATGCCCTTCATCAGGAATGATAAAGAGCTTTTGCCCGAAATGTCAATTTTCCTGCTCATCAGATGCTGCCTGACCTGCTGTGCTTTTCCAGCCCCACTCTAATGTAGACTCTGATTTCCAGCATCTGCAGTACCCACTTCTGCCTACACACCAATATAGCTCACTCTGGAGGGGCTGCTTTAAATCCTCACCAATGTTACAGATCAACAACTCTTCAAGAAAATGTACAGGTTACAGACCTGAAGCGTTAACTCTGTTCTTCTCTTCACAAATGCTGCTAGATCTACTGAATATTTCCAGCATTTTTCCTTTTAATTTTAGACTTCCACTATCACAGTATTAATCTTTTAAGCTATAAGAACAAGATAGATTGTGCCCAAGCTGTGAAGTCGCAGTATGAAGGGTGGAGCATTGATTACTTAAAATAACTGTCATACAGAACATGTGCTATGGACCTATAGCCTTTCACTCTACTTACAACAGACCGCCTCTATTTAGGGCAGTATATACAGGCTAATTGTTTGCTTTAAATCTTCCAGGGTGAGCTGCCTGGCAGAGACTCAGGCCAGAAAATGTCACCTGGATCCCCACAATGTGCTGTCACTGGGTGAGGGTTGTAGCAACAATCACTTTCAAAGTTTTGAAGTTATGACAATTGTCAAAAACAATGAGGAAAGCTTCGTTAAATGCACTAAATATGATGTTACTTACATGTCATCAACAAAGCAGGGATACGGCATCTGTTGGACATAAACCCCTGGTGGCACTTCAACGTTGGTGTGAGTCCTGATAATTCCGTGTTCAATCATGTCTTGTAAATAAGCAAAACCTCCCCAGATGTAGCGCATATCCTCTACTGGGTCAGCTCGTGGACCTGGGTCCCAATACCTGAGGGATAAACATCGATTGGAACGACATGACATATGGATTAATTGTGGGGGGGTAGCCTGTAGTCCCAGCAATGGCCACAATATCAGGGTGGCACTGCTGAGACTATAGAGAAGTCAGTCATCTGATTGGCTAGCAACTCTCAGGGGTGGATTTTCTCCTGAGAAAGGATTGACAATCTCTTATTAATCCTTCTGTCAGTGTTGACCAGAGGGATGCAAATTATACTTGGATTGTGCTCGAGCTTCATTTTGAGGAATGCGGGATGAGACCGACCTGGACGCTTCAATACAAGTTTTACTGGCTTTTCCTGCTGAGAAGTTGCTGAGTGGCAGCTCTTATAACCGTGCGTGAACTTGCCCTCACCGCCTTCAACTCTCCACCCCAAACAATATGTCTAAGATGCTCCATAATGTCCAGGCCTATACCACTGGTTAATCACCAGAACTGTCAACATGCACTTGCCTTTATAGAGGCTGTTCTAATGGAAAAGAAGTGACAGAGGCTGAGCTAATGTAAGCAAGGAGAGAGACAACTAATGAACTTTTGCTGGATAGGTAGATCATAAAATATTCTTAAAGGGATACATGAATTTACCAAGAATCAAAAAGAGCTTTTCGAGGTGCCTAAAGATTCTGCCAAGAGTTGGCTAGGACAGAAAGGAAGGGCTACACAACCTGAAAATGTGGGAACATACAGGAGAAAGTGAGGACTGCACATGCTGGAGATCAGAGCCAAAAAGTGTGGCGCTGGAAAAACACAGCTGGTCAGGCAGCATTCGAGGAGCAGGGAATCGATGTTTCAGGCATAAGCCCTTCATCAGGAATGTGAAGGGCTTATGCCCGAAACATCGACTCTCCTGCTCCTCGGATGCTGCCTGACCAGCTGTGTTTTTCCAGCCCCACACTTTTCGACTGGGACCGTACAGGGATGGAGTTTTCAGAAGTAGAGTGAATGAAATTGTGAAGGGATTTATGGATGGATGCAAAAGGTGGGGTTTAACAAGGCTATCTGTGAGGAGCAAGATGGAAATGGAGGAAAAATGGAATGGCCAGTTAGGCCTCTTTATGGGAAAGCTGGTGACATGATGGTAATGGCTCTGTAGGAGTCATCCGGACTTTCAGGCTAATCGATGGGGGACAGGGGTTCAAGTTCCACCACGGCAGCTAGTGGGAGTTAATCCGCATTAATAAATTCTGGAATTGAAAGCTAGTTTCAGTGAAGGTGGCCATTAAGCAATCATTGTTGTTATTAAAAACCCACCTCATTCACTCATGTCCTTTCGAGAAGGAAATCTGGTCTGGTCTACACGTGACTCCAGATCTATGGCAATGTGATTGGATGTTAACTGCCCTTTATGATGACCTAACAAGGATGCTCTATTCCAGGACAGTGAGGGATGTGTAACAAATGTCAGTGTCCTTGTCAGTGCCACCAACATTACAACAAAAGGACAAGGAGTAAATAAAGTCTGTTCACAACACTTTGTCCTCCAAATTGAGGGGGTCAGGCTACTGCCCTCAGTATTTTGTACCATTCTGTACATCTGAACAAAAATATTACTATCAAATCAGATGACCACAGGGATAACGCACCTTAGTCTATTCTTGCCTATTATTATTTCCTAATAAGTCAGTGGGCTGTAATCAGTGATGAAGGGCTTTTGCCCGAAACGTCGATTTTCCTGCTCCTCGGATGCTGCCTGACCTGCTGTGCTTTTCCAGCACCACTCTAATCTAAAAATTGTAATCGGTGTGGTGTTGATGTTGTTCGATTTTCTCTATCCACCTCTGAACATGTGGGGTGATTGCACCATTCAGCTGTTTCAGGTAACTTAGTACAGACTAGGCATCAAGCTTGAAGAACATGGTAATCTGTATGGCCCAAGTCTTCACTATGTAGTGCCTTTCCCTACGGAACCATCATAACAACTGTAATAGAGTCTCTTTGTCCAAGTGGCTGTTTTGATTTAACCACAGTGGCCCTATAATAATAGCATAAATCATACTTTTGGCACTAATGCATTCTCATGCTAATGAAAAGATCAGATTATGCAGTCTAACTTTGTTTTCATATTACTGTTTATTTGAGCGAGCAAGGCATCCTGTACACTGTTCTCCATACAGTCGGCAGTGTGACTGGGGCTGGATGCTCCTGGAGTAGAGACTATACTGGGGAGTGAGGTGTGAGCAAGTGGTATGTTTCATTCCAAGAGAAAATGGAACATTGTGGGCAATGAAAATAACATTAGCTCTTTAAAACAGTGGGTATTCCACTCTACCTGATTACTACCCAGTTCATAGAGATAAAAGTATTTTATATTTAGCCATGTACAACACTGAAATAGGGTTGGGGGGGCGGGGGGAAGAAATAACAAAACATCATGAAACAAAGAGGAATGATAAAGAAAGAGCTGCACCAAACCTCAATGGACTCAGCATCCATGGGGATCATTCAAATGATTGTACTTTGATTCAGTGTATGAAACAGTCATCCATTGTATAAGAGTTACAATTCAAGGAGAGAATACGTCTGCTTCAGGAATTTTGTTTCAATGCCTCGAATTCTAACAATAGCATTTCTTGGCTCTGCCAATGGACATGATATTTATTGTATTGTTCGGCCCATCACAAAATACCAGCACAGAAAAGGCTATGATTTCTTCTAAAAGAGTTAGGTACTTAAAAACATTGCACAGGATAGATCAGTGAGGCAGAACCAGAGAACCTTTAAATGTATTTTTGGTTCTCGCCTTTAGTTTAAGGTTCTGTTCTGTTACTCTCAATGTTTTCTGTTAAACAGAACCCAACATTGTTATGGGCAAAACATTCCAAATCTTTTCAAATCTATGGATTAGCTCCAACCAATCTTTGCAATCTTCTATTGGACCTTACATCCCATCACTCACTCATAGCCCTTCTGTCTCTAGTCATTTCCAACACACATTCCCTGTTCCCTGTTCCTGACTCCTGATTTCTGATAAAAGGTAACTGACGCGAAACATTCTCTGTCTTCAGAGGCTGCAAGGCTTGCTAAGTACTGTCAATATTCTCTGTATTTTAGATTGCCAACATCTACAACACTTTGCAGTTATGTAAAGTACAGAGGGAGGTGGGAAGGGGGTGATGCAAATCACACAATGGGCCCTGCCTATACCCTACACCTCTGCAGGAAATTTACAGGAGGCACTAAAATTAAATTGACCCTATGACATTGGAAATAACACTCATACTTTGCCTCTTCCTCAATCATTGGTCACATTCAAAAGTAATATGTTGTCCAAATCCAGGGGAGACTGGAAAAAAGCAAATTACGGTAGTCAGCCGGTCAGAGGGACAGGGCTTGCAGGTGGTGCAGTGCCTGCAGGTTATCGTTTGGATATTCCTCTCTCTGTGGAATGAGATTTTCCCTATGGCGTTTTATGAACTTGCTGAGAATTTGCAGTTGTTAGTGCATTTCGCTGACAGGAATTCTGTTCTCACACACCAATGAAACGAACCTGTCTTTTATTTTGTTTGTTCGTTCCACTGCATCAATGTCCATTCGGATTTTATATTTCACGTGCGTTGGAAGCTTGTTCGACCAGGGGTGTAAGTCCACAAACACAATCCCAGCCCAAAACTTGTTTTCCTCCAACAAGTAAAGTGCCCGGTGGGTGAGCTGCCCTTCGTCAGAAAGGCCTTCGAATTTATCCAGGTTTAAACACTGCAAATAACAAAAGAGGTTATGACCTTAAATGCACAGCCTAACAAATAACAGAGTGAGAAGATAACAACTAATGGTGCCTCTAACTATTTGCTTAAAACGCAAACCAGTAATTAACCTGCTTTGACCCCGTCGATGTCTTTAAATTGTCACACTTTTTGTCTTTTCCATTTATGTTGTAATTTTAATGTAATAAAGACATTTCACAGGATTGTTCTAACATGTAGTATCCCACCTGGCAACCAAATACTTGCTTTAAAAGGTTTTAAGGAACAAATTAAGACATGAAAGCCAAGAGGTAAATAGCATTTGATCCTCCAAAACTCTGCATCCACCAATTCTCTTCCCCATCCATGTAGCTTTCATTGATAGAATAAAAAACCCAATCTGGAAAACTACTTAAACCTGAATTTTGACTGTCTGACAAAGGGACACAGGTTCCAAACTGGAGGGTAAATAGAAGATTGGCATCAGAAAATTCCTCTTGTAAAAAGTGATCAACAAACAGAGGTTCACTTTTGAACAGAGAACTGAAGTCTTTACTCTTGGAATTTTTTAAGGAACTAATAGATTCCATGATAGCAACAAGTGCATTTGTTTCAGGTGTATGAACAAACGTGATCTGAATGCCCTTTCTCACCTATATCTACTTGGTGATCTTTGAAAAGGTCAATTGAATAGGAGTTGCTCCAGGTACATGTTTTTTTTTCAAAAGGTAAAGCCATAGAGGGATGATGAATAGTGTATTCCTATAGTGGAGAAATGATTCAGATTAAATGGGCACATTTCACTTCATTGTCATGTGTTACAGAGTTAGGAGTTAGGTAACATCTTTGATTTTTTGTCTGAGTGTGCTATTAGGAGACATTAACCCTCAATTACTTTACCTTAAAGTTTTGATAAGGCTTTTAATCCTACACTGTTGTCATAATGTCAAGACACATTATCTAGTGATTGGATGGTCACTGAAGTAAATGTAGTTGCTAGGGAATGAAGTTAAGATTGTCTAAATACCCAGTGTAATTCTCAATTTTCAAACTGATACCAGTAAAATGTGTTGGCACAAACAGATTAGTTTTATTAACGTTGAAGATAAGACTACAAGAAGCCGAGAGCACTGCAGTTATCTTGGAGTGAAGTGCAATAGAAACACAGCATTCCACTGAAGCTCCAGTTTCTCAACCAAAGAATGTTGATCCTCATGTGAAATGAGGAGACAAAGACCTCTTGAATGAGAATGAAACAAATGGACATCACAACAACAACTACTTGCATTTATATTGGAACTTTGATATTCCAAATGCTTCATGATAGTGTAATCAGTAAGACATTGATATTGAGTCAAAAATAGGTGATATTGACATGTAACTGCAGTTTTAGTCAAAGTGGTGCGCTTAAAGCAATATCTTAAAGGAGCGAGTCATGAGGCTAAAGGGTTTGGCACACGAATTCCAAAACATGACGCAGGGCACAGATGCCAATAGGGGAAGTGGGGTCAGAATTTGAGAAACGCAGTTCTCAGAGGATGGTAGGGTTGGAGGAGGTTACAGAGATATGGACCAAGGGGATTTTGAGCATGAGAATGTGAATTTTAAAATGAAGGCATTGGTGGATCTGCAGCTAATGTAGGCAGTGAGCAGGAATGATGGTAAATGGGACTGGGTGCCAGTTAGGATCTAGGCAGCTGAGTTTTGGATGGGCTTGCTAATGGAGGTCAAAGATATGACGGAAAGAAGGTCAGCTTCCACCTGGGAACACCATTATTTCCTGACTTAGAAAATATTGCTGTTCCTTCAATGACTTTTGGTCAAAATCATGGAACTCCCTCCTTATCAGCCTGTGAGAGAATCCTTCACATGGACTGCAGTGATTCATCATCATTTTCTCAAGGGCTGTTACAGACAACAAATGTTGGCCTTTCCAGTTTTGCCTACAACGTCTGAATCAATGAATAGTATTTTTTATGACGTCCATCTTGTCCTATGCTGAGATGACTTGTTTGTCAACATATAGTGTTCTCTTGCTTATACTTAGCGAACACATGCTGCAAAAACAACATAAAATAGTTAACTTTTGCAACACAATCACATTCCAATTAAATTTGACTGTTTTCTTACCTCCATGTAATTATTGAATATGCTTAAGAGTTGATCTGTTATATTAAAAATATTTTGCCAGTTGAAGTTTGGAATCTCTTCTGCATGTTCAATAGATTGTCTATCGTATAGGAAGTTTAGAATGTCCTTAGCTGTCAAGTCTATGTCTTCCAGTTGTCTGTTTATGAAATATGATACTGTGGGGTTTTTTATTGAGTCCTGTTAGAAATAAAGAGTGGTAAATGGATCAAAAATAGATCATAGTCATAGAGTCATACAGCATGGAAACAGACCCTTCAGTCCAACCAGTCCATGCCAAACATAATTCCAAATTAAACTAATTCCACCTATTTGGTCCTGGTCCATTTCCAGCTCATGTATTATATGTCTTTTAAACATTGTAATTGTACCCACATCTATCATTTCTTCAGGACGTTCATTCCACATGTGAACCACCATCTGTGTAAAACGTTTGCCCCTCATATCCTTTTTAAATCTTTCTCCTCTCACCTTAAAAATATGTCTCCTAGTCTTGAAATTCCCCTTCCAAGGGAAAAGACACCTATTGTTAACCCTACTTAGGTTCTTTACTCAGAGAGTGGTAAGGGCATGGAATGCTCTGCCTGCCAATGTAGTTAACTCAGCCACATTAGGGAGATTTAAACAAAGCTTGGATAAGCATATGGATGATGATGGGATAGAGGAGGGGGACGAGCTGAGAATAGTTCACAGGTCAGCGCAACATCAAGGGCCGAAGGGCCTGTTCTGCGCTGTATTGTTCTATGTTCTGTGTTCTATGTTCTACCTCACGATTTTATAAACCTCTATAAGGTCACCTCTCAACTTCCTATGCCCCAGTGAAATAAGTCCCAGCCTATCCAACCTTTTGTTATAACTGAAACTATCCATACCTGACAACACCCTGGCGAATCTTTTCTGAATCCTCTCTAGCTTAATAATATTCTTCCTTTAACAGGGTGACCAGAACTGGACACAGGACTTCAGAAGAGGCCTCACCAATGTCCTGTACAACCTCAACATGACTTCCCAACTCCTGTGCTCAAGGGATTGAGCAATACAGGCAAGCGTGCTAACACCTTTTTAACCACTCTGTCTATATGTGATACAAACGTCAAAGAATTATGTACCTGAACAACTAGGTCTCTCTGTTCTACAACACTACCTGAGGCCCTACTATTAATTGTATAAGTCCTGCCTTGTTTGTTGTACCAAAATGCAGTACCTTGCATTTATTCAGATTGAACTCCATCTGCCATTTTTCATTGACCCATATGAACAAGATTCCTTAGTAACCTTAGAAAACCTTCTTCACTGTCTACTATGCCACAAATTTTGGTATTATCTGCAAACTTACTAATCATACTATCTATATTCTCATCCAAATCATTTATATAAATGACAAACAAAATAGGATCCAGAACTGATCCCTGTGGAACACTGCACATGACTGGCCTCCAGTCCAAAAAGCAACCCTCCACCACCACTCTCTGTCTCCTGTTGTTAGGTCATTCCTAAAAAAAAATGTGTTGGAGAAGTTGAGCCTATGAAAACTCATATTGAACATACTCCATTTTAGATTTCCTTTAAACATTCCTGTGCTATGTATAGAATGATTATATGGAGTGCAAAGCTCTTTATCTTTTCTATTCCAACAATGCACCAAAGCTGCAACATTAGAAAAGCACCCTTACAACAATGGTTCAACATTTCTCACCTCCCAGAATTGTTGGCACCTCAAACTGAGAGTAACAATTGATACCTTGTTAGGGGCAGCGTTGTGGTGTTGGCACATTCTCTCTTGGAGCTGGATTAAGGTTACCCTGCCTCCGTTCATGTAACTGTCTAATAACAATCTAAATAAACCTCTTCAACATAAACTCACATTTGTGTGGGATTTCCATGAAGAAGGTATATTCATCTTTTATAAATAGTTAGGCATTGTAGAATTTTTTAATATCGACAATTTATCCTTACAGTAGCCATCTATGATAGTCTCGCCTGTCACTATGAATGATCATGCTTGACATGGTAAGGACATGCAAAGTACAGGCTGAGAACAAACAGGCCATATAAGACCAGGTAGAGTAAACAATGGAAGTAGGAAAATGTTAAACATCTTTAATCTGCTGTTATCTCTATCACAGACAACTAATCATTAAAAACAAACAGGAGAACAGAAGCTAAAGAACTAAGAGGTGGATGGTTGGCAGCTAAGGTCACGCTTTGTCCTGGTGACCAATACTTACACGTATTATGTTCATTTGTACACTGTTTTGGAAGAAATTCCACAGCTGAGGCTTCACCTCATCCCAAATCTTTCCAATCCTTTTAAGTCTGTGTAGCTCTTCAAATGTGACATTAGCCTGTGAAGAAAGTTCCATCAACTTTCATCAATGTATTTAACTACTTAATAGTCAAAGGTATGTAACATGTGTCTGAACAACTTCTGCTACTGCAAACGCCCAGGCTGATCATTCATCTGAACTGCTACTGCCTTGAGTCAGCAATAGTAAAACCTGTAAATGCGCTTCTGTGAAAAATTAAGTCAGTAACATAAATTGGCATGTACAATGAAGACCAGATGTAAAGTTCATTGTATGCCAGATTGGAAATCAGAGATTCTGGAGTGTGCATTCACTATTTGCCAGCTTCCCTTCATCTGAGCAAGGGCACCTTTTCAAAATTCTAACAAAACAGAATGGCACAAGGAATATATTTCCCGATTCAACAGACAAAATTACTTTTTACATAGAGCATAGAAAACAGACAATAATATATTAATCTAACAAGCGTTTGTCAGCAGCACATCTAGCCATATAGTTCAGCCATTTCTTAAAAGTATACAATTTAACACTTTCATATCTGGTCAAGTGCCTAACAATGGTAGTTGCAGATGACCTGCATCTCTGCTTTTGGTAGCAGTTTATTATTTTTATGAAGTGGAATAGTACACAACTTAAATTGTTACCATCTTACATGCTTATTTATCCGAAGTTTGCACCCCACATTATTAGGACAATGACAAACAATTTGCTATGATGACCTCAATTTTACATGGTGTTAAAATTCACAATTAATTTTAAACATAATTGACATTCTATATTGATAAATTTTCCTATTAAGAGATGAGGATTTCACAAATGCATAGATATAATATTATTTAGATACTGTGTGGCAAAAACTGAAACTACCAAAATTAGCCATTTAAAACAAGTAAAAAATTATTTTTATGAGAAAAATGTTCTTACATTTTTTATCAGCTGTTGGGTTGCAGGAGAATCTGGGGCAAACAGAATCTTTCCCATCAGTAATGGTTTCACCACATTCCACACTATCTTGGTTGCAGGGTTGGACTCCATGTTTTGATTTAGTGCATTACAGAATGGAGCTATAAAGAGCAAACATTACTGTTTGTATCATCACAATCTGATGTTAAATTCTAGTAAACCAGATCATAATTACATAAAATCCGATATGTATGCATGCTTGACCTTCACTTCTCACTAGCAAAACTCTTCCCTCCACAGGTGGTGACATCTATTAGGTTAAAAGTTCGGCAAAGGCCACTCAGGCTTAGGAATCATGGCTACACAGACCTCTTCAACTGGCCTCAATAAGTTCTTAATGAACCATCTTAGTTATGCATAGGTGGTCCTGGCTAGAGGCAGGAAACCTGCACATCAGTCTGTTGGGCTATTTTAAAACTTTTACTTGACTTCATTTCTGTCCCAGGAAGTGCACAAGATCATGTTGTGGATGGGAGTTTTTGATTGAAGGTTTTACATTCAGTTCCGGAAGATTGGTGGTCACACAGGTAGCCATTTTATTTGGTTCTGTCAGTTAGATGGGATGCCATTCCTTAACACAGCCTTCAAACCCAAGGCAGTCCAACGTGTCTAAACGCCCGAACCAACCTGACAGTGGATACTCGAATCCAACAAAATATGAACTTCAAATTCAAAGGGTACACATTTTAGTCCTTCAGAATCCAACATTCAACTTCTTATCGCTATCTAAAATTACTAGAGAAAATGTCATGTTTAATGAGTTAATACTTACTGGTTGTGTAATCATAAGCATATTTTGACTCTTTCTTTGTGTTGTTAATTCCAAGAAAAGCCTTGTAATTGTTATCTTCATACCAGTTGAAAGAGAAAACACGAGAGCCTCCATTTTCAGGATATCCGCAAATTAAATTTGACAACAGTTCCATCAACTGACTGAATGTGGCTGGTCCATCTTCAGTAAAGAATGGGTAAATCACTTGGAGCAATTCTTGAAAGCTGTCCTTTGTGATAAACTGAGTGGAGAACAATTTAACAAAAAAAAGTCATGAGAGGTGATCACCTTCACACTTGTTTTGAATAAATATATAAATGCATCAATGAAAAGAATGCTGAAAACAAAAATAAAAATGGAAAGTCCTGAAAACATGAAGCTAATGTCAGAAAGAGAAAGAATATTTCAGGGAGACCTTTGATGAATAGCATAGAATGACATTGCTCTTCATTTCTGTTGTTAACATTCTATAGAGTTCAAACACACCATTTACGATGCAATACTGACATTGTTAAAAATCACACAATACCAGATTATAGTCCAACAGGTTTATTTGGAAGCACTAGCTTTCGGATGAAAGAACAGCGCTCCAAAAGCTAGTGCTTCCAAATAAACCTGTTGAACTATAACCTGGTGTTGTGTGATTTTTTTTTAACTTTGTCCACCCCAGTCCAACACGGCATCTCCAAATCATGCTGACATTGCATTCAGTAAAATATTCAATAGAGCAGATAGAGGAAAATTATTTTGTCTGACGATGAAATTTTGAACAAAAATAATCCTGGAATATACGATAATTAAATTATTAAATTTCCAGGACATGATTCCGTGTAGCCTGACAGACAAATCATAGGTGTTAAGGTTTTGTTCCTATCCTTTTCAAACACATTCAATTATGAATTAAGGTGGCATGTATGGCTTGCACTGCTGCCTCACAGCACCAGGGATCCAGGGTTCAATTCCACCTTTGGGCGACTGTCCATGTTGAGTTCTCCCTGTGCCTACATGGGTTTCCTCTGGGTGCTCCGGTTTCCTCCCACAGTGCAAGGATGTGCAGGGTAGGTGGATTGGCCGTGCAAAATTGTCCATAGTGTCCTGGGATGTGCAAACTAGGTGGGTTAGCCATGGGAAATGTAGGGTACAGGATTGTGGGTCTGAATGAGATGCTCTTCAGAGGGTCAGTGTGGAATTTTAGATTAGATTCCCGACAGTATCGAAAGAGGCCCTTCGTTTAACAAGTCCACACCGACCCTCCGAACAGTAACCCACCCAGACCCATTTCCCTCTGACTAATGCACCTAACACTATGGGCAACTTAGCATGACCAATTGACGTGACCGGCACATCTTTTGGGAGGAAACTGGAGCACCGGGAGGAAACTCACGTAGACACGGGGATAATGTGCAAATTCCACACAGACAGGCACCCGAGGCTGGAATCGAACCCGGGTTCCTGGCACTGTGAGGCAACAGTGCTAATCACTGAGCACTTGATGCGCCAAATAGCCTGCTTCCACACTGTAGGGATTCTATCACTCTGATTCTAAAACAAAGTTTGAGATGGGAAGGCTCAAATTCATTTCATCATATAAAGAGTTTAGATGTTTTCCAATTGGAGTAGGAAGATTCAGCAGGGTGAACAGATTAAGGAGCCAACATGGGAATGTGGTGTGAGGGGTTATGGTGCAGATGAAGAAAGGAACTCAAACACATCTAATCAGCATTGGCAACCCTGATGTAATCTCTTAGATTAGCTTTGATTGCCGAAAGTAGTTTTACAAACAATGGGCTACTTGCATGGGACACATCACGTAACATATTGCTGTGAGAATTTTAGAGTAATATAAAGTCAGAGCACTAACATCTTTTTCAGTTAAATTCCATGCGGGTGTGAACCTGTCCCATATAACTCAGAATAACTTAACTCAAAAGTCATTGATGAGAGTGATTTAAGGTTATTAGTACTGATTCAGTGACAGTATTAGGATGCATGAGAAACTTTGTACAAGTGTCCTTAAACATGTGTGCAGAATGTATGTCGATTTCCTTACCTCCTCTAATATGGGTGATGCATCATTCATAATTCGCACCCAAAAATGCAGATCTATTCCTTCCGAGTAGTGGTTCAGTACTCTTGGAAGCTGAAAAGAAGACAGCATGTTTATACACTTTTATCTTCATTTCAGGAGTTCTAAATTAAGTAGAATGCTGAAGTTGCAGCAACCTGGTTCAGTCTCACCCGACTTCTGTAAACTCATACAGTCCCATAACTAATCCTCATCCAATTTCCTTCCCTTACATCTTTCCATCCTTCAGAATCTGGCTTCTTGTGCATTTTATCCTCCCCTTACCCAATGGTTTTTTAGAAATTCACTCATGGGGGACATGGACACTTATGGGGGACATGTATTTATTGCCTGCCCTTTGTTGCTCTTGAGCAGGTAGTGATGAACTGCCTTCTTGAACTGCTGTAATCTATTTTCTGTAGGTTCACTCATGAGGGAGCCCCCAGATTTAGGAAGGAGTTGCCAGATTTTAACCCACTGAAGAAAAATCGATATGTTTCCAAGCCTAGATGCTGCTTGGATTCCCAGGGAAAATGCAAGTGATAGAGTTTCCATATATCTGCTGCCTTTGTCCTTTGGATGGAATGGACATGCATTTGGAAGGTACTGTCTAAGGAGCCTGGGTGAAATTCTGCAGTATATCTGGTACATGGTGCACATTGCTGCTGCTGACCGTTGGTGATGGAGGAAGTGAATGTTTAGCCAATTAAGTAGGTCACTTTGTCAAGCGTCTTGAGTGTTGTTGGAGTTGCACCCATAAGGCAAATGGGGAGTATTCCATCACACTCCTGACATGTGCTTTGTAGGGGTCAGGCCAATAATATTTGGGTTACATAATCTGGGTGTAATGTGTTAAACTCCCTTACCTCTCCCCCTTTAAGACCAACCTTCCCTAATATCCTTTTTTGTCTGATTATGTGAAATATGTTATTGACTTATCCTGCTTTGAAACTACACTGGACATTGGGAAGGAGACCACAAAACCTTAAGAAATTCAGTGTCTTAAAATCTTATTCTCCACAGCCACCTGATGAAGGAGCAGCGCTCTGAAAGCTAGTGCTTCCAAATAAACCTGTTGGACTATAACCTGGTGTTGTGTGATTTTTAACTTAAGAAATAAGAATAGGAATAGGCTATTCAACCGCTCTAGCATGCTCCAACATTCAGTAGGATCATGGTCGATCTGACTTTCCTCATGTCCACTTTCCTGCCCTTTTCCCATAACTCTTGATTCCTCTACAGCTCAAGAATCTATCTATCTCAACACAATATACACAAGGACGTTTCCCACACAGCTCTCTGTGCCAAGGAGTTCCAGAGAATCACAATGCTCTGAGAAAAGAAACTCCTCCTCATTTGAGCCTTAAATTGGCTCTTTATTCTGAGACTACGCCCTCTGGTCCTAGACTCTCCCATCAGAGGAAACATTCTCTCAGCATTTGCCCAGTCAAGCCCATTAAGAATCCCATATGTTTCAATGAGATCACCTCTCATTCTTCTAAACTCCAGTGAGTACAGTCCCAACCTCTTCAGCCTTTGCACATAGGGATATTATTAGACCCTGTTATACTGCAATTTTCTGCCTATTAATAACTGGATTATATCCACCATAGGGTGCTCAGAGAATGTAGAAAAGGAAATATTAAGCAGTGCAAGATGAATGACTAATTTCACCTTGAAAGCAGATATTCAGTCAGACAACTCTTCACAATGTGACGTACTTATGGATGTCACTACAGATACTTTATACAGGTCAAAAGTATATGTAATGAAGATAACTCATAACTGGTTATATACTTTTCCACAATAGTAGAAGGCCAAAATAATAAACCTACCATTTGGAAGAGTTTAAAGAAGTCCACGTTTGCATAAAGTGCATCTTCCATTCTCTGGAGCCGTTGGTGGGAAAGCACACAAATTCCATTCAGGACAGTGCGCAGTCCTCGGTGATTCATGAAGATTAGGAAACGATCCAGCAGAACTTGGCTGCATGCTATGTCTTTGAGGGCTATGTCTGGAACTCCATAAGCAAACTGGAAGTAAGAACATTTGCAAGCACAATTACATCTAGCTGACAATTCCCAATTGGCTTGTAAGATTCATTTTCAAAACCAAACCACAACACATATTTTTACATACACAAATGGTAATATTCTCTTAGGTCCAAATAATTTATAATGTGCTCAGGTTTTACTATTTCAGTTTCACTCGTTCCTGTGTACAAATGGAAACTATGATCACTTGGCTGGCTTCTTAACTTTAAGTAAATTTGAGCTCATCCAAATTTTGCCGCTTCTAACTGAATACCTGTGAACCCATTAAGCTGTGCTGCTGACCCAAATAGGTCTGGCAACAACTTAATTTTAAAATTTGTATCCTGCTGTAACCATGTCTGCTCTATTCATCCCCCTAAACATCTTTGCATTGCAATTCTGGCATTTTGTACATAGAGTCATACAGTCATATAGCATGGAAACAGACCCTTCAGTTGAACCAATCCTTGTCAACCATAATCCCAAACTAAACTAGTCCCACCTGCCTGCTTCTGGCCCATATCTCTCTGAACCTTTCCTGAGCAAGTACTTATCCAAATGTCTTTTAAACATTTTAATTGTACCCACATCCACCATTTCCTCAGGAAGTTCATTCCAGCTGTGAACCACACTTTGTAAAAAAAAGCTCCTCATGTCTTTTTAAAATCTCTCTCCTCTAACCTTAAAATGTGCCCCCTAATCTTGAAATCCTCCATCCTAAGGAAAAGACACCTAACATTAACTCTATCTATACGCCTCATTATTTTATAAACTTCTATAAGGTCACCTCTCAACCTCCTACACTCCAGTGAGAAAAGTGCCTATCTAGCATATCTTTACAACTCAAACCTTCCATATTCGACAACATTCTGGTAAATCTCTTCTGAACCCTGTCCGGCTTGATAATATCATTCTTATAACTGGACAACCAGAACTGAACACAATATTCCAGAAGATACCACACCAATGTCCTGTACAGTCTCAACATGACTTCCCAACAACTATACTCAAAGGACTGAACAATGAAGGCAAGTGTGCCAAATGCCTTTTTAATCACCCTCCCCATACGTGACACAAACGTCAAAGAATTACGTACTTGCACCTTTAGGTCTCTCTGTCCTACAACACCACCCAAGTGCTACCATTAATTATATAAGCCCTACCCTTGTTTGTTTTACTGATTCATTACTGATCGCTGTGTCTTCTAGCTGAGGATTCTGTGCTCTGTGATTTCCGTTCTAAACCTCTCAATAGAGTGATAGAGTTATAGAGATGCACAGCATGGAAGCAGACTCTTTGCCAACTCGTCCAGATATCCTAACCTAATCTATCCCATTTTTCTTCACTTGGCCCATATCTCTCAACTTTCTTCTTTTAAGTTGCTGTCTTAGACGAAGCTTTTGGTGACTTGTCTTACTATTTTACTTTGTGGCTCGGTATCAAACTTTGTCTAATATTGCTCCTGTCATGCCTTGAATTAAGTTTCTGCACTACTTTAGTTTAACTGTTGCAGCAATGCAAGCTATTGTTGGCTCCTACTTTGATGCAACCATCTTATTTAAACAAATTCAAACAAGTCTCTGAATAGGAGAGCCCAAAATGTCTGATCGGCAGCATGGGGATGTGATGATTCCAGTCTTGTGGAAGGATGCAACATTCTCCCAGATAAGATATTCTGTGCAGCAGATTTGTCAAGACACAGGCAGAGTTGAGTGGGGAAGAGAAATAGCATCAAAAGATGAAAAAGAACGCATTACAAAATTCCATTAATTTTATTTTAATCTATCTAAAGATATTGCTCATCAATTCCCCTTCTGATACATCTGTCAAAACATTGTGGGAACATTCAAATTGAGATTGATAAGTCAAACTGCAAATGCCAAATCGAAATGTTCAAGTGTTTTACTGTGCCACTTTGCCACTATCTCATCTATAACATTTTCCATCTATCTTCATCAATTAAATTGCATGTCTCTCCCAGAATTGCTTGCGTTGGACAAAAGCAACTCATGAAAGCTCACAATTCCTGAAGTTGACAAATTCTTGGTAACCAAGCAACTGACATCAGAAGCAGTTGATGCAGTTGGATTCGTCAGAGAATCAAGGTTAACTTTGCAAATTATCAATATATCATGCTTCAACCTCTCTGAAGGCACAGAATGTGGTGATCTTATTAATTTAGTGAAGTATAATCATCCCACTGTGCATTTAACCTCAACAAATATTTTCAGCCTGATTATAGTTCATTGTCTGGGTCATTGGATTGCTGATGTGTCAAAAGATTAATTACGCGCATGTTTTTAACAGACTGGTCAAATATTTCAAGATGTTTAAAGGACAAGATGTTAGGAGCTATGATTTAGGTATTGAAATTGAGCCAACTTATTTTGTTTTGAATCCTTCTTGGCTTTATTGGAAAGCATTCCCTCCTTTACCCCTCCCTTCCAGCTGAAAGCAGATGATCAGAACCACAGCTCCTGTGGGAGGGTTTTCATCAGTTTAACAGCTGCTATGGAGCATACACCCACCTAAAGGGAGATGTGGGTTATGTGGTTACCACCCTGTTTTTCCTAGGTACCCAGCCAACAGCACTGTAATATTATACTAAACTCCCCAGGCTCATTTCAATATTGGCTTCCCAAACACTGCAATATGACCAATTATTGTTTTATATCAATGATGCCAAGCATTAGATTTCTTGATTCACTAAACTGCTCTCTGCTATGCTCCACAGGTGCCGCGGTTCAAATAAACTTAGAGATGGGCAAAAAATCTGAACATTTATACAAACTAGGAGCAGGTGTAGGCGGTTTGGCTCTTTGAGCCTGCCCTGCCATTCATTAAGATAATGGGGGATCTGATTTTAGATTAGATCCTCTACTGAATGGAAACAGGCCCTTCAGCCCAACAAGCCCACTCCAACCTGCTGAAGAGTAACCCACCCACATTCCCAACCCTATATTTACCCAACTAATATACCTAACATTATGGGCATCTGGCCTGCGGGAGGAAACCAGAGCACCCAGAGAAAACCCATGTAGATACAGGGAGAATGTGCAAACTCCACACAGAGGCTGGAATCGAACCCAGGTCCCTGGTGCTATGAGGCTATAGTGCTAACCACTGAGCCATCATGCCGCATTTCTGCCTGCCTCTGTAACCTTTCACCCCATTGCTTGTCAAGAATCGATCTATCTCTGCCTTAAAACTACTCAGAGGTTTTATCTCCACTACCTTTTGGACTATAAAATAAATGGCTAGAATTAAACTATTCTGCCCCTTGAGTTTGCTCCACTTATCGACCATGCTCCTGCCTTCTCCCTGTAACTTTTAATTTCCTTACCAGTCAAGAACCGATTTCTGATAGGTATTTAAGTCAAATACACTGAATGACTTGGCCTCCACAGCATTCTGCAGCAGTGAGTTCCACAGATTCACCACCCTCGGACTGAAGACATTTCTCCTCATCCTTCGCTCTGAGGCTGTGCCCTTGAATCCTAGTCTCTTTTATAATGGAAGCATCTTCTCCACGTCCATTCTACTCAGGCCTCTCCATATTCTGTAAATTTCAATGACATCCCCCCTCATCCTTTCAAACTCCATCGGGTACAGACCCAGAGTCTTCATATGACATGCCCTTCATTCCTAGTATCATTCTTGTGAACCTTCCCTGGTCCCTCTCCAAGGTCAGCACATGTCTCCTAAGGGATAGGGCCAAAAACTGCTCACAATATTGAAAATGTGGTCTGATCAGAGCCTTGTACAGTACACCATCCTCTTGTATTCTAGCCCTCTCAAAATGAATGTTTGATATTGCATTTGCCTTCCTAATTGCCAACTGAGCCTTCATGTTAACCTTAAGAGGATTCTGAACTAAGACCCCCAAGTATTCATCCAATAAACCTTCTTTGAACTGCCTCCAACATTTTTACATCTTTCTTTAAACTCGGAGACCAATACAGTATACAGTACACCAAGTGGTATCTCACTAATGCCCTGTATAAGTGATGCATAATCTTCCTACTTTTGTATTCAATTCCCCTCACAAAAATGGTATTCTATTTGCTTTCTTAATTATTTGCTGTACCTGCAAACTAACCTGTTGTGATTCACGCACTTGGATACCCAGTCCCTTTTGCATCCTCTCACCATTTGGATTTTTTATCCTTCTTGCCAAAATTAACAATTTCATATTGTACTACATTGTACTCCATTTGCCAGATCTATGCAGACTCATCTAGCTTACCGATATCATTTTGTAGTCTCTTTGTATCCTCTTCATCACTTACTTTCCTTACTAATTTTCTGATGTGAGCAAATTTATCAACCATTACTTCAGGTGCCTCCATCTGAATCATTTACTTAAATTGTAAAGCGTTGAGGACCCAGCACTGATCCCTGTGGCACACCATGTCCTGCCAACCAGAAAATGACTCTGCTTCCTCATATTCAATACCAATATGTTACCCCTTGCACCTTTGTTTTCTGCGGTGACCATCGGTGTGGCACCTTATCAAATGGTTTCTAAAAGTCTACGTTGCATCCACTTTTCAAAAAACTCCAATAAATTGGTTAGAAGTGATTTATTTTTTACAAAATCATGTGCCCTTGAAAAGGTGGTAATGAGATGCCATCTTGAGCCATTGCAGTTCACCTGCTATAGGTTGACCCCAAAAAATCAAAAGAGTGAAGGGGCCGAACTAAGTATGGTGGCCATCATCAAGGACAAGTTGCTAGAAAAACTGAATGGCCTGAAGGTGGATAAATCATCTGGACCAGATGGACTACACCCCAGTATTCTAAGGGAGATAGCTGAAGAGATAGTGAAGGCATTAGTGGTGATCTTTCAGGAGTAACGAGAAACAGGGAAGGTCCCAGAGGGCTGGAAGATCGTGAACATGTCACCCCTGTTTAAAAAGGGAGTAAGGCAAAAGGCAGAAAATTTAGCCTAACCTCCATCCTGGGTAAGATCCTGGAATCCATTGTGAAGGATGAGATTTCTGAATACTTGCAAGTGTCTGGTAAAATAGGGCAGAGTCAGCATGGTTTCATCAAGGGGAGGTCATGCCTGACAAATCTGCTAGAATTTTTTGAATGAGTAATGAGCAGGTTAGACCAAGGAGAGCCAATGGATGTTATCAATTTAGACTTCGAGAAGGCCTTTGACAAGGTGCCACACAGAAAGCTACTGAATAAGATAAGGACCCATGGTGTCAGAGGCAAGGTGCTAGCATGGATAGAAGCTTGGCTGTCTGGCAGGAAGCAGAGAGTGGGGATAAAAGGGTCCTTCTCAGGATGACAGCTGGTGACAAGTGATGTTCCACAAGGTTCAATGTTGGAACCACAAATTTTCACTTTACACATTAATGATCTAGATGAAGGAACTAAGAACATTCTGGCTAGGTTTGTAGACAATACAAAGATAGGTGGAGGGACAGGTAGTATTGAGGAGGCAGGGAGGCTGCAGAAGGATTTGGACAGGTTAGGAGAGTGGGCAAAGAAATGGCAGATGGAGAACAATGTGAGAAAGTGAGAGGTCATGCACTTTGGTAGGAAGAATAGAGGCATGGACCATTTTATAAATGGGGAGTAATTCAGGAGACTGAAGTACAAAGCGGCTTCAGAGTTCTCGTCCAAGATTCTCTCAAGGTAAACTTGCAGGTTGAGTCGGTAGTTAGGAAGGTAAATGCAAAGATGGCATTTATTTTGAGAGGACTTGAGTATTAAAGCAGGGATGTACTTTTGAGGCTCTATAGGGCTCTGGTCAGGCCACACTTTGAGTTTTGTGTGCAGCTTTGGGTGCCATATCTCAGGAAGGATGTACTGGCTCTGGAGAGGAAGTTAACAAGGATGCTCCCAGGAATAAAAAGCTTGACATATGAAGAACGTTTGAGGACTCTGGGTCCATACTTGATGGAGTTTAGAAGGATGGGGGGGTGGCGGAATCTAATTGAAACTTACACAGTATTGTAATGGTTTGGACAGAGTGGTTGTTGAGAAGATATTTCCATTGGCAGAGCGACTCGGATCCACAGGCATAGCCTTAGAGTAAAGGGAAGACCTTTTAGAACGGAGATAAGGAGAAACTTCTTTAGCCAGAGAGTGGAGAATCTATGGAATTCACTGCCACAGAAGGCTGTGGTGGCCAGGTCATTGAGTGTGATTAAGACTGAGATAGATAGGCTCTTGATTGTAAAAGGGATCAAGGGTTACAGGGAGGAGGTTGGAGAATGGGGATGAGAAACTTATCACCATGATTGAATAGTGGAGCAGGTTTGATGGACTCTGAATGGCCTCATTTCTCCTCCTCTGTCTTATGGTCTAATGCCAATAGGGAAGGAATTCTGGGATTTTGATCCAGTGACAGTAAAGGAATGGTGATGTATTTCAAGTCAGGATGGTGAGTTGTTTGGAGGGGAACTTGAAGATTGTGCTCTTCCCATCTATCTGCTGCCCTTGTCCTTCTAGATGGCAGTGGTTGTGAGTTTGGAAGGTGCTGTCTGAGGATCTTGGGGGAATACCTTTGGTGCATCTTGTGGGTAGTACACACTGCTGCTACTGAGCGTCAGTGATGGAGGGAGTGGATGCTTGTGGATGTAGAGCCAATCAAATATATTGCTTTGTCTTGGATGGTGTCAAGCTTCTTGAGTATTGTTGGAGCTGCACCCATCCAGGCAAATGGGGAGTATTCCATCACACCACTGACTTGAGCCTTATAGATGATGGACAAGCTTTGGAGAGTTGGAGGTGAGTTACTCACTGCAGTACTCCTAGCTTCTGACTTGATCTTGTAGCCACTGCGTTTATGTGGTGAATCCAGCTGAGTTTCTGGTCACTCAGGATGTTGATAGTGGTTGATTCAGTGATTGTAACACCATTGAATGTCAAGGGGCAATAATTAGATTGTGTCTTATTGGTTTCCTTGCCTATGTTTAAGCTATCAGACTTCACGGGGTCCAGAGTCAATTCTGAAGGCTTCCAGAGCAACTCCCTCCCAACTGTTTACCACTGTGCTGCTACTTTTGCTGGGTCTGTCCTGCCGTTGAGACAGAACAGATCCACAGATGGTAATGGTGGTGTCTGATACATTGTCTATAAGGTATGACTCCATGAGTATGTCAGACTGTTGCTTGACTAATCTGTGAGAAAGGTCTCCTGCCTGATGTTAGTAAGGAGGGCATTGCAAGGTTGGCATGGCTTTTTCAGTTACAGGTAATCCAGCCAGTTTCATTTCTTTGAGACTTTGTAGCGATTAGTACAACTGAATGTTTTGCTTGGCAATTTCAGAGGTGAGTTGAGAGTCAACCACATTTTTATGGGTCCAGAATCATATGTAGGCCAAACCAGATGAGGATAGAGGTTTCCTTCCCCAATGGACATTAGTCAATCCGCCAGGTTTTTCTGACAATGAATAATAATTTCATGGTCATCAGTAGATATGTAATTTCAAGTTTTTATAAATTGAATTCAAATTCTACCATCTGCCATGGTGGGATTTGAACCCGGATCCCAATAACATCGGTTGAGTTTCTGAATTAATAGTGTTAATACTTGTTCAATTCATCTGCGATTTTCTCATTTTCCATTATACATTCGCCAGTCATTTTCTGGAGGACCAACACACGTTTTGTTGACCCTTTTTTCAAATGTAGAACATCTAACTACCTGTTTTTATGTTTTTAAGCTAGCTGTTTCTTTTATTCCAGTTCTTATACTTTTAATAATCTTTTAGTTATTAGATTAGATTCCCTACAGTGTGGAAACAGGCCCTTTGGCCCAACAAGTCCACTCTGACCCTCTGAAGAGTAACCCACCCACATCCATTTCCCTCTGACTAATGCACCTAACACTATGGATAATCTAGCATGGCCAATTCACCTAACTGTGGGAGGAAACTGGAGCACCTGGAGGAAACCCATGCAGACACGGGACAATGTACAAACTCCACACAGTCACCCAAGGGTGGAATCGAACCTGGGACCCTGGTGCTGTGAGGCAGCAGTGCTAACCACCGAGCCATTGTGCCACCCCCAATTTATTATTCTTTGCTGTTCTTTATATTCTGCCCAATCTTCTGACCAGCACAATTTTGCACAATTATATACTTGCCATCAAAGCTGGTCTTATATTTGATGATTTAGTATATAATCAGAAATATTAATAGCTGACTCTGTTTAATGCATTTTGAATGATCTGGGAACCTGCTACTGTTCCTGGCAAAGAGGGGCTGAAAGGCCAGGCTGAAATACTGTAGGTAATCTAATCTAATCTAAACCATATAGCAAGATCTCAACATCCACAATTGATTTAAATTAGTGGTGTAGGGGGAAGTAATAAATGGTAGCACATTAGACCCTGATTCTGGGAATATTAATTAATTTGAAGAAGGTAGGAAATGTAGCAAGTTAATGTAGAAGTGTTGCAAATAATAAGGAGAACATGGCTGATCTTAAGGTCAGCCTAGACTGGTGAAATGCACAGAAAAATGGCAGGTGCTAAATAAATTGGCTGAGACCACAAGATGGTGGACCAAGAATGTGTTATCATTCACTGTAATTTTGGTGACTAATGGCCAAACCAGGAGTCCAGTGAGTTGGCCATGATCACATACTTTGAGGACCAACAGAATTTCACAAACTTGGAAACCTTAAGAATACATGGCTGAAGATTATTATTCTAGTTTCTATTTGGGAAGATGTCTTAAAAAGAATACACCGGTGCCACTTAGTCGCAGACGAGGCTCAATCAATAATGTGATGGTCAGAGAGCTCAATGGAAATTAAACTTATTGTTAAATCTGTGATTGCACAATATTGGAAACTACAAAACAGACTTATCATCATTGAAGAAATGAAAGTTTGTGAGAAGATGTAGATGAGGAGAAAAGGAATGTGCAGTACAACCCACTTGAAGTCATTGACAAATCTGTAACTGAAGTTGCTCAGACAGCAAACTAGAATGATGAATGAACGGTACTGCAAAAACAACAGACAACTGTGGTTGCCAGTTCTGAAGAAAGGTCACTGGACCCAAAATGTTAGCTCTACTATCTCTCCACAAATGCTGCCAGACCTGCTGAGTTTTTCCAGCAATTTCTGCTTTTGTTTCAAACTGTAGATTTGGCTTTGGTGCAGATGATGAGATGACATGAGCAACATTTCAACCTATTGTCTTCCAAAGAAGAATAATCAATTTCAGGGACAAAGATAATGCCGAGTCAGCAGTAATTCTCCAGTAACATGACTGACAATGCGAAAATGCCTCGTTCATAAGAAGGGCATCCAGAGAGGGTGCATGAAGGTGTCAAAACTCCTCAACAGGTTGAAGTGCTTACACTCTTCAACAGCAGGTTAAAGATTTGCTTGCTTAATGTACTGATCTTGCAGCGAAGTGAGATCTCTAGTTGCAGCTTATCTCACTTATACTAATAACAGCTCAAATCAGTGTTGTTCTTTAGGAACTGCAACTATGGGCCTACTATGAAGGCAACAAGATTGTTTCAACAGCAGAACAAGATGTAGATACATTGTGACCTTTGGCTTCAGTTGCACAGAACACATGAATGTCTCAGTCTATTTGAAAGGGCTAAATTGAATAGAGATTCTTCTAGGTAACTTCAATTTTTGATACGCACCTTTTAATTTAATCAATTGATAAATAATGCTTAACACAAATCTAAAAGTGGTGTTCAACAGTAAAACCACAAGTCAAATCTTTGTGAGCCTCTGTAAATCATTTGACATTTATGCAGTTATGCTTGAGATGCAAAGATATTATACTGTTTGTTTGCTAGATTGCTATTCAAGACTTATCCATGTGTCATAACCACAAACACCCAGAAATATACTGTGGTCAAAGAACCCTGTCACTAAAGTGTTGACAGCTCCTTAGGAATTCTCCGGCTGAAAGCTTTTTAAAAAAGGTTAAGGTAGTTGATGTCTGGGTAATTTTGAATCACAGCATACGTGGATGTTTTCTCATTATTTTATTATTTGCATATGAAAAGATTCTTTAGAGTTGTGTTTCAATTTTGTTATTATCCCAGCACTGTCAGTCAGTGCTGCTTCCCACACTGGTGCATTCCATCTGGTAAAGAATTTGAGGCCACACACCATTACCAAAGGGAACATTCTGATGCAGATTGTAATTACTTCAACACTCAGACATTCAGTGAGTGAAGGGCTGCACTGTGTCTAAAACTTCTGGTTAAGGGTCTGCACTGGACTTGTGAATAAATCCCTTCTAACAGATTCTCATCTGTTCTTTTTAAACACTCTTTTAAAAATTAGCACATGTTTGATTATGATTTTTAATTGTACAGTGGGATGAAATAGCAATATCAGCCACAGAAATGTTGATTTGTTTGATCAGGTGCCTGTGCCACACCTCAGAACAATTTGTTATATAAAATACATCATATAAAGCTAAGTAAAAACAAAAGATGCTGAAGAAACATGTAATGTCTGGCAGCAACTGTGGAGACAGCAACAGAGTTAATGTCATCTTCAGAATTCTGTCATAATCATATTGGTAGCATTAACTCTGTTTCTGTCTTCCAAGATACTGCGAGACCTGCTGAGTTTCTCCAGTACTTTGTTTTTATTTCAGATTTCCAGCATACACAGTATTTTGCTTTTATCTCAATACAAGTTCTTTCTTTCAATTTGTTTATGAGATGAGGGCATCCCTAGTGAGGCCAAAATCTATTGGACACCCCCAGTTGACCTTGAGAAGGTGGTGGTGAACACTGAACTGCTGCTGTCTGCGTGGTGCTGGGTTGTCCACAGTACTGTTATGGAGGGAATTCCAGGATTTTGACTAGGCAACAAAGAAAGAACAAAGATGTAGTTCCAAGTCAGGATGGTGTGTGTTTGGAAGGAGACCTGCAGATGATGGTATTCCCATGTGTCTGTTTCCCTCGTCCTTTTAGTGGACAGAGGTTAATGGGACACTGTTGTTGCCTAAGTCCCTTGTCTTCAGTTTTCACTCCTCCAGGTGCATATAGCATTTGCAAGTAAAGCTCGGTGACTTGATAGCAGGTCACTCCTATGTTCTCTCTGTGCCAGGTTTCTGGTGGCACCTGACCCAAGGGTGATTATGCTGATTCCTCTGTACCAGGAGTAGATTGTACCAACTCAGTCCAGTTGAATGAGAGAGTTCTTGGAGCATGGCCTGACTGATGAATCTCCGTGGCAATAAACTTTCTCCCTCACAAATAAATTTCTAATTAAATAACCAACATCCATAAATGCTCTGGAGCTGGGACACTGGATGATGCTATGAGCCAGAATAGAACAGTGACATTAATTAATATTGTGCTTCTTCACAATGAGTACTCTGGTGCATCTAATACTTTTAAAAGGGAACTGGGTCACATTTTGTTGAGAAAGGAATTCTAAATGAAGAAATATTAATAATTTGATTTGCAAGGGTTTTATGGAATTTAAAAACAAAATAAATAATGCTAGAAAAGAAAACTCAATAGGTCAGATAGCATTGCTGTTGAGAGTAACAGATTTAATATGTTTGATTTCAATTTTGTCTGAACGGTTGAGTTTTGAATGAGTTATAATGGCTAACATTCAAGGTCAATGACATTTCATTAGAAATGGCATTATAGAATTTTTGGCTGGGTCTTTGTTGAATGAGTCTTTGTCTGAGGTTGCCATCTTTAGAAAGTGGCAAAAGTGAATTTGATTGTCAGAATGGCCCTTACCCATTACTGAATAGCTTATGTTATCACATGAGAAACAGAACCATAGCAAATCTCACCTGTTCAGGCCGCACTTGGGCATTGATCAATTGATAAACGACAGAGTCCGAGAGTTCAATTTCCTTGAGTAAAAAGGAGGTCAGGACTTCATCATCCTTCAGAATATCCCTGATTCGAATACCTCTTCCTTCAAATAGAATAGGAGTGTCATGCAAACAGAAAATAGAAAAAGATTGTTTTTTTTGACCTATCAATTTTTTTTGTTTGTTTTATCTTGCTACTTTAGTCAGAATGTCAGATTGCAGATCTCAGATGTTATATCTGATAGCTAATTTGTGGAAAAATTAGTTAGTCTACACTTGTGATAAATGTATTCACAGAATAAAACATTACAGGTCTGTATTAGTGGGTGGCACGGTGGCACAGTGGTTAGCACTGCTGCCTCACAGCGCCAGAGGCCCGGGTTCAATTTCCGCCTCAAGCGACTCTGTGTGAAGTTTGCACATTCTCCCCGTGTCTGCGTGGGTTTCCTCCGGGTGCTTCGATTTCCTCCCACAGTCCAAAGATGTGCAGGTCAGGTGAATTGGCCATGCTAAATTGCCCGTAGTGTTAGGTAAGGGGTAAATGTAGGGGTATGGGTGCGTTGCGCTTCGGCGGGTCGGTGTGGACTTGTTGGGCTGAAGGGCCTGTTTCCACACTGTAATGTAATGTAATTTAATCTAATCTATCTCCTGACTCCACTCAACTGTCATGTTGTTAAATGTCATTTTAGATATGGTCAAATCAACTTTCAATCAACCCATGTGTTATTACGTGCCTTTTTAGATACATATAAGTAATCATCCAATCAAGAACTTTTGCTTGTATGTACTTGTATGTACTTAACGTAACTGATTACATTTGACAATACAGTAGGGGGCCTTTTAACCCATTGCAACTGTGCCAGATCTTTGGAAGAGCGATTTGATTAACGTTGGAGGAGTGGTAAGCACTGAGGCTGATACAAATTGACTGTGCCAGGACATAACTAGACTGATAGAATGGGCAGACGAATGGCTGATGGAATTTAATATAGAGAGGTGTGAGATGCCTGGAGGCATAGGTACATAGATCTTTGAAGGTATTGGCATAAATTGGGGGACTGTTTGACAAGCTTCGTAAACAAACTTGTCTTTGGTATAAAGCAGTAAGGTTTTGCTGAACCTCTAGTTAGGCCATTACAAGAGTACTGGTCAATAAATCTTAGGAAAGATCCAAGTGTCTTTGAGCACAATGTTATTTACCAGAATAGTTCCAGGAATAGTGGATTTTAGAAGATTAGGTTGTACAAGCCAGGGTTGTTCACCTTGAAGCAAAGGAGATTGTGGGGAGATTTGTTAGAAATGTGCATGATCAGGACAGGCTTGGACAGGGTAGGTAAGAAAAATGTGTTTCTATTCACTGAGATGCAAGAACTCCAGGACACAGATTTAAGGTTTTGGCTAACAGATGCAGGTGGGAATGTGAGAAAGAACATTCATTTGTTTGAGCACGGAAAGCTACACATACATTGGTCCAGACAGCCCTGTAATTGCAGAAGCTTGTCAAACAGTCTCCCAATTTATGCCAACACCTTCAAAGATCTATGTACCTATGCCTCCAGGCATCTCACACCTCTCTATATTAAATTCCATCAGCCACTCGTCTGCCCATTCTATCAGCCTAGTTATGTCCTGGCACAGTCAATTTGTATCAGCCTCAGTGCTTACCACTCCTCCAACGTTAATTAAATCGCTCTTACAAAAATCTGGCACAGTTGCAGAAAGAACATCAACATGTTAATTTCAGCTCAATCAACTACTCTCTGATTTATTTCTCAGGGCAATGCCTTGACCATCAGAATTAACCTGGATCAGTGGTGCTGGAAGAGCACAGCAATTCAGGCAGCATCCGAGGACAGGCAAAATCGACGTTTCGGGCAAAAGCCCTTCATCAGGAAGCCTTCCTGATGAAGGGGTTTTGCCCGAAACGTCGATTTTGCCTGTCCTCGGATGCTGCCTGAATTGCTGTGCTCTTCCAGCACCACTGATCCAGAATCTGGTTTCCAGCATCTGCAGTCATTGTTTTTACCATCAGAGTTAACCTGCCTAGTTTAAAATCTAACAGCCTGGCAAACTGTCAATTTCCATTAAGTGGTGCATTTTCAGTGGTAATACTTCTAGTAATCAGACTTCACTTGCCAACCAATCAGCACTATTCTTTCATTGGCTAGAAATGTTGGTTTTCCCTTGAATTGTATTCTTGTAAATTGTCCTGATGGATACAAGACAAATAGCTTTATCAAAATGTTTACCTTTTGGAATTACTCATGATCCTTTTATGCAGTGAGTAGCAATGACCTGGAACTTGTTGCCCAATGGTATGGTTGAAGCAAATATTGCCTCCTTCCTATTGGAAGGATGTTGATAAACTTGAATCGGTTCAGAAAAGATTTACAAGGATGTTGCCAGGGTTGGAGTGTTTAAGCTATAGGGAGAGGATGAATAAGCTGGGGCTGTTTTCCCTGGAGCGTCAGAGGCTGAGGGGTGATCTTATCACGGTTTATAAAATCATGAGGGGCATGGAAAGGATAAATAGACAAAGTCTTTTTCCTGGGGTGGGGAAGTCCACAACTAGAGGGCATAGGTTTAGGGTGAGAGGGGAAAGATATAAAAGAGACCTACAGGGCAACGTTTTCACACAGAGTGTGGTACGTGTATGGAATGAGCTGCCAGAGGAAGTGGTGGAGGCTGGTACAATTGCAACATTTAAAAGGCATCTGGATGGGTATAGGAATAGGAAGGGTTTGGAGGAATATGGGCCAGGTACTGGCAGGTGGGACTAGAATGATTTGGGATATCTGGTTGGTATGGACAATTTGGACCAAAGGATTTGTTTCCATGCTGTATATCTCTATAACTCTCTGACTCTATGATCAATGGTTTCAAAAGGAAATTAGAAGGCCACTTGATGGAAATAAATTTACCAAGGTGACAGGGAAAGAGTAGGTACTGGGCTATTGATTGTTTTGCTCACAAGTAAGCCAGTATGGACTGAATGGCCTCTTTCTTTACCATCAATAATTTCTAGACAGCCATGATTATATTTCAAAGTGACTTCATTGGCTTCAATCTCCCTCCCTGTCCATTGTGTTTAAATAGTGACATGGATAGGAAGGGTTTAGAGAGACATAGGCCAAATGCTGGCAATTGGGACTAGTCCAGTTTAGGAAACCTAGTCAGCATGGATGAGTTGGGCCAAAGGATCTTTTTCCGTGCTATACAAGTGCTCTATGAAAGGAGGTATATGATGCAAATCTTTCTTATGATAAAGGATGACTATAGAGCTTCTTCTTGCCTGCAACCTTTCTAGGATTCGTTCTGAGTACATCCATGAAGTCTGACAGAAAACACACATCATCCCAGATCTTCCTCAGCTTATAGATTTCAGGCTTATCAAACAGCAGCTCCTGAACATCTGCGTACACTCGAGCAAGTCTGAAACAAAGTACCAGAGAATTCAAAAACGTTAGTTTTCATAGCATGTGATCCAAACCTTCAGCTGCTACCTTTTAACAATGTACATGGATAAATGTAAATGTTGAAGCAGAGCTGCAGGGTTTTATGTTAGGCCCTTCAGCTGCACTAAGTCAGCTCATTAGAACCAAGGCAGAAGTTGGTGATGCCACAACTGACCTCAGAGAGCTTGTTAGAATAGAGAGGGAGGGGAATAGCTTTCAGATTCCATGATCAGAGTGAGAGTGTGAGTGTGAGTGAGTCCTTCAGAATGAAAGTCAGGAACTAGAATGTGGAATCTTTTAAAGTGAGGAGGTGCTTGCTTTGCATCTACCACACAATTCTGGCTGACATGAAAACTCTCCCAATCTTGCTTCCCGATGTAGGTGCATTGGAGGGATTTACAGATCAACAGTTAATTACTTGCATTATGAACACTTTCAAAATACATTAAGTTCTGAGGGGGCACTGGAATTTGGAGCTTCTGTTGCAGCAGTAGGGATGCTACTAATGATGCTACCTTTGATTGTCCACCAGGAGGTATATTACCCTGGATCATTGTGGGAAAATATGCATGGTTTGAAATCAGGTAAGGACAAGGCCTCAGTTACAAACTGTTTACTGTTACCTGCTCACCGTCATTCATTGATTCATGCATGAGGGATAACCGCTTTAATGAGGAGGTAGAAGGATGTTAGTCTCTTGGGAACTATATGCTTGCAAGAGTCAGTGCACTTAGAAAAGGATGAGGAGGATAACAGCTCCCCTCCCATAAGTACATACACAAAAATTCAACAGACAGAATTTACAATGGACTGAATGCAGCCCTCAACATAATTATCTTTAGTAAGCTTCACAATGCAGGATGACTTATCATACCTTAAAATATAATTAAACGTCAACTATGTTAAAATAACTATCACATTTGACTGGATTCAAAAAAGACATACAAATCTTAGCTATCATGGTACATTTCCAACATCAGACTGCTAAGGGAGCTCAGTAACGTTAATGCATTTTGCCATGAGTCAGGGGCCAAATATTTGATCTCAGCCACTATTGACATTACAACTAAGCTCAGTCTGGTCATCCGTTGCAATAGCAAAACATGCTGGGTCAATGGTAGGAGGCAAACTAATCAGACCGAAGGGGTTTGACACACAGCATGTCTTCATCTCCCAATCTTCACTTTCAAGCCCCTATTGAAGAAAGGTCAATATGGGATGGAATCACGCACTGGCCAGTCACAACACTGAGAGAAGGACAGGAGCTAAAAGAGATATGTCAGTAAAAGATGAAAACAGATTAAGGAATAACTGAAACATCAATAGCATTCACATTTAAATCATTTAGGGTTTTCTCAAAGTTTTAAAACTACTTTCACATTTACTTAAGAATGGAGGAGTGAGTTAACTCTAACTATTTGTCTGTTGACAGACAACAACAACAACTTATACTTACGTAGCACCTTTAACATGATTAAACATTTCAAAGTGCTTCACAGGAGCCTGACATTGATTCATAAAGAAAGTAATGAAGTCAGATAATTAAAAGTTTGGTAAAAGTGGTAGATCTTAAAGGGTATCGGAAGGAAGTAGGTGAGGGAGAAAGGTAGAGAGGGCATTCCAGAACTCAGGGCCAAACTGAAGTCACAGCTGCCATTGGAAGAGTGATTGTGATCGGGAATGCACGAAAGATCAAAGTAGAGGAGTGCAGATATCCTGGAGGGTTGTGGATTGAATGAGATCACAGGAAGTGGGAGGGGCAAATCAAAACTAAGCATGAGAATTTTAAGATCAAGAAATTACTTGACCAAGAACCACTGCAGGTCAACGAATGTAGTGGTGGTAGGGAAATGGAATTTTCTGTAAGCTAGGAAAAGTGCAGCAGATGATTGGATGACCTCAAGTTTATGAACGGCATACTGTGAGAGTCAAGTCTTGAGGTGCTACCAGAGATCAGTCTGCAGGACATTGGAATAGTTGAATCTAGAGGTATGAAAGGCACGAATGAGAGTTTTTGCCAGCAGATGAGCTGAGCCAGGTGCATACACAAGCAATGTTACAGATATGCAAATAGGCCGTCTTAAAGATGGTGCAAAGCTGAGGCCGGAGCTCATCTCAGCATCAAACATCACTCCAGGATTGTGAACAGGTTGGTTTAAACTCAGGATATTAACAAAGAAGGATAGAGTAGGAAACAGACTTTGGAACGAGGACCAAGATTGTTGGCTTCAGTCCTCCCAATATTTAATTGGAGGGTATTTCTGCTCATCATGTACTGGATAAAGGACAAACAGTGTGATAATTAAGCTCCAGTAGTGAAGTGGTGGTGGTGAGGTAGAGCTGGGTGTCATTAGGCTGATGTGAAGACTAACATTGTGATGATGGATGATGTTGCTGAGGGACACTAGTAGGAGGGTGTTAAGGGTGTTAAGGGTCAATCCCTAGGGAACCCCAGAGGTAACTGTGAGGTAGCAGGAAGGGAAGCCATTACTAGTCATTCTCTGGCTACAACTGGATTGATCAGAACAGAACTAAGTGATACCATTCCCACCTGGCTGGATGATAAGAAGAAGGTATTGGAGGGGGGACTTTGGAGGAGTGGCCAACTATATCAGAGGCTGTAGACAATTTTAGAAGGATGAGGAGGGAACATTTATCTTTATCACAGTTATAGTCACATAGAATGGCATTTTTGTCTTTGAAAAGAACCTTTTAGATACTGTTGTAGAGGCAGATTGGTGAGATTCAAAGATGGAGTTTCCGGAAAGAAGGGAAGGCATTTGTGAGGTGGCAACAAGTTCGAGGACTTTGGAGTGGAATGGGAGGTCACAGATGGGACAATAGATTACAAGAACAAAGGAGTGTTTGCTTGAGGGGCAGAGTGATGATGAAAAAATAAAAGTTGGGAGGGACAACACCTGAATAGAGCGATGCATTTACAATATTGGCTGACATGGAGGGCAGGAGGGGAAGTTGGGCGGTTTAATGGGATTAGGATCAAGGGGTGAGGGTGGATTGCATGGTGAAGATGAGCTCAGAGATGGTCCAAGAGGAGTTAGGAGAGAAACATGCGAGTTCAGAGTTAGGGCAAGGAGAAGCATTAAGGAAAAGTTTAGCCAGGCAATTTGGGGGCAAGAAGGTACATAACAGAGGCAGCTGATCAGACGGCCTCCATCCTAGTGACAAAGAAGCTCCATCAGCTCCTGACAGACATTGTTGGAGGTGAGCTGGAGGAGGCTGGGCCAAGGTGTTTATGAAGTCAGTTTGCAATCATGAAAATAAGTCTTAGGCAATCTTTGCATTCCAGGATGATCCTAAAAGATTGAGCCATTTAATAGTCAAGAGTATGACCCAGCACGTTTTTTAAGAAGTGGTCTAACCAAATGTGGGATGGAGCTAATGGATCACCATATCCTTTTAAATCTGGGTTACTTGGAGTTAAATTGAACAGAGCTGAGGGTTGTACTAGGGAGATTGACCAGGGTGAATGGGACAAACTGTCTCACTGTGGCTTAGGGCATTGAAGTTGGAGGTGAGAGCACCTCAAGTGAAACAGTTACCCATCTAACTTGTTAATATTGTCACTAATGTCACTACTGCCAGCACTTATTCTGTAACCATCAGATTTTAGGTTTGCTACAAACACAATATAATAAATGTTTACTGCAGTCTCAAATCCTGAAACTATACTTACATGGAGTTATTGTAGTTTGAAACCACACCAGGAGATTCTCCGTGTGTAGGGTAGCGGAAGCAGGGGTTGTTCAGATTACAGAAAATTCCCTGTAACCATGGCAACATTCCTGCAGAGGGCATCGCTTTATTTGGAAAATGGCCTAAGTAGGGAAAACATGCAAAGAAGTTTCAAAATATGTTATCTGCAAGCTTATTCTTCTTAGAAACTTATTTAAATTCTTTTAAAACAAAGCTGCCGATTCCAAAGAAAGGAGCTCTGTTTCTCATTCTGTTTCTTTTGATTATATTAATACTTCAGCTAAAGCAAGTGTCCTTGGAACTGTATCAACTATTCAGTTTCAGCCCAAGCACCAGAAAGCTTCTCCGTGCCATAGCTCTGTTGCTGCCATTCTGTGTCCATGAAATATGCACCTCTTGGGGAAAGAGATTGATGAATGAGGGCAGCTTGTGGCATGCAGTTATTATTCAGACCAAAAACAGATGGGGAGTCCTGCCAACATTATCCACTTGTAAAATCTTACACTCAGCAGCTCCTCGTGAAACACTGTTGTGTTCAGTTTCGAGCTGATACGACTGGAGAGTCAAAGTGATGACTAGTCTTCCTGGCATCAAATTACAGGGAAGCAATTTAGAAACAACGAGAAATGTTACAGCGTTTGCTCTTACTCACATTCATGTTGTTGGTAGAGTGGGTTTGATTTCCGTAACCAAACCAAAACAAAGAACAGTGAGAGGGGCCAGACGAGTTCCACTAGAAAACGGAGCTAGTAAAGATTATAAAATAGGGATTAGTTTAAGAACAATGTTAAAAAGCAACAAGTTCATGTTGAGAGAAAAAGCCCTTACAATTTCAGGTTTCCTCCCGGTCAAATTCAATTTTATCTCAATTATTTTCCATTACATCTCCTAACCAGGTAAATAGTTGATCACATCAATAACTTTTGAAAGTCTCTTTCAAGTTGGATGAGCTGAGAACAGATGTTACATTTTACTGGTATTGCAAGTCTAACATAACACACATTTCAGAATGCAGGCCCCTGCCCCAATGTATTGTAACTAATTTGCACCACTTTAAAACAAGTTATGCTGCATTTCAGGACTGATGTGTGGACTTAGTTCATGGTTACTAGGAGCTGTATCCCAAATAAATATAGCTAGAAGCAAATTACATTGTCAGCTCTGATCAGTTTAGCATTCAGAAAAAAAATCAAGTCAGCAGTGTCTTTGACCGACAAATGACATATCCCAGAGAAAGGATCAGGAACAAATCACACTTCTTGTCTTAATAGACTTAAGGAAAGCTTTCACTGCTGTGAGCACAGCACTATACTTGCCAAGCACAGGTGACATGGAAGTGATAATGCCATTGGTTAATAGAACGATGGCACGTCATCAAACCAGCATTTACCTGTCTAGATCAATTAGTGATATTCCCTCACATCTTTTCCTGGATTGTCCATATGCCTGACATATCCAATGGAGGCAGCAGTGTAGTAGTAATGTCACTTGACTAGCATCCAGAACCCAAGGCCAATGATCTGGGGACATGGGTATAAGTCCCACCATGGCTGGAATAAAGAGCTGGCTCAATGAGAACCACTTAACTGTTGTTGATTGTTGTTTAAAAACCCATCTTGTTCACTAATGCCCTTTAGGGAAGGAAATCTGCCATCTTCACCTACTCTGAGCTACCCGTGACTCCACAGCAATGTAGTCGACTCTTTAGTTGCCCTAATTTAGGTAATTAGGAGCAATAAATGCTGACCTAGTTAACATCCCATTAATGAGTTTAAAAAATTAAAATTATTGGCATCAACATGTTAAAGATACATTGTGATCCGAGAATTCCTCTGTATGTGATGAAGGTATCTCAGTTCACTGAGAGTTAAAAATGACCTTCAAGGTGTATGGGCAGAACTCAGATCGTGAGCAATAAGATTATTGTAGGTGGAATCTTCCACTCTCATTGAAGGATATTTAATTAGCTGTGCTGATGTTGCAATTGAACCCTCGACCTACTTGCTTGAAGGTCTGTGAGGGAAATCCCATAGTTGGCCTTTTCATCTCACTGTCAATTGAGTCCCTTCAGTGACCAAATAATGTCCATTCAGGGTCTTAATTCACCTTTGTTGAGGTGAACTCAGCTGCAGGAGGATCTGTCGCCATGCAGTCAGTTTGTGAGAGAGAACTGATGTCCCTCAGTCAAAAACACTTTGAGTTTTCTGGGCATCAGGATGTGGTATCTGCTGAAAGCCATTTCCCTGCCCTTGCTACCAGACTGTCTGTCCATCTCACCACAACTGCAGCCCCCATCACCACATAACCTCTCTGTGGCTTGCGCCACTCTGTGATCCTGGTACATAGGTGGTTGTATTTCCTATAGAAACCCTGCTGCTCAGCACAACCACCGTTGGCCAATCAGTGGCCATCAGCTCTCAGACGGTGTCTAACTTTCATATTACAACACGATAGCTTACAACTGCCTGCAGCACTGTCCATGTATTATTCCTTACCAAAGATGTCTGGGAACATCAGCCTTTGCACAGTCTAAAGTAGCTATCTATTCCAATGAACTAGGCATTTTGCTTTATCAAGCTCCAGGCCATCTTAGTAAATCATCCGTATAAGTGCACTAAACAATCACTCAACACCAGGTTATAGTCCAGATTATAGTGTGATGTTTATCTTTGTACACCCCAGTCCAACACCGGCATCTCCAAATCATAAACAATCGCTATAACCGTTCTTATATTAAATAGCTAGCAGCTATCTTCCATGGCATTGGGATATAGTATAAATCTAAATTCCCAAAGCCTAATTATTATGTTAACTTGTTGCAACTAACTTACATTCTTATTCAACTTCTATTTAATCTAAAACCTGTTTGTATTTAGTTTGCTTGGTACAGATATTGGCTGTGGTAATGATGACAAACTTGTCAGTAACTGGTACAGAATAATGTAAGGAGTGAATCTACCTCTGTTAGTTGCACTGAGCAGGCTCCTACAAATTGAAATGTCCGCTACGCACAAACTGAGGGCAATACCCACTTCTGTGCTATTAGATTTGCTGTCAAAATCTTCAAACAGTTGCATCTTGTTGGGTGAGGTGTAACTGTATTTTTAACAGTTCACTAACTTCAAAATTACTACAAAACATCTTCACTGATCCTGATAAACTAATTTTGTAGGTGGAAGATCGAATTTCTCCATAATGTGATAAAGTTAGGATGTTTTAATTTTTCTGCTTCATTAAAGGCTTGTTTGTTTTTACTTTAGTCTAATCTGAAATCAGTCATAAACATTTATGACATTATCTGAAAATATTGATTATAAATAAAGGATAGATCAATACTTTTAACTCAGTGGTGCTGGAAGAGCGCAGCAATTCAGGCAGCATCCGAGGACAGGCAAAATCGACGTTTCGGGCAAAAGCCCTTCATCAGGAATATTCCTGATGAAGGGCTTTTGCCCGAAACGTCGATTTTGCCTGTCCTCGGATGCTGCCTGAATTGCTGTGCTCTTCCAGCACCACTGATCCAGAATCTGGTTTCCAGCATCTGCAGTCATTGTTTTTACCTCAATACTTTTAACTGTCTGTTGGCTGTGTGCGAACCATAGGGATATCATTGGCTTTAATCTGTTTGCACCCATAACTGCTGTTGCATTTCAAGACATCTCTTGCACTTGAGATCAGATTTAAACAGCAACAGATAAGGGAAAAAATGCCTCTATGATCGCTACATCTTTGTGGGCAATCTTTTTGATGTCCTTTGCTTAATCACTGATTGTAAAATTCAGACAGAAGTCACAAGACACCAAGTTCAACAAATTTACTTGAAATCACAAGCTTTCAGAGCACTGCTCCTATGTCAGATAAAGTCTTCACCTGATGAAGAAGCAGTGTTCTGAAAGCTTGTGATTTCAAATAAACCTGTTGGACTATAACCTGCTATCATGTGACTTCTAACTTTGTTTATCTCAGTCCAACACCAGCATCTCCACATCATGTAAAATCCAGACCATTATTGCACTAAACATTTTCACTGCATTCACCACAGTAGTTGGATAATGAATTTGGTTTGAGGAATAATTACAATTTCTAAATAGTCCCATTTCTAAATAAAAGGGCATTGTGGAATTCTCATATTGGTAACTGGTGTTGGCTGCTAAAGGATAGAGTTCGGGCCAAATAGAGGAGAGAACTTCCCTTTGTGTGCAATTTCAGAATTGTATTCAGCTTCTTACCTGGTAACTGACTGCAAGCCAGATATAAGCAAAATGAAATCTGAATCATCTGATTAAATACAATGTTCCTCTGTCTATATCTCAACTCACAAAAAGTCACAAAAAGTCCCATTCACCTTTGACGCTGGTGCTCACTGACCCACCTTAGCCCCTGGCTAAGCAACACCTGGATTTTAAAATTCTCATCCCTGTTTTCAAGTCACAATGTGTGGCCTTGCCCATCCCTATCAACCTTATAGCTCTCTAAGATATCAGTGCTTTTTCAATTCTGGCCACTTCAGTATCTCTAATTTAAATCATTCCAGCATTGGCGACTGGGCTGCAACCTCAGAAATCCCCTCCCTAAAACTTTCCGCCTGTCTTATCCCATTTAGGGCTATCCTTAAACCCACCTCTTTGACAAAGTATTTGGTCATGTGTGTATGTGATTTGACATCAAATTTCATTTGACGATATTCCTGTGCAATGCTTTTGGATGTGTGTTGAGGGTGCTGTATGGATACATGTTGCAGTCGATAAAGTAAAAATAGCTAACTGATCTCATTGACAATCTGCTGGTCCAATGTCTGGACTTGTTTACACAACATTTGATCCCTTATTAATGGTCTCTTTATTCTACTTCCTTTCTCCTGTTAAGTGATGTGGGAATGAATGCAAGCCTTTGTTCAGGCACTGACCTTTTGTCTCTTCCTGAGCGTCCAGTTCTTCCAAAGCAGCAGAGAGATCTGATTGGAGGAGCTCATTCTCTTGCCTCTCTCCCACTACGGTCATTTAGTGTATGCAATTCTACAAAATAAACAGCAACCCCTGAAGACATCAGCTTTACAATTGACTGAAACAATTGAATTATTTTTAAAAACAGGAAGGAGGTACAGTTCAGGAGATGCTGGTGCTGGATTCAGACATCCTTAAACTTCTGTAAATAGCTGGTTAAACCAGTGATTAGCTAAACTACACAGAGCAGGAGAGTCGCAGAATGTTTGGCAGAGTTAGCCACTGGAACAGCAGAGGTGCTGAAAGCTGAAACAAAACAAATCGGAAATGAAAACACAAATCACAGAAGTGAGTTTGGTAGGAGCACTCATTCCTCTGAGTCATAAGATTGTGGATTCTAATCCCACTCTGCAGGTCTTAAGCACAGAAATCAAACCTGATCTTTCAGTGCAGTCCTGAGGGAGTGTTGCATTTTTGTGATCTGCTTTGGATAACATACAAAACGTTGGCTCTTATTGTCTGTTTGGGTGGCTGTGAAAGATCCCATGGCATTATTTTAAAGCACAGGGTGAGAACCACCTCTCGTGCCATTGCTGAATCTTCCAAATTCATCAGCAAGAAAGCGGGGTGGTGTCCAATAGTAACATACTCTCACAAACTGAAATGCCCAGCATCAAAGTGTTAAACACTTGAAAGCAGCTCCCCTGGGCAGGTCTGCTTATTCAAATGCTTGACACAATACTCCTGATTTTGGATTAGTGGTGCTGGAAGAGCACAGCAGTTCAGGCAGCATCCGAGGAGCAGCAAAATCGACGTTTCGGGCAAAAGCCCTTCATACTCCTGAAGCAACTGTCATGGTGGCACAGTGGTTAGCATTGTTGTCTCACAGCACCAGATACCCAAGTTCGATTCCACTCTTGGGTGAAGATCTGTGTGAAGTTTGCACATCCGCCCCCTGTCTGTGCAGGTTGCCTCCAGGTGCTCCTGTTTCCTCCCAGAATGTGCAGGTTAGATGGATTGGCCATGGGAAATGCAGTGTTACAGGGATAAGGTAGTGGGGTAGTTCTGGGTGGAATGCCCTTCAGAGGGTCAGTGCAGACTTGATGGGCTGAATGACCTGCTTCTGCACAGTAGCAATTCAATGATTCTATGAACTGCTTTACCCAGAACTCAGGAAACATTACCATGATGATGGAGAAGTGCCTTAGGGATGTCCTTTAAGTATCCTTGAAGAAATCGTCAAAACACATGGGACTCCCTGACTTGTTGGCTGACCAAGGGTTCATTCAGGATAGCACTAGAAATTTCGAAAGACTTCATCCATAACATGTAAGTAGGAAGTGAAGGTGTTGGCGACAGCATTAATCGCAAAACCATTCATCTACCTGACAATCTGAGCACCATTGACCCCTGACATGGCAGAATGTGCAGATTGATCTTATTGGCCATTTCAAAACCCCTTCAACCAGAATGGAAGCAAATTACCCACAATCTCAGAGGGACTGCCTCGAAGTAAGGATGTTTGTGAGAGTTTGCTTTGTGCAAATTGGCAGCTCTGTTTGCTGCATTACACCAATGACTGTCCATTGAAAGTGCTCCATTGGTTGTAACATCCTTTGAGATGCCTTGTGAGAGGCGTTATATAAATATGCCGTTTTAAGGAAATGCATAGCAGGTGAATAAATAGCAGTATTACATAAAGAGAAATGGCAAGTTAATACTTCAAATATTAATGACTTTTTTTTAGATCGCTTTTAAAAGTAATTTCATAGAACCTCTACAGTGTGGAAACAAGCCCTTCGGCCCAACAGGCCACACCGAGGAGTATCTCACCCAGACCCATTCCACTCTATAATTTTCCTGACAAACGAACCTAGCCTACACATCCCTGAACACTATGAACAATTGAGCATAACCAACTCACCTCACCTTTAGACTGTGGGAGGAAACCCACACAGGCACAGGGAGAACATGCAAACTCCACACAGTCAGTCACCCAAGGCTGGAATTGAGCCCAGGTCCCTGGGGCTGTAAGGTGGCAGTGCTGTCTGTTTCTACGTAACAGTAGCACCAGTAGGAGAGATGAAGAACTAGGGCAGACCTGAAAAGAAACCAGAAAACACCAAGGCCTCCATTTTTATTTCAGGAACATATCAAACAACTCTTGACATTTCATTTCAAGCTAAAACTTATTCCTGGAATACTACTGGCAACATTCTCTCTCAGAGAGTACAGTCCTGGGAGTTTTGTTCTTAGAAATCCCAGTGCAGAAAGAAGCCATTGTGTCAGTATTGGTACAGGATTATTTTGGAGCTTTACAACTTTTCTGCTTTAAGCCTTTTTCATAGATTCATTGAATAATACAGCACAGGAGGAGTCCATTCAGCCCACTGTGTCTGTGCCAGCTCTTTGGTGCTGGTATCCGATTAATCCTACCCACTGAGCCTTCAGAATAGCCCTGTAACCCTATTTTGTTCTTTCAAGTATTTATCTAATTCTCTTTTGAATGCAACTATTGAATTTGCTTCCACCTTCCTTTCAGGCAGGACATTCCTGATCACAGCAATATAAAGAAAACTCTGTTTTTTGCCAGTCATTTTAAATCTGCATCCTTTGCTACCCTGACTATTTTGGACTGAAAGCAGTCTCTTCTTATTTATTTCATCAAAACATTGAATGACTTTGAACACTTCAAACAAATCTCCTCTTAACTTTTCCCATTCTAAGAAGAATAACTCTGACTTCTCAAGGGTCTCCACATAACTAAAGGCCTCATCTGTCTCAGCATTTTAATAAAATTCTTCTGCACTTTCTCTAAGGCATTGACATTTTTCATAATATTGGAATTGGACATGCTGCTGCAGCTGAGGTCTAACCAGTGTTTATAAAGCCTTAGCAAAACATCCTGTTCTCTATGCCTCTATTTATAAAGCCAAAGATCCCAAATGCCTTTTAACAGACTTCTCAACTTATCCTGCTACCATCCAAAACTAGTACCCTAGGTCTCGGTTCCCGTGCCTTCTTTAAAATTTATGTTACATTCCTTTGCCTCATTCTTCCCACAAAAATGGATCGCTTCAGGGATATGTGAAGGGGAACAGAGTGGTGAAGCCAAATGTAGGTCCCTTGCAGTTAGAATCAGGTGAATTCATAATGGACAACAAAGAGATGGCAGACCAATTGAACAAATACTGTGGATCTGCCTTCACTAAGAAGGACACAAGTAACCTTTAGGAAATGCTGGTGGACAGAGGGTCGAGCATGAAGGAGGAACTGAAGGAAATTCTTATTAGTCAGGAAATGTTATTGGGGAAATTAATGGGATTCGAACCTGGTAAGTCCCCAGGGTCTGATGCTCTGCAACCCTTAAGGAAGTGGCCCGAGAAAGAGCAGATAAATTGGTGATCATTTTCCAGCATTCTATATGTTCTGGAAGAGTTCCAATGGACTGGAGGGTAGCTAATGTAACCCCACACTTTAAAAAAGGAGGGAGAGAGAGAATAGACAATAGTAAGCACATTAGCCTGAGACTGTCTGTGGGGCAAATGCTGGAAATTGAAGTTTAGCATCGATAAGTGTGAAGTTATCCATTTCGGTCAGATGAATAAAAAGGCATCTTATTATCTAACTGGAGAGAAATTTCAGTGCTTCAGTGCAGAGGGATCTGGATACCCTCATACATTAATTGCATATTCCTCATGTGAGGAACAGGAAGATGGCCAGAGTGAGGGTAGGGCCAATCAGAGGGAGTGGAGGGAATTGGAGTCAGAGGAAGTAGGGAGGTCCTTAATGAATACTTTTCTTCAGTATTCACTACTGAGAGGGACCTTGATGTTTCTGAGGACAGCATGAAATAGACTGATACGCTCGAACAGGTTGATGTTAAAAAGGAGGATGTGCTGAAAATTTTAAAAAACATCGAAGGATAGAGAAATCTCCTGGGCCAGATGGGATACACCTTAGGTACTGCAGGAAGTGAGGGAAGAGATTGCTGTGCATTTAGTGATGGTCTTTATGTCCTCACCATCCACTGGAGTAGTGCCAGATGATTGGAGGGCAGCAAATGTTATTCCCTTACTCAAGAAGGGGAATAGGGATAATCCTGAGAATTATGGACCAGTCAGTCTTATGTCTATGGTGGGCAAAGTATTGGAAAGGATTCTGAGAGAAGGATTTATGATTACTTGAAAAACCAAAGTTTGATTAGAAGTAGTCAGCATGGCTTTGTGAGGGGCAGATCATGCCATACAAACCTTATTGAGTTATATGAGGATGTGACAAAACACATTGCTGAAGATAGAACAGTGGATGAGGTGTATGTGGGTTTTAGCAAGGCATTTCATAAGGTTGCCCATGTAAGGAGTGATAGGATACAGGAAAACCTGTCTGTCTGGATACAGAATTAGCTGGCTCATAGAAGACAGAGGGTGGTGGTAGATGGAAAGTATTCAGCCTGGAGCTTGGTGACCAGTGGTGTTCTGCAGGGATCTGTTCTGAGACCTCTGCTCTTTGTGATTTTTATAAATGACTTGGATGAGGAAGTGGAAGGGTGGTTAGTAAGTTTACCGATGACACGAAGGTTGGTGAAGTGGTGGATAGTGTGGAGGGCTATTGTAGGTTGCAACAGGACTTTGACAGAATGCAGAACTGGGCTGAGAAGTGGCAGATGGAGTTCAACTGTAAAAGTGTGAAGTCATTCACTTTCAAAGGTTGAATATGAATACAGAATACAGGGTTAAAGGCAGGATTCTTGGGGAGTGTAGAGGAACAGAGCAATCGTGGGGTTTAGGTTCATTGATCCCTCAAAGTTGTCACCCAAGTCAATAGGGTTGTTAAGAAGGGCTTTCATTAACAGGGGGATTGAGTTTAAGAGCTGCAAGGTTATGCTGCAGCTCCATAGAGACATGGTTAGACCACACTTGGAATATTGCGTTCGGTTCTGGTTGCCTCATTATAGGAAGAATGTGGAAGCTTCAGAGAGGGGTAAGAGGAGATTTACCAGGAAGTTGCCTGGACTTGAGGGCATGTCTTATGACGAAAAGTTGAGGGAGCTAGTGCTTTTCTCATTGGAGTGAAGAAGGGTGAGAGGTGACTTGATAGAGATGTACAAGATGATGAGGCATAGATAAAGTGAATAGCTAGAGACTTTTTCCCATGGCAGAAATGTCTGTCACAAGGGAGCATAATTTTAAGGTGATTAGAGGAATGTTTAGGGGAGATGAAAGAGATAGGTTCTTTACACAAAGAAGGGTGGGTACTTGGAATGTACTGCCAACAGTGGTAGTAGAATCAGGTACATTAGGGACATTTAAGCGATTCTTGGATAGGCACATTGAAGATAGCACAATAAAGGATATGAAGGTTATTCTGATCTTAGAGTAGGATAAAAAGTCGACACAACATTGAGGGTCGAAGGGCCTGTACTATACTGTTCTACGTTCTATGTAAAACTAGTATGCAGGTACAGCAGGTAATATGGAAGGCAAATGGAGTTTTGGCATATATTGCGAAAGGACTAAAGTATGTATGGAGGAAAATGTTGCTGCAACTGTACAAGGCATTAATGAGACCGTAGTTGGAGTATTCCAGACAATTTTGGTTCTCTTATTTGAGGAGGGATGTAATTGTATTGGGATCGAAAAATGTGGTGCTGGAAAAGCACAGCATCTCCAGGAGAATCTGAGGAGCAGGAACAGCAACATTTCAGGCATAAGTCCTTCATCAGAAAGGACTTATGCCTGAAACATCAATTCTTCTGCTCCTCAGATGCTGCCTGACTTGCTGTGCTTTTCCAGTGCCATGCTTTTTCACTCTGACGCTCCAGAATCTACAGTCTACTTTCTCAGAGAAAGCTCACTAGATTGATTTGAGTCTTATGAAGAGGGACAGAACAGTTTAGGCCTGTACTCTCTGGAGTTTAGAAAAATGAGCTCAGTAGTCGTGGCTGAGTGGTTAAGGCGATGGACTTGAACTCCATGTGGGTTTCCCATTGCAGGTTTGAATCCTACTGACTACGTTTGAGAACTGAGGGCAAGTAGGTGACGGGGTTTACTTCTCGTCTTCTTGGGTGGCACGGTGGCTCAGTGGTTAGCACTGCTGCCTAACAGCGCCAGGGATCTGGGTTCGATTCCTGCCTTGGGCAACTGTCTGTGTGGAATTTGCACATTTTGTGTGGGTTTTCTCCAGGTGCTCTGGTTTCCCTCCAGAGCACAATCCAAAGAGATGTACAATTTAGCATGGCCAATCCAAGAGAATTGGCCATGCTAAATTGTCCATAGTGTTCAGGGATATGTAGGTGCATTAGTCAGGGGAAATATAGATTATTAGATTACATTACAGTGTGGAAACAGGCCCTTCGGCCCAGAGGCGGGAATTGAACCCGGGTCTCAGGCACTGTGAGGCAGCAGTGCTAACCACTGTGCCACCGTGCCACCCATAGGGTAGGGGGATGGGTCTGAGTGAGTTACTCTTTGGAGGGTTGGTGTGGAGTTGTTGGGCCAAATGGCCTGTTTCCTCACTTTAGAGATTCTATGATAAATGAGAGGAGATCTAATTGAGGAAGATAAGATGCTACACTGAATTGACAAAGTGGACATAGAAGGATGATTCTTCATATGGGGCAGTCTAGAATGAGGGGGTCACAGATTTAAGATAAGTGGTAGCAGATTTAAAACAGGAATGAGGAGAAATTTCTTCTCTCAAAGGGTCATGAATCTGTGTCACTCACTACCTCCACAGTGCAATGGATGCTGGGACATTGAATTAATTTAAGGAGGAGATAGATAGATTTTTAATTAGTAACAGATTGAAGGGTTTTGGAGAGCAGGCAAGGAAGTGGAGTTAAGGCTGAGATGTCATCAACCATGATCATATTGAATGGTGGAGCAGGCTCAAGGGGCTGAATTGCCTAGTCCTGCTCCTAGTTCTTGTAATCCTTTGTTCTAACCTTTGCTCACAACAGAAGACAAAGTCCAAATGAACTGAGTGACTATTCTACTTTGAGGACTGTAAAACTTTAACATACATCCCCTCCATTTATTTTCATCCTATCCAATGATGTCACTTTCAACTCATTTATTGATTCATTGATAGTATCCTCTTCTGTAGTGAATTTAGATGTAGATTGTGCTCAGTCATGACCTTGCCTCCATAAAAAAAATTGCCTTTTCTGTCCTTAAATAAACCTCAGCTTTCCCTTTAGTATTTATTAGCCAACCTTTTAATACTCATCTTTCATAATTGGCTTTTGAGTTCTCTTTTCTGGTAGCCACTAATGCACTTGTGTAATTTCTGTTTGTCCATCTAATTCTCTTTTATTTAGATCGCCACTTTAGATGTCAGGTCATGTTGACAGAATTGTTAATAAAACATGTGATATCCTGGGACCTATGAACAAGGGCATAGAATAGAAGTGCAAAGAAGTTATGTTAAACCTGTCCAAGATGTCACCATAGTCCCAGACAGTCTCTCTCTCATTAGAGATAGATGATTAATGCTGAGTTTAACCAGAGTGTCACTACAACTCAGGTGAGGGGTACAGTTGAGAAGGCAGGAACTTCATGGTGACCATAGCTCATGCATGAATTGAACCTGTGCCGTTAGCATCAGTCTGCTTTGCAAACCGGTTTCCCAAGCAACTGATCTAATTGATCCCATAATAGGCTAACGAAACAACAGCAACAGCTTTTTCAGGCAGTGACTGTTTAGGATCTAGAAAGCACAGCATGAGCGTATAGTGGAGGCAGATTCAATTGAGGTATTCAATCGGAATTGGATTATTATCTGAAAAGGAAGTATGTGTGGAGCTCCCGGAAGAAACAAGGGAGAGACTCAAAGAGAATTATTCTTTCGAACAGCCAGAATAGATGCAGTGGACTAATTGGTTCCAGCAAAGAGGGAGACCATTCTATGATTCCGAGATTGATTCCTCTACGCCTCTATATTCAGTTTGCTTCACTAATTTTTTTTTAATTCACTCACGGGATGTGTTTGTCGCTGGCTGGCCAGCATTTATTTAGTCCCTAGTTGCCCAAAAGAAGGTGATGGTGAACTGCTGCACTCTGTGCATTGTACGTTGACCCACAATATCCTTAGGGAGGGAATTACGGATCTTAAATTTGTCTTAAGCTTTCTTTTTAGCCAAGTGAACAAGTATGTTACAAAGCAAAAACAAATAACCAGATATTTAAAAACTTGAAGAACTGTGGATGTTGGAAATTAGAAACAAAAACAGAAATTGCTGGAAAAGCTCAGCAGGTCTGGAAGCATCAGTGGAGAGAAATCAGAGTTAACGTTTCGGGTCCAGTGACCCTTCCTTAAAACAGGATGACAACATTCTTCATGCTAAAATGCTCAAAACTCTACAAACACAAAAAGGTTCATATTTGAACTAGGTTTGGATAAGTCCTGATACAACTGAAATAATTTCAGAACTGGCCAACCCCATCATGCCCAGAGCAACCAGAGCAACTCAAAGGTTTGACTAAATTATACCCTTTAAAATGCAGCATGGAAACATATTAATGTTGTCCTTTCAACACATAGTTTGGGTTCTCAATCAACCTCTTAAGTGACAAAATCTAAGTGAACTTTAGTGTCTATAACATAGGAATGTTGAATTAGTTTGTAATTTTATCATAAATTTAATTCCATTTTATTCTTTTAATATCCCATTCAACATTTCCCTGTTACTTGATAAACTTGTCAATTTTTGTGACATGATTAGTACATGTTGTATAATTTTAATCTGGCCATCTAATTTTTATATTAGCTTTTTCTTTTATGTTATACTGCAATTCAGTCAGTGGGCTGTGAACGTGTTTCTTGAATAACTTACCATTCTTTGTTCTGTCTTATTCTAGGTTCTATATCCTTGGTCACCCTTGATGCTCTCGCTCTGAATGTGCCTACATTAGATGTCATTTTCTCCTTTGAAGTCCTCCCATTATTCATTTAAAGTATTCTCTGACAGTTTTGGTTCTGGTCCACCCGGTCAAAATGACATCTGAAGTCACTGAAGTTCTAGTTAAGAGCCTTACGCTTGTGGCCACGTTGTCCTTCTCCATAATTATTCTAAAGTTGATATTGGGTTCCTCAGATGCTCTTACACTTAAACCACCTCTACCCAATCCAGTTAATTCCTTAAACTAGATACAGCATCACTTCCTGCTCTACAGACTGGAAGACATCAATGAAGTTCTATTGTTGAGAATTCCTCCATTTCCTTGCTCTTGACAGTATTGCTATCCTGGTCTATTTAGGGTAATTTGTCCCTCATTATCACTGCTTTATTCTTTCACCTTTCTGTAATTTGCCCGTACATTTGCTCATCCAATTACATCCCATTATTTGGTGGCCTGTAAAGTACACCCAATCTCATCAAAGCTCCTCTGCTCTGCCTTAATTGTGACCCAAATAGATTCTATCTTTGATCCTTTATCAAAATCATCTCGCATCAGTGCTATAATCATTTCCTGGATCAATAGAGCCTTCCCTTCTCCTTCACTCCATTCTCTACCTTTTCTCAATGTTTTGTTGCCATGAATATTGAGTTTCTGACCTTCCTCCTTTATCTCTTACTATTCTTTATTCATTGTTAACCTAATTCCCTCTCAAAGGTTGTGATAGTCTCAACTTCAATGGGCACTTGGGATAATATTCATATTTATAATAACTCTACATCAACAGTATTATTTTAACCACACTTTTTATATTTCGAGCATTTAAACTAAATTCATACCCATCTTATTACCAATTCATATATCAGAAGAAATAATCTCTCACTTTTTGCGTACCAAGTGTATTCAAAACATTTGATACGACAATAACACTTCTCTGCTCCAATAAACTCAGCTCGAGTTTTTACTTAAGCAAAATTATATTCTCTCATTTCTTGTAAATGTGAATTGTCTCACACATTTCTTCAATACCTTATACCTTCATTACCAGCTTCTTGATTTATGTCAATGTCCTTATCGATATTAAATACACACTTATGTGTCCATTTTGGATTTTATCCAACATTTATAGATCATAATCAAGTTTCCCTCGCCCCAACAGTTCAGTACATATCGCCAAACTCTTCATCTCTCTTCACCTTCTTCTCTGGCTTCTTATGTTTTTCTTGGGATTACCACATTCAGGTTTATCACTTTTCTCTATTCCCTCCTCTCAGCCATCCATTCCTCTTCCAAACCTGCTCTGTTCAAGTCTCCTACCACTGCATCTTTCCATTGGCTCTTACACCTTTCTCTTCTCCTTCTTCTTGGCAGTCCCATCTCTATTCTTCATTCCACCACATTTCCTCTGTATTTCCATAATAGATGACCATGCCATTTTAATTTCTTTTCAGCTACTTTCTTCGATGTTCCCACAATTTTCTCTGACACTCCCGCTGAAGTCCTGCATCCTGATACTCTCCTTTCCCCTTATGTCACACATTCGTCTCATCAGGATCTTCATTTTCAAAGTCATTAATTCACATTTATCTGTAATATATAAGATGCCTGACCCATTATACCTTAGACCTCAAATTTTATAACCAATTTCTTATGTGACGTTTTCTCAACATTTTTGGAATCAAAACGTACTGCATTCCATTTGTTTATGCTTGATAATTAAAAACAAGTTATTTGAGTAAATAGTTTCGATGCGCATGTTAATAAAATTCATCAATTTAGTCTGGCATAGTTTTTTCTACAAATACTCAAATATATTGTTTATTAAAATGTGCTGAAGCTTTATGGAGCTGTCTGACAAGAGAGGTTTGAATGTAACATTTGGCAGCTCAAGAGGAGTTCTTCAGACTGTTCATGCTTCACAGACATTTCCAATGACACTCAGACTACCACGGCATTGACCCTTCATTCTCCACAATACTTCGTGAACTGTTGACTTTCTAAACCATGCCCATCCATTCTTGATGTTGTCACTGGGAAAATATTCAGTATTCCTCAACTGAATTGTCTTCTGGCTATTTTTCCTGTATTTGTGAACTCAGATCCAAGAGGTGCAAACTTTAGTATCCCTAATGCATAATTTGTAAACTTTCCATGACCATATCCGCCTTGACCACTCTTAAGACATATAGAATCTAGGAGGAATAGACCATTCAGCCCTGTGAGCCTGCTTTCCCATTCAATATGATTGTGGCTAATCCTCTCAGTGCCATATTCACACTTCCACCTTACATTCCTTGATTCCTTTAGAATCTAAAAGGTTATCTTGAATACATTCAGTGACTTGGCCTCCACAGCCTCCTGTTTATAGAATCCTACTGGCTCACTACACGTTTAATGAAAGATTTGACCTCCTCTCTGTCCTAAATTGTCTCCCCCATATCCTGAATCTTTGAGCCCTGGTTCTGGACTTCTCGACCAGGAAAAATATTTGCCTTCAAATTTGGCTCACACTAGACCCGACTTGAATTTTATGAATTTGAATCAGATCCCTTCTCATCCTTCAAATGTCTAGTCAATACAGGCCAAGATAAACCAATCTCTCCTTCTGCCATTCTGGTGACTCTCCAATGCACTCCCTCCATGGCAGGTAAATGCTTTCTTAAATAGGGAGACCCAAACTACACACTATATCCCAGGTGGGATCTTACCAAGGCTCTGTAAAACTGCAATAAGGTGTCCCTACTTCTGAACTCAAATCCTCTTGTAATGAAGGTCAATATACTATGCATCTCCCTAGTTGCTTGCAGTACCTACCTGGCTACTTTTATTGACTGTTGTAGAAAGACACCCAGATCTCCTTGTAGATCCACACGTCCCAATATATCACCATTTATGTAATGCTGTGCCTTTCTGCTTTTTTACACCAAAGTGTATAAATCGCATTTAGTCATATTGTACTGCACCTGCTATGTGTTTACCCACTCACTCGACTTGTCTAGATCATCTTGAAGCCTCACATGTCACAATCCACCTAGTTTAGCTGGTGCCCAAACACTAATCCTTGTGGCACCCTACTTTTCATTGACTGTCACTTGGAAGAAAGGACTATTTAATCCCACCCTCTACTTCCTGTCTTATTATCAATTCTTAATCCATGCTAATATTTTACTCCTATTTCATGTGTTTTAACTTTATCCATTAACCTCTTATGAGGGACCTTACCTACCAAGAAAATCCAAGTACACCACATCCATTGGTTCTCCTTTATCTATTCTAATGGCTATATTCTAAAAAAAATCCAGTAGTTTTGTTAAGCATGAATGGCTTTCATAAACCAGCTATCCAATCTTGTTGACGCTTTCCAAATATTCACGTCTTTTATAATAGTTTCTAGCACTTTCTCCACTATTGATGTTAGACTAACTGGCCTGTAATACTGTTTTCTTTTCTCTTCTTTCTTTTATAACATCATGGGGTCACATTTATCACCCTCAAATCTTTAAGAACTGATCCAGAGTTGTTATGGACCAGATAAAACCCCCTAAAAATATTTTAAGAAGAAAGCCCGGACCTCAACTTCTTTTCTTATTTTTAACGGCAAATGTAGGGCATTGTGTTCCAGATGTAATTCGATTGGTCAAACCACCAGGTTTGAATCAAAACACATTTTATTATTATACACTAGATAAAATACAAATAAAAGAATGGAGATTTGGAATAACTTAACTCTACTGGAAAACATAACAGTATAATAGATTAAGTAATTACTAAACAGCAACTGTGCCAATATACTAACATCCCAGAAACACACCCTTGGCAAAGGCAAAGTCAGTAAAATAGATAATCTCACATGTAATCTTAGCCGTATGCAGAGAACCCCAGCTTTTAGCTGTAGCAGAGAGAGAAATAAAAACAGTTTCCACATCCAGCTGCAAGACCCCAGCAAATACTGAAAGCTAAAGCTAAAATTGTGGTTCTGTGGGAACTTGATCCCACTCAGTCATGCTGCTTCTATTGTTCCAACTTTACAAGAAAGCCCAAGGCATCACAAACTATTCACTTTATTGACTTGGAACAGACTGCTCATTCTCTCTGTCTCAATCTGACTTCATAAAAAATAGGGCAAAATGTACTTCTTAAAGCCGTGGTATTGTCACAGATTCAATAGAGTTCTGGAAGATGATGAGACCTCCAAAGTATCCAATATATCGAGGCCACTTCCTTTAGTAATCTGGGATGTAGGGAGAAAGTGAGGTCTGCAGATGCTGGAGATCAGAGCTGGAAATGTGTTGCTGGAAAAGCGCAGCAGGTCAGGCAGCATCTAGGGAACAGGAGAATTGACCAGAAGGGCTAATGCCCGAAACGTCGATTCTCCTGTTCCCTAGATGCTGCCTAATCTGGGATGTAGATTATCAGGGACTGGTGATTTGTCAGCCTTTAACCCCATTAATATCCCCAGCACTATTTTCTTACTAATACTGATTCCCTTAAGATCTGTCCTCCCTCTCTTGGTTCCTTAATATTTCTGGGAGGTTATCTGTGCCCTCTTTTGTGAAGACAGAACCAAAATAAGTAACTCTATCAGGCCTTGGTGTCTATTCTCGGTTTCATCTCACAGTCCAAACATGTGCAGTTCAAGTGAATTGGCCATGCTAAATTGCCCCATAGTGTCCAGTGATGTGCAGGCTAGATGGGTTAACCATGGTAAATGTGTGGTTATGGGCATAGGGTAGGGGAGTGGGTCCGGATGGGATGTTCTTTGAGTGGGGGAGTAGGGGGGGAGCTGAATGGTCTCTATCCTCACTGTATGGATTCTATGATCCTAGAATCATTCTGTAGAGCAAAGACAAGTCATATTCTCTGATATTAACCCATTCCTTACACCCTGCAACCTAGCTATTTCTCTTTAATACCCACAGAAGAAGCTATTACATTTCTTCATCACCAAACCAGAGTCTATCAATTCAGTGACCTGTTCTTATTTTCTGCTTTGGCTCACCCACAAAACCATACTTTTCCTCTCAGATATCCACTCACTCTATCCCTGAATTCCTGTCTCTTTCTCTCCTGCAGGTTTCTCTCCCAACAATTTTATAGTCCCTCCAAGCACATCTCCTTCATATCCTCCCACAATCCAAAAATGTGCAGGTTAGGTGAATTGGCCATGCTAAATTGCCCTAGTGTTAGGTGTAGGGGTAAATATAGGGGAATGGATCTGGGTGGGTTGCGCTTCAGCGGGTCGGTGTGGACTTGTTGGGCCGAAGGGCCTGTTTCCACACTGTAAGTAATCTAATCTAATCTAAAAAAAAATCCACTTCTGGCTCCCTCAGTAACAGATCCTTACATATCTGATCACCCAACTTTCTTTCTTGGTTAACATTATTAATAATTTGGTCTTGTCTCTTTTTTATGTTATCAATACCCACAACTCATGATTGGTAAGGCCAGCATTCAATGGCCATCCTTCAGTGCCCCAAGACTGTGGTGGTGTCTGCCTTCCTGAAACACTGATGCTGTTGTGCTGCAGGGACATGCCGGTACTGTTATAGAGTCAGAGTCATAGAGATGTACAGCACGGAAACAGTCCCTTCAGCCCAACTCGTCTATGCTGACCAGATATCCTAACCTAATCTAGTCCCACCTGCCAGCACGTGGCCCATTTCCCTCTAAACTCTTCCTGTTCATACACTCATCCAGATGCCTTATAAGTGTTGTAATTGTACCAGCCTCCACCACTTCTTCTGGCAGCCCATTCCACACATGCACCACCCTCTGCATGAAAATGTTGCCCCTTAGGTCCCTTTTAAATCTTTCTCCTCCAACCTTAAACCTATGCCCTCTAGTTTTGGACTCCACTACCCTGGGAAAATGACCTTGGCTATTTATCTTATCTATGCCCCTCATTATTTTATAAACCTCCATAAGGTCACCCTCAGCCTCCAACACGTAGAGCGACAATTCCAGGATTTTGATGCAGTGACAACAAGGGAAAGCTGATGTATTTCCAAGTTAGAGTGGGGTGTGTCTTGGAGGGGACTTTAGAGGTCCTCCCAAACACTTTCTGTCCTTGTCCTTCTAGGAGGTACAATGTTTGGAAGAGCGTTGGTGTTTTCTTGCACTGTGTATTGGTGGTTGAGGGAGTGAATATTTAAGGTGTAAGGATGCCAATCAAATGGACTGCTTTGACATGGACAATGTTGAGATTCATGACTGCTAGTGAAGCTGCATTCATCGAGGATACTGCAGAATATTGTATTGTTATGTTGACCTGCACCTTTTCGATAATAGGCAGTCTTTGGTGAGTCAGGATGTGAATTACCTTTTAGAGAATTCACAATCTCTGACCAGCTGTTATGCTCATGGTATCTGTTTGGTAGTCCAGTTAAGTTTCTGTCAATTACAGAGCCCAAGATACTGATGGTGACAGGGATGACATTAAATGTTAAAGGCTGATTAGATTCTGTCTTGTTGGAAATGATAATTATGGGGCATGAATGTTGTTTAAGCTTTGTTTCATGCTAGGCTTGGATTGCATCTAGAGTTATGTATTCAATGTGCAACCTTGGCGTTTTTACATACATTTGATTGTTAAAGACGAACATTAAAAATTACAGTCTTCAGTTTATAAATGCATACTATTTCCATATATTTTTTATTTCTACTTTACATAACCTGTGGTAATGATTATAGGTATTTAATTTAGCAAGGAATTCAGGAGGACATTATGCAATTATTTAAATAGAAACAATGTACAAGGGCATGTAGAAAAGGCAGAATGTCATGAAGTCATGATGATCTTTTGGAGAATTAGTACAGATATTATGGATAAATGGTCTCCTTCTGCACGGTGACACTTCTGTAATTACCTTAAGACCATAAGACATAGGAGCAGAATATAGGAGCATAGTTACAGGAGTAGGCTATTCAGCCTCTCAAGCTGTTCTGCCATTCAATGAGATCATGGTTGATCTGTGCTGTAACTCCTTATACACACCTTTGGCTCATATCCCTGAACACCTTTGCTCAACAAAAATTTATCTATCTCAGATTTAAAATGAACAATTTATCCAACATCCACTACTATTTATGGGAGATATTTCTGAACATCTACCATACTTTTTGTGTAGAAATGCTTCCTAACATCTCTCCTGAATGGTCTGATACTAATTCTCAGACCGTGCTCCCTAGTTCTAGAATCCAATCCTGTGCAAATACTTTATCTTTACCTACCCTATCCTTTCCTGTTAATATCTTGATGTCTTCAAACAGATCACCTCCTTACCTTTTAAATTCTAGAGAAAACAGGCATGATTTGTATAACTTCTCCACATCACTTAACTCCTGAAATTCAGGTATCATTCTGGTAAACTTGCATTTCAATCCCTCCAAGGCTAATGTATCCTTTCTAAGGTGTAGCACCCAGATCTGCTCACAGTACTCCAAATGGTATCTAGCTAGGATTATGTGTAATTGCAGTATAACTTTGGAATCTGTACACTCCAGTCCCAAGATATAAAGGTCAGTGTTTCATTAACTTTCTTGATTGGAAGTAGGCCATTCGGGCCATTAAGTCTGTTCTGCCATTTACTGAGACCATGGCTGATTTGATAATCCTCAGTTCCACCTTCCTGTTTTTTCCCCATAACCCTTGGTTTCCTTATTGATTAAACATCTCTCTATCTCAGCTTTGAGCATATTTAATGACTCAGCCTTGACTATTTGCTGCAGTAGAATCCCACCAATTCACAACCCCCTGGGAAGCAAAATTCCTCCTCAGTTCTGTAAGGTGTCCCTTGTTCTGAGATTGTGCCCTCTGGTTTTAGATTCTTCTTCCTGGGGAAATAAACTCTCCCCATTTACCCTGTTAAGCTCTCTAATAATATTATATGTTTCACTATGGCCACCTTTCATTCTTTAATTCTATTATCCTGTTAAGTGGTCAACATTTTCAAAAGGTAAAATGATATTTCAGTGCTTAAAAGTTTATCGCACTGATTTTCTTTCGTAAAGAATTTAATTCCATTTCATAATTTTGTTATATGGCATAGATTTTGTATATTATATTATATATTATTTTACCTTTTATTGTAAGGTATACAGGGGCGGCACGGTGGCACAGTGGTTAGCACTGCTGCCTC